>NC_056746.1:1273311022-1273428522 GCF_019279795.1 Protopterus annectens | reverse complement strand
GCATACAGATCTCAGCCCCTGTTTTATATATCTACATTGATTACAGTGGCCGCATTTGGACATGCCGGCAAAATGATTTTTTTCTTAGATTTTTCTAAGATGGCTTTAAAACATAGGTCTTTCTTGTATACCAGTACAGGGCCCTTCCCCATCTTTTCCACATACTCACTGTCAACTCTAAAAATGTCCCTGTTGTGGTGAATTATGTCCCTGATAATATCAAAATGCAAATTATATGGTAATATTAGGGCTATTTGAAAATTGACTGTTTCTCTTTTTCTATTTATACTTAGTAAATCACAATTTGTCCCTAGGTAATGACGTAAAGATACTATCCTGCCTTTTTTGATGACCTCACTGAAGATATTTTCCAAAAATAACACAGGGTATCCACTATTAGTCAACATGTCCTTCAAAATTAAACATTGTTCACTAAAAGTAAAATCATCACTCACAATACGGGTGAGTCTCACTATCTGGACTTTAACCAAAGACTTTTTTTTATAGATAGGGTGTGGCTTTTAAAATGAAGTAATGAATTAGAGTAGGTAGGTTTTTTGTATATGTTAGATTCAAACCTACCTTCCTCTCTATTCTTTGAGATGATAACATCTAGGTAATGGACATTTTCTTCACCAATTTCCATAGTGAACTTAAAAAAATGATGTTTAAGTGTACAAAAAAAGCTCATTAAGCTTTTCCCTTCCACCTTTCCAAAAAATAACGATGTCATGTAGATATCGCCCATAAAGTGTCTAAAAATTACTATACTCAGCGTTAAAGACATATTGACTTTCCCATTGAGCTAGGACTATGCTTCACACTGTGGGTTCTATCTGTGAGCCAGTTTGCAACCCACCTGGTGATATAGGGGTTGGTGCCTAGCTTAGTGAGTTTTTCTATGATTCCTGAGTGGGGAATGGTATCAAAGGCCTTGGCCAGATCAAGGTAGGATGCATGAACCACTTTGCCTTCATCCAAAGCTCTGGTGACTGACTCAAAGAAGTCGACCAAGTTGAGCAGGCATGATCTACCCTTCACAAAACCAAACTGTGTGGGATTCAGAGTTTATAGATTCCCTGTATCCTTGTTTATTAGGTCCATGATGATGCGTTCCATAGCTTTGCTTATCAGACACATCAGGCTAATGGGGCGATAGTTCCCAGGGTATGTAGTCACTCCTCCTTTGTGGAGAGGGATGACTGTAGCAGTGCGCCATTCAGTAGTGACAAAGCCTGAGGTGAGGCTGTGATTGAACAGGGCACACAGGTGAGGTGCCAGTTCACTCTGTAGTTCATGTAGAACACAGCCAGGCATATTGTCAGGTCCAATAGAAGCTGTATTCTTGGCCATGGACAGTGCTGTTTTAACATGTTCAGCAGTAATACTGGGTGCCTGGCAATCTACTGGTATTGTGATTTGTCCTTTGGGGAGGGAGAAAGGGGTAAAGTAGGCACTGAATCTGCCGGCCAGTATATTGTCAATATCTGTTGGCTCAGTATAGGAGATAATATTGTGCAGTAGCTCACAACAAATCTGGGTATTGCCATGGAGATTCTTTACATAACTATAGAAGGCCTTGTGGTTGACTTTATTATCTGCTGCAATTCCGTTTTCATAGCTAGCTTTAGAGAATTTAATGAGGGATTACAACTTTTTGTCCAGGCTGATAAGGGAGTTTTTCCAGTCTTGGGATTTCAACTTATTCTGCATCAGTTTCCTCCTTCTGTTGTAGAGTTTGTTTATGGCAGGGGACAACCAGATTGGCTTCCTTTTTTTGGAGGAGAGTGTCTTGGATCTATTGGGTATGGCGAGATCCATGCATTTGTGTACATGTTCGTACAGTGCATCAGTGTATGATTCGGTGGTCATGCAACTATTCTCCATTTGCATGGGTGCCGTGAAATTAGCCACCTCTGTTTTTAGGAGCCCAAAGTTAGCTTTGGAAAAGTTTTTTATGGTGGTTACCTTTGTGGGGGGGGGGGGGATTTCCAAGGTGATTAGTTTGTGGTCAGATATAACCAAGGAGGAGTTGACTATTGGTGTAGAGCAACGGTCACTCATGTTAGTAATGACCAGGTCAAGGGTGTTGCTACCTCTAGTGGGGGCAAGAATAAGCTGGTCCAGGGCAATGGAATTAATACATTCCAGGAAACGTTGGGCAAGTGTATTGGTACATGAGTTAGTTTTCCCAGTTAATGGAGGGGTAGTTGAAGTCGCCCAGTATGAAAGGGTTAGATTGCACCCTAATATTCTCCAGGGTGCTTAGGATCGTGGAGTGTGAGTCTTGGGATATGGTTGGGGACCTATAGCAAGTTACAACCTGAATCGCTGTCTTACCCAATGTTAGCTGCACCTGAAATATCTCTGATGCGTTATGTTGGGCCTCCAGTCTAGAGTTGTGCGCATCCTTTATGTCATTTACTGACTTCTACTAATAGATTTATTGCTCCCAAAAAGGTGGGAAAGAGTGAATCTGTGCAGCCTAGTTCTAGGACCAGGAGATAAGATGTATACATAATGTAGACCTCTCCTCATCCTTGAAGCCATGGGGATCCATGTGTCTGAATTAATGAAATTGATTCATGTTATTCCATTCACATCAATCTTACAAGCATGGTTAGATCTATCCCTATTGCTGTAATGCCATGCATGCAGTTCTTACATGCTCCACAAGAGATGCTGTTGTCACACAGCCATGCTTTTCCATGTACAGTTCCCAAGAAAGGCAATCAGATGATCTGTCGCTCATAGTTCTTTCCTACAAAGATGACTGGATGAAAGTCTGGAAAAAGTGAATGTAGCATGCATGGGTTGATTAAAATTCTTTTTTTTTTTCTAAGTCATTGCAATGACGTTGGTTGAGGTAGCCAATAGGTGGAGGGGTAAAGGCCTCCCGGTAGGGAGGGAAAAATGCCAAGTGAAATACCCGTGTGAAGGCAGCGATGCGGGCATCCGTAGAGGAGCTGCAGTGTTACAGAATTAGGAATTACTACTATGCTTTATATAAGATGTCGTAGGAAGGCAGAAATATGCATGTCTGGAACTGCGCTTTGATGGCTCTAATAAACTAGAGGACTACTTGAGAGATTCGATCTGCGTCTTTTTTTTCTCGTCTGCATTGTCTTCGTCTACATGCTGATTTTGCCTGTACCATTGGCCTGCACACCGAGGATGGAGGATTTACTGAGATTTTTGCTGAGATTTCTGTAGCACCAGTGACTGTGACTACTGGCCCACTGAGAGGAACCACTAACCCACAAGTGTATCTTGGCATCTGGGGGTTACAAGTTTGTTTCCATTATTTTTTCAACTGTTTCCTCCTCAGGGCTTCAGTCTCACATTCCAGTAAGGTGGGCTTCCCCCTGGCAGCCTAGGCCTGACCCAACTGGACGTCACCACACTCTCCTAGCTCTAAAGGGGCCTCCTTAGCAAAAGAGCTGCACTTGTTGAGACAAAAAGATCTGTGACACTGCGGCTCCTCCACTGGTGCCTGCAGTGCTGCCTTCCCAGGGGTATTTCACTTGGTAAGTCATTGCAATGACTACAAAGGTGGAGTGACCTTCAATTAATAATATATTTTTTTTTTTTGGTCCAGGAAACATAAGGTCCTGATGGTATACATGGGGGATAGATAAAATGCTCTTCACATGATCTGTACCCAAGCAGTAAAAACATCCAGAGTTTTATTGCTCTGTCTTTATTCTTTGTGGATGTTGTGTGACTGGTGTTTTATAACCAGTAGCCTGATTCTGTTCAGTCAATAATTCTGGTATATCTTTGAAAATATTAACAACAGTCTGTTACATACCAGTTTTCATCCTATCCCACATGCTACCATTGCACACCTTCTTCAGTCATCACCTTCTGACCAGCATTTGCTAACTGAACTACAATTACACAGCCACTATTTTGCATCTAGCCTTAGTGTTATGGCTACCTTAGTGATATAAAAATATAGTTTGAAGAGTTGTTGTGTCTTTCGGCTTTTCCCGGTTAGGGGTCGACACAGCGGAACTCCGGTCCGCTAATGATTAGCAGTAGATTTTTACATGCCGAGTTGCCAGCCCTGATGCACAACCTTCAATGAAGGTACGCCCATTCATGCATGTCTCCACACAGAAGACACTCTATGATGGGGATAAATTCCCCAGCAATTCTTGGAATTATGGTATACACATGTCAACATGCCTGTTTTATACTCGGCATGTTGACAAAATATCAGGATGTATCAACAAAGGCATTGTTACTCCAAGTGAAGATGAGAGGGCTGTGTCATGCTTTCCAAGAATGTCCCCTGCCTCCTTTCACTCTCTCTCTCTCTGTCCATACACACAAGCACCTACATACTTGTCAGCCTGACTTTGAGATATTTAACAAGCATCCATACAAATGCTGAACAATGTGCTTAACGTATCTCTTAGTACATTAGAATTTTTTTCCAGAACCTTAGAAATTGGCATTTACCCCCTTCTGTACATAAAAAAAAGGATCACAGTGAAACACTGGACACAACAGTCATATACATCTGCCTCACATTTTAGCCTTTTTTCCATTTGAAGCACAGTGATCATGTCTGCTTCCTTCATGTCTCCGTTTTTACTGTAACACTATAAAATAGATTTCAGATGTCTCAAAGGCCTGATCCCAGGGCCCTTGAAGCACTTTATGTTTCTCTTCTATTAGAGAATGAAGTTTACAGCCACAGCTGCAGTCTGTTCAGAGTGGGTGCAGCCATAGAAGAATCATGCAAGCCATAGCGTACAACTTAATTTGTAATGTGGGGAGACTATTTTAGCCATGTCAACCATGCAAAGTCTCCAGTCTTAAAACATATATGTGAAACAAAAGGTTACAGCAATGATAACACCAAATCAAGTGAAAGGTGATAGCTCAATTACATGACATCTGTCTCTACACATAATATGCATGTATACACACACACACACACACACACACACACACACACACACACACACACACACACACACACACACACACACACACACACACACCTATACATATATAGATATTCACAAATAATAAAAAGCATATTTGTTGGAAAGTAGAAGCATTAGAGCATAATGGATAAATCCAAAGTCTGAGTTTCTGACAGCACTTCTGATTGTGACTTGTCACAAATGCACATTTTAATCAAATATCATGTACCGGATGGGGAATCAGTGCAACAGTCTGGATGTCTGTGTATTATTTTGATAATCTTTGCCACTGCTCTTGCAGATCATGGCATTTAGTTACAGGAGGTTCATTTTGTTGAATGACCTTTCCAATCTACGCTGCTACTATTTTCAGTTCCAACAGCATTTCAGCAAACATTATTTTTTTTCCGAAGATACAAGATAATGTGCATTAATTTTCATGCCTTACCAGACTTCTCATCTAGCTTGTTAACTGAAGACATTGACGTATAAAAGGCAGACAGACATGAGTTTGATAGCCTCTCACACTCCTACTTACAGCATAATAAACCTTGAGATCCAAGTGAAACATCTGAGCACCGAGCCTAAGTGCTGTTTAGAATTCAGAACCAACTGCTCAGATGCTAGTATGTCACTAGAAATGCAGCAAGGAAAACGGCATTAACGAGCTCCAGATAATGAGTTAATTAGCATAAGTGTTTGAACATGACAGATAAAAGTGGCATAAATAGAGATGCAAGGCTCTGCTTAGTTATAATGAAGCTGATAGACAGATCATAACACTGTCTGAAGGCCTGATCAGAACTCACTTTGCACTTCTGTAGCAATATTTCAAAATGCATCTATATATGACTCGTGCATATCTGTATATACACCAGTGATGATGGAGTGGAATAAAATAAACTTCAGGGCTGCATGTCTACGCTGAAGACCTCTGAAAGTTTGGCTTTGCACATGTTATGAAGAGAACCCAACACTGTCCTGTGAGATTCCACCAAGCTGAAATAATTTTTTTCCTAAATTAAACTTTATTCATTCTCTCAAATGACAACCATCTATAAAATCTTAACTATTTACAGTTTTAAAAATCTTAACCTTGTTTCTTCTCTCTTAGGTTGTGTCTTGTTTGTTGTATCATGAGTTAACAGTATGCAGTCTGATTGCCATTTGTAAATGGTTCTACAACCCTTAATCGGTTTGTTCACAGAGCAGTCTATCAAGTAATTGCTCTGATAAATTATAATTTCTTTTTAACAAAAACTGGTTTAGAAGACAGAATGTTTTTAAGGTACAAAACAACAACACTGTGAAAATACAAAACTTTTAGATGTCCATATATATATTTTTTTTAATTGTAAGGTGGTAATAACCACGGAGCATTGGTCTGTTTAACTGAAATTATTTTATTCTGTTTTGCTGACCAGATCACTTTCAAGGGTGGTCAGGTTAGAAAATCTAAAAGCTAGACAATAAAGCAATTTTGCAGGTACTTTCATAAATATGACAATATGCAAATTCATAGAAAATACAAAATGACCGTACAGTATGTATGTGTGCATACATCCAGACAGACAGCTTTATGGCACAGAGGGGTGTGGTTGGCCTGAAGCAAGAAGGACACATCATTTTTTTCATTTTCCTCTTACCCAAAACATTATCTGGAATTACTTGTGGGGTCTTACATTTAACTTTGTGAAACTGAATCAAACAACAAAACACCAGATACAATGCTTGAAAAATTCACAAGTTCACTAGTAGACGAATGTTTGCTGCTTTTATTTGAATGGTCACCTTGTGGTGACCAGGGTAGAGGCCAGCACTGTGAAACAGCAGCCATGCATATTACATGTAGAAGGAGGTGTACTCAAGCTACAGCAGAAGGCAAAAGCCTTATAAAACCATTGCACAGAGTCTGCTTCCCCGTATATTTCTCTGAAGGCAGGACTCTAGAAACAAGAAGAGAAGGCGGATGTTAAAAACAGGTCCCACAGGACAAATCATCCGAGGCATCATGGACAACATTACACACATGACGCTGACGTCCTTTATTTTTTGAGACCATTTGTTAAGGAAGTTTATCCATCATTCCTAATCTTTGAATGGAACAGTAGCGTGCATTCACACCATAAAAGCAAGAGAATGCCCAGAATGGTGGGTACAATATAGCCAAAGGCAGCAAGGTGTTCGCTGGATTAAGAATATTTTATACCTTCTCCTCAATTATTCACAAAGTCTGTTCTGTCTGACTCAGGTAATACTGGCCTTCAAAAATCATCTAACATTTTGTGGTTTAAAAAAAATGGTGTTAGTATACCCTGCACTGTTAATAGTGGAGATAGAGGGGAATGCAGTCTTCCTTTGTGATGTCATAGAGGTTACTGCATTTGCTGATTGACTTCAAAACCAGTTAAGAAGTCTGGAGAAAAAAGAAGAAGAGGAATGTCACTGGTATGACAAAGAAAAGAGTGGCAGATGATGAAGAATAAAAAGAAACAGTGCCCACTTCACCTCACAAATCTCCAGTCCAGAAAAAATTAAAAACAATCCAGACAGTCACCAGAACATATCCAGTGATCAGGCAAGGTCAAGTCACCCTCGCTAACAGACAATCTACCATGACTGATTATGTCGTCACCCTCGCTACCAGACATTCTACCATAATTGATTATGTCAAGTCACCTTCGCTGCCAGACAATCTACCATGAATGATTATGTCAAGTCACCCTCGCTACCAGACAATCTACCATGACTGATTATGTCAAGTCACCCTCGCTACCAGACATTCTACCATGATTGATTATGTCAAGTCACCTTCGCTACCAGACAATCTACCATGACTGATTATGTCAAGTCACCTTCGCTACCAGACAATCTACCATGACTGATTATGTCAAGTCACCCTAGCTACCAGACAATCTACCATGACTGATTATGTCAAGTCACCCTCGCTACCAGACAATCTACCATGACTGATTATGTCAAGTCACCATCGCTACCAGACCATCTACCATGACAGATTATGTCAAGTCACCCTCGCTACCAGACAATCTACCATGACTGATTATGTCAAGTCACCCTCGCTACCAGACATTCTACCATGATTGATTATGTCAAGTCACCTTCGCTGCCAGACAATCTACCATGACTGATTATGTCAAGTCACCCTCGCTACCAGACAATCTACCATGACTGATTATGTCAAGTCACCCTCGCTACCAGACATTCTACCATAATTGATTATGTCAAGTCACCTTCGCTGCCAGACAATCTACCATGACTGATTATGTCAAGTCACCCTCGCTACCAGACAATCTACCATGACAGATTATGTCAAGTCACCCTCGCTACCAGACAATCTACCATGACTGATTATGTCAAGTCACCCTCGCTACCAGACATTCTACCATGATTGATTATGTCAAGTCACCTTCGCTACCAGACAATCTACCATGACTGATTATGTCAAGTCACCCTCGCTACCAGACAATCTACCATGACTGATTATGTCAAGTCACCCTCGCTACCAGACAATCTACCATGATTGATTATGTCAAGTCACCATCGCTACCAGACCATCTACCATGACAGATTATGTCAAGTCACCTCTCGCTACCAGACAATCTACCATGATTGATTATATCAAGTTACCCTCATTACCAGACAATCTACAATGATTGATTATGTCAAGTCACCCTCGCTACCAGGCAATCTACCATGATTGATTGTCAAGTCACCCTCGCTACCAGACAATCTACCATGACTGATTATGTCGTCACCCTCGCTACCAGACAATCTACCATGATTGATTATGTCAAGTCATCCTCGCTACCAGACAATCTACCATGATTGATTATGTCAAGTCACCCTCGCTACCAGGCAATCTACCATGATTGATTATGTCAAGTCACCCTCGCTACCAGACAATCTATCATGATTGATTATGTCAAGTCACTCTCGCTACCAGACAATCTACCATGACTGATTATGTCAAGTCACCCTCGCTACCAGACAATCTACCATGATTGATTATGCCCCAGAAATTTATTGACAGTTTTAATCATCAAAAATTGGATATACCCACACAAGCAGAAAAGGCAACAACATCAGGACAAGGAAAAATTATTTAAAGGTAGCTCATCAAGTGCTCAAAGCGCTTTAGCATCATCATGTTAAAGGTACCATCAAGAACAACGAGGTGGAGTTAAAGTGCTGCCCCTTGTCCAGTAAGGGAAAGATTGTGCTCCAAGATTTTCTATGGACATAAGCACTGTTGGAGCTCAGAAGGTCATAAGAGGATTGACAATTGTTGCAGAGGGTGATTTGTATTGTGGCTCTTGCTTTTACAGATTTTTAATATGTTCATCATCTCTTACTATTTCTCCTTGGAGGAACACTGACAGAGCAGCTGCTATAGGAACTGACTTTATTGTTATGTTACTAATTTCCTCACATTTAATGTTTGAATCGACTGGGTCCTAGTCAAGTTGACGGTTATTAGACTATTGGCTGTGGCTTACACTTTCCTTAATTGCAATTATTAGACTACGACATTGAATTTTATTAATTACATTGCTGCTTCAGATATAAATTGCTGTCCTGTAACTATAGATATGTTGGAGTAACTAACTCTTTTTCTATTCTTCCTCTCTACACCCCCGCCTTTTAGCGCAAGTGCATATATGACCACCCGACAATAGTAAGGATGGGTGGTCATTTCTTGTGTATCCCTGTTCTTATTGTTTTTATTACGCATTGGGTGCTGGGTTTAATAGTCATGTATTTGCAACCTAAACATCACTCCATATTGACCATTATTAGTGTTTTATTGAAGGTAAGTGGTTGGCTCAGGGTTTTACTTATATATATCCTTCTCTATATTACACATTTTAATAGACGGACCTGTGTGCTGTCTGAGTGATCACATGCTTAGGTATCATTTTCCAGAGGGGCATGTTCCATGAAATCTGGAAAGTATTCTTTTTTTCAAAGTTAATAGGTAACAAAATTATTTTTGGTGCAGCATAGCTACTACAATTTATGTGACAGATTTACAGTGTTATTTGTGTAGTGGGGGAAGGGTGTATTTAGGGAACACCCAAGGTGTCCATCTATACTTCAAACAACCATCAGGGCACCCCAGCTGGGCATAGGTGGATGGATATCACATAAAGAGACATGGCGAGTCTCTAGCTCAAGGAGCATATCTGGAACCTTCCTTTATTAGGGAGGGGATTAACCCAGCCATTAACTATAAAGGAAAGGAGACCAGGGCCTTGGTGACAGGCAGTAGTGTTATCCAGTGAAAGAAATGATGTGCTTGCAAGAAACTAAATTGAAGGTGTGCGAGGCACACTAATTTAGTTCCAATTAATATTAGCAGCTGATCATAAACCAGGAGGAAGGAAAGAAAGAATCCTAATATTGGTACATAAATCTTTGTCAGTGTCAAAAACAATTATCGAGATGAGTGCCCTGGGTAGAGGGATAATTTGGAAGGGCACTAAACACTGAAGAAAGGGCAGTAGGCAATATATATGCACCCAGCAAAGATGACACATCCTTTTTTTAAGTCTTTTTGAATAATTGGTAGGGTGCGGCAGATGGCTCTAATTTTAGCATTTTGTCATGTGACTTCAAAATGCAGCTTGTGGGACAGCACCTAAGATGCAGTGACTTTCACCTTATATGTCTTACAAATGTGAAAAGATTTTAGCAAAAATATAGCTGTGAGGTTGGACTTACTGTTGCCATGCCTGATTGGGAAAGGTCAAAATGGCTTTGTTATGAAGTGGGAGATATCTGACAAGTGGAGGGAGATTTCACTGTTTCTATCTAAACAAATGTGAGAACTCCCCTTGTGAAGTGGGCCTAGCACTTTACAACATTCGTAAAGCATTTGGTTGTGGTTTCCTTTTGCAAGTCTTACAGAGATGCCATTGTTGCGGGAACTAGGGAGAAGAACTAGACAGGGATGCCCTCTTTCCACTGCACTCTTCCTTCATTGATGAGTTAGGTTTTTAGATTTGTAAGTCCATAGTGGTAACAGATATGAGAGTGATGAAAAAAGTGATTTTATTTTTTTGTTCACAGACAACTGGGCTGTCTTGAACTCAAGGCCCCCAGGTGCTATGAGTACAATCCAGAAAATATTCCGGCAATTTGGGAGGATCTCAGGTTGGAAATCAGACATAATCAAATGTGGTAAGGGAAACGCTGAGCTTAATGGTCTGCATCTGGTGGGTATGCAGGTTAGCAAGTAAAATACCTTGGTCTACTAGTAAAGGTAACATATAGTGGGACACTAAACTGTGTCTTGGGCTACTAGTAAAGGTAACATATGTGTCTTTGGCTGCTAGTAAAGGTAACATATACTGGGACATTAAACTGTGTCTTAAGCTACTAGTAAAGGTAACATGTACTGGCACACTGAACTGTAATTTAGTTTGCTTGAAAGTGAAGGTGATATGCTTATTACCCAAGATTTCAAAATTCTAGTCTTGGTAGGGGAAAACCAGAGCAGTCAAAATAATTAATTTACCTCATATTCTATGTAAGGAATACTTTTTTTACTGGCTACCCATCCTCAATTGATATAACTCCAGGGTCTTACAGACAAGGCAATACTTGGGGACTAAGATTACAGTAGGATTTTGGCATCAGTGGTGTACTTAACCAGATTTTATGGAGGACTAGGTATCCTTCATGAACTAGTTATTTTATAGCCTCTCAGTTGAATTACCTTATAGTCAAAGTAAAAGATGATATAAAAGTAAACAATGGGTTTGGGCAGCTAGTTGGATGCTGGGCTAGGGATTCCATGGGAATGGTTGGCACAGAGCCATGATGAGTGTACAAGGGTAGCAGGGACCTGTATGGGATACAGCTCCAACAAACTATATATGGCACCTTTCCGAAATTAAAAGGATAGTTACCAAGTTGTTTAAAGACAGGTGGATACTTACCGCATTACAGCTGAGTGACACATCCAGGTGCTTTTGCAATTACATCCTACTGATGCCTGTAAGCATCAAATATTACTTGTTTATATTTGCATCAGTAATTCCAAAACTATGCTGCACACAAGGTATTAAAAGATTTCATCTTAAAGCTTACACAATGGTAAACACAACTATGTTGATATCTGTCCTTTCTCTACTACAGGTAAAGAGATATTAATTGTTGTTCATATAATATTTATTTATATAGAAAATAAGTTTGAGGTTTTCTAAATATTTCAATAACCAAGAAACACAGAACGCATTATTTGAAAGCCTTCATCTGGATGAACAAAATGTTGCAGAAAGTATGTGTGCAACTTGAATGATTTCTGAGATATTGTAAGCTGTTTTTACAAAATGTTACAAACATAATAATTACTGTGGTTACTGTGACTTAAAAATTCATTTTAAGGCCTAGAACTTAAAGAATACTACCAGTTTAACAATAGTTTGTGCTGAAGAGTTTGTCATTTACACTTCTTTAGTAACCCCTATGGTTCTGGAGATATAAACATTTGTTTAAAATGTGAGGACATAATTTGATTCTACCAAAAAATGTAGGATACACCCATTTGGAAGTTACAGAGCAAACTTCCTGAGCTCCGTTGAGGCTATTGAGTTAAAGGCATAAGAGAAGGGTCCCAGTTAGCCCGGTTGGACCCTTATTGGTCCTGAAAGAGTAGACAAGAATTAGAGCAAGAATCTGACTAGGCTATACAATGATGGTTATCTCGTGCCCAAACTGAACAGAACTGGGCTAAAATATTCAGTATTTAGGGAGCCATAAGAACATTCTGCAGCAGCAGAAGTGGGCTACCATTAATTCATATAGGACAGGAACAATTTATAAAGATATTTGGGAACATAAACGTGGGGCAATAAAATGCTTAATGAAAACAAGATGGTGTAGGCAAGAAGAGATGCATATAGAAAACATGTGGAAAGAGCTCCATCATTTGAGAAAATAGCCAAACCATTATGACAGACAAATGCAGCTTTTTTTCAGATGGTACCTAACACAAAAGAGGTACTCAAAAATGGGCAGGAAGGGGGATAATAAGATAATAATTGCTAGAAGTGTGGGCAAGCAGCTGCAGACAGCTTCCATATGCTTTGGGATTGCCCTAAGAATAGGATCATTTGGGAATTTATTAGTGGGAAAATAATGGAGAGATTGACTGAATATTGCATGGAGATGGGAATTCTGGATCTTTGGAGTCACTCTGAAGGAAGTTGGGGCCTTGCTAGTAGTAGGGAGATAGCATGGATCCTGGCTACTGTGGCAAAGCTGCTTTGTGCTAAAAATTGGAAAAGATTGGGGGTAATTCCTCCTAAAGAAACAGTGCTGACATTTAGATGCTTCGTAAGAAATATTGCCTACTCATTTAAACAGTCAAGCCCAGCCTACAAGCGTCCACCTCACTGGTCACATATTTTAGGTAAAGCTGAGGAATAGGCTAGGATGGCACTGGGAATTAAGAGCCAGTTATGGTACCACTGACAAACCAAGCTCAGAGGTAACAAAGGACTGTTTCCACTTTAATTAGTACAGTGTTAATTAAATTGTATATAATGTACATAGTTTTTATAATAGTTTCATTTTGCTTCTTTTTTAGTTATAGTAACTTTAGTTACATCAAATGAAAGGATTGTTTTAATTGTGATATCCTATGTAAAAATTGCTTATTGTTTAAACTCAAATAAAGTTAATTTAAAACAATTCTTGACTCCAGCCCAGGATACCAGGATATAAATAGCAGCCCCAACACTGGATGAGCCTACAGGCTAGTAAAGGGACTACACCCACTCACTTCCTCCTAGGAAGGAGGGCTAGGATGCATATGTGAAGGCAAATAACATATAGAGAGCCTGCTGGAAGTTGGATAAACTGATATTGGGTGCCTGTCCAGTAAAGAGGCTTGCATAACTTGGGAGATTGAGTGACAGCACTGTGTTGCTCTCGCTGCACAGCTTCTTAGGGACGTACCTGTCATGCAAGCTCAGGGGGTTAGAGCTCAATGCAAAAATTTCTACCTAAATTAAATGACAGTTCCTCTACCAACACTTACTTTTCACCACCAAAGGAGCAATCAGGCTGAAAGGCACTCACCCAGAGGGGAATGAATGAGTGGTCAGTAGGGTGGATGGAGTTGAGGGCTGAAGCTAAATGGCCAAGAATGGGATTAAACCAGAAACAAAGTGTATGACTATGGAGTATATATATATGCAAAAGAGCTAGCCTGGTGGCTTACCAACATAATTAAGACTAAAAGCAGTTAATGACCTTATTCTTTAGTCCAGGGTTTGATGCCCTTAGCTTCAATTTGCACCCCATTACTTAACTCCTCAGAATCACAACTTTTGTACCATATACAGTTAGTGCACTTGTACAGCCATTACTGCTGAGAGCTGAAATAAATGATTCATGCAACAGCCAAATATATCAAATGTATAAGGGTTACAAAGGCTTATGCAATGTGGACTTGCAGAGCAAGTCACCCCCCTCTCACCCCCTAAAGGTCTGATAACCATACCAGAAGAATGTAGGGACCCATCGATCCCTGACACACAGGTTAAAACAGCCCTATCCAAAGCCAAAAACACAGCTTCATTGGGACCGGACAGTGACCCAGGCTGTGTCTTACAAGAGCTCCAAAATGAATTAACCCTCACCTAAACACACTGTTCAAACTCAGCCTCTCTACAGGCTATGTACCCACAGAATGGCGCACAGCAACAGTTATCCCTCTCCACAAAGGTGGAGCCACAATGCACCCCGGGAACTATCGCCCTATAAGCCTGACTAGCCTGGTCTGCAAGGCTATGGAGCGCATCATCATAAAACTCATTAACAGAGACATTGGGATCCTCCAAATCTTGGACCTTACCCAGTTTGGCTTTGTTAAGGGCAGATCATGCCTCCTAAACCTGGTGGACTTCTTTGAGATAGTTACCAAGGCATTAGATGAGAGAAAGGAGGTCCACAAGGCCTACCTAGACCTTGCAAAGGCTTTCGACACCATTCCCCATTCTAGTATTATAGACAAGCTCACCAGTTTGAACATAAACCCCTACGTCACAAGACGGGTTGCCAATTGGCTCATGAATACAACCCACATGGTGAGAGTTCCAGGCTCTATGTCAGACTCTAAACTGGTTACAAGTAGCGTCCCCTAGGGCTCAGTCCTAGGACCCCTCCTGTATGGTAAATACTTCTCAGAGGTACTGGCAAGCATAGGAGGACTATGGTTGACCAAGTTTGCAGACGACTGCAAGCTAGGGGCCATAACTGATTCCTCGGCTGATACAGACACCCTCCAGAAGGGTCTCACTGAGACAGATACCTGGTGTCAAAATCATGGCCTCAAACTAAATGCCAAAAAGGGCATAGTCATCCCCTATGGAAAAAACAAAGTACCCACGAGCTACCACATAGGTGGTAGTCCCCTAAATACAGAAAATGTAATAAGGGATCTGGGGACCCAAGTAGATAGTAATCTCTCCTTTGATAATCATATTGCCAAGGTGGTTAGAAAATCCTTTTATGTGGCCCACCTAATGACAAAAGGATTCGCATCTAGAACAAAAGAGGTAATTATGCCTCTCTACTCATTACTCATTCACCCATCATAGAATACAATGCCCCATTTGAGATGTACCTTACAAGACACCTGCAACAGCTGGAAAGACCACAAAAGTGCCTCACCAAGAGGATTACTGGCCTCAAACAGATGCCCTATGCAGCCCGACTCAAGAAACTACAGCTGTACTCGGTTGCATACTGCTTACTCAGAGGTGATCTCTACCTGACATACAAAGCCATGTCCAACCCAGAATTGATGGACATGCTCCACCTAAAAAAAAAACAAATCCCGGAGAGCCACACGCTCTAGAGATATAAACCTCACCACAACGATAAATAGGACATGCTGGAGGGATAGATTCCTGTCCCAGAGATTCCCCATGCTTTGGAACAGGATTCCAATATATATCAGGCAGAGCCCCTCACTAAGTCTCTTCAAGAGGAACCTTGACGGGTGGATGGGAAACAAAACATTTACCCCGGGAATCACTGCAGTGGCTCTGCTGGACAGTGGCACAGGGAACTAATGGCTCTGCTGGACAGGAGCCCATGAACTAATCTAAGGGGGTGGTGAAAGCCAACACATTCTGGCTAGGCTTATAAATGCCCTTGGGGAGATAGCTGAGTACTTACCTATGACCCTATGAACCTATGAACCTAAGAAAGCAAATGTTTGCATTTTTCAGCTGTAGTACACACCATATTACAAAGAGCTTGTAACAAAAACAAATGAAGTTCTTTACAAAAGCCAGCAGCTAAATATTCAATATGATTGTTCTTTTGTTATAGACATGATGAGCAGCTTGTTGAGAATGTCAGTTTGCAAAGCAACATAACTAATGTACTAAAAAATGTCAGAAAACAGTGCTATATCAGAGTAAGATATTTAAGTTAATTAGATGGCTAACACAAACTGTAAATGCTAGCTATGAAACGTAAACAGACACACACACACATCTATATATATATATATATATATATATATATATATATATATATATATACATAGACAACAAAACCTAGTACCCTACCATAAGTATCTGACTTCTGTCAAACAAAGCTTACTTTTCACAGTATTAGCTGTAAAATCCTGCCAGTATCAAGGAGTTCCATAAATTCTATAAAGTCCAAAGTGTAAGATAGTATAATGAAAATCATCTTCAAGGATAAAGAATGCTGTATTTAGTTTCATGGATGAAGGGAATTTGTCTGTACCCTTTTGTTAAATATAGTAAAGTAAAATATTATTGTTTTGCCTAGGTTCTATGTGAGCTAACCCACTCTGAACAATGAACAAGTGTCAAATCCTGATATGTCATTCAGTTTTTAGAAAACAAGTATCCAACACAAGAAGAGTGAAAACGAAAATGTTAACGCTGGTACTGGCAATTAAACTACGG
Organism: Protopterus annectens; assembly: GCF_019279795.1. Classification (NCBI taxonomy): domain Eukaryota; kingdom Metazoa; phylum Chordata; order Ceratodontiformes; family Protopteridae; genus Protopterus; species Protopterus annectens. The sequence continues at coordinate 1,273,411,601 of NC_056746.1, read as the reverse complement.
CACAGCTCGAACAGAGAGATGTCTTTAATGTAAACAATAATCCACACTGTTAAAAGCAGTTCATCTGGTTTCCAGACAGTAAGAACGAATCTTCAGGTTACAAACAAATATGTTTAAGTGCTTTCATCTGTAATCAACAGACTTCTTCAGAACCATATAACATATAAAATCACTTGTTTAAATACATGTTTTGGTGCCAAAAATTTTTTGAATTTAAATTAATTTTAAAGAGACATATCAATATATAGAATGAATGGATTAAAATACATAAAAATACATAAAAATCGATGCATTTGCACATACACATGATCAACTGATCTACGTTGTATAAAATATGATATAAAATATGCATGTGCATATAATTTATATAAAATATATAAAATGTATATTATAATATAAAATATATAATGAATGAAATATTGCTAACTATACCCTAAGCTGTACATATAAATAATTGATGATGTATGTTGATCCAAAAAACAATGAGTGAGTAATAAAAAGTAAAATGTGTGATGAATTGGAATACTACACTACACTACATCAAGGTGAGAAATGGTTTAATACTTATACTATCGTTGATGCCAGGAAATTTTGTGGCATCTGTTAATATTTGTCATTTACTCTCTTTCATTGCTAAAAGTGCTTTCCAGTTCCCACCTTGTGCCAAAATGTCCACTTGATCAATTACAGCAAACTTAAATTGATGTGTATCATCTTCCATACAAATACGTTTATACAATGCATTATTTTTGTCCTTCGTCTTAATTTTATAGAAGTGCTCATATATACGTTTCCTTAACTGTCTCTCAGTTTTTCCTATGTAAAATGCTGGGCAGGCTGTACAGGTAGCTAAATATACTACCTGTTTGGTGTTACAATTACCTGCCCTGCATCTCACGTGTGTCCTGTTGATATCCTCTAACTTAATGTCCACCACTTCATTTATATTTCTACATTGCTTACAAAATCCACATTTTGTAGTACCCATTAATTTCTTTTTAGAATAAGTTGAATTTGCTGCCTTTTCCAATAATTTTTTAATATTTGGAGCTGTTTTGTATACAAACCTAGGGCTCCTTCCCAATATAGAACCTGTTTCATCATTGACTGTAATCAAATTCCAATGTTGTTTAACCATGTCTCTGATGTATTGTACATATGGGGTATACATCAAAACACATACTCGATTATTTAAATCACAAACTGAAGAATTATTCATTCCTGTGTCAGTGTTAGCAACTTTAAACGTTCTACCTAATAAAGGTAGGTATTTGATAACCCCATTGTTTTTTCACATATGTAACTACATCATTTAATAGAACTAATGGGTAACCCCTATTTCTAAACATGTTGAATAGAAGCTGAAGTTCCTGTTCCATAACTTCTCTGGAAGATGACATGCGGGCAGCCCTTATGCACTGTCCTTTAAAAATATTTTTGAACATATAGGGTGGGTGATTGCTATCAAATTCAATATAATCATTAGAAAAGGTGGTCTTCCTGTATATTCTAGATGCAAATCCCCCTATGGCATGACTGATGAAAGTGTCCAAATAGGCTATGCCCTCGTCACTGACGTGATGTGTAAATTTTAAAAATTCTGTGGTACCATTGATGTAATCCATTAATACCCTTATTCTCTCATGTGTACCCTTCCATAAAATAAATAAATCATCCAAATATCTGGTGTAAAAACAATATCGGAATAAAATGAGCTTTTAAATAAAAATTCTGTCTCCCATTCTAACATGACAAGATTAGCAAAAATAGGGGCACATGATGCCCCCATAGCTACCCCATTACACTGTCTAAAAAATTCTCCTTGAAAGTGGATATAATTGTGATCCAAAATTAATCCCATCATGTCAGTAATTAGACAAATTTTATCCCAACTCATGTTGGAAAATTTTCTCAAATTATTACATAAATATTCAAGTCTGATCTCTCTGGGTATACACGAAAATAAATCAACCACGTCAATAGTGATGAAAATGAGTCCTGCATTCCAAATTTCAGGCGTAAGTTTACTCAAAAAATTCCAAGAATCCTTAGTTAAATGTAATATATTCTCATAAATAGATTTAGTCCATCTATCAATGACCACACTCATGTTATATGTTTTAGACTTAGACCCAGAGATGATAGGTCGAAATGGAGGGTGAGTTAAGCTTTTGTGTACCTTAGGTATACCTATAATATTGGTCAACGTTGGATGTTCTACTTTCAAAAATGAATAAATCTCATTAGTTATTCTATTATCAATCAAATATTCTTCCAGGGTCAAATCTATTCTCTTATATCCTATATTGATTTAATTTAATGAAACAACTTCATAATTACCTGATTGGTATAAAATATTATGTATTTCACTCATGTAATCAAATGAATTGTATACCACAATACCGCCCCCTTTATCTGGCTTCATTAATCTAATTTCATTGTTATTCATAAGTTGGTTAAGGCAAGCACGTTCTTCTTTAGACAAGTTGTCCTTGAAGGCGTTGTTGTATACCTTCCCTTTCTTAACATTTTTTTGAATCTATAAACATCTTGACACACCATTCTTTCAAAATTCATTACCTGTATGTTTGAAACTGGAATATATCTACTTTTCTTTTTAAAAACTTGATGCGCTGCCAATGTTTTGTTGTCCCCTTGATGATCAAACTGTATCGCTAAATTGAGTCTTCTACAAAAAAAATTATTTCTTTGATAGTGTCTACTAAATTAAAATCTGATTTTGGAATGAACTTCATTCCTTTGCTAAATAATGTAAAAAATTCATCAGTAATATTTAATTCAGTATAGTTGAATACATTAAATCCATTAAAAGTATGCAAAACAATTTTTCCGCCTTCTAAATAATCAGAATTATTGTCATCTTTTTTTCATTTGAATAATTCTTTGTTGGCTTGGGAGATGTACAGGTTTCAATTGTAGTCTCACTGATGACATTCATATTTATATTAACTGTTGCCAAGCTATTTAATGCTCTTTCTTGTTCCACTGATTGTATGTCTTTTTTGGGGCAGGATAAAATCTGCCCCCCTGAAAATTTGTATTCTTATCCATTTGTCTTGTCCTATTCCTATAACTGATGTCTATCTCCATCAAACACAGATCTATCTTGTGGCCAAATATATGCCCTGTTAGCATAATATTGTTCCACATCACGCTGTATTTTCCTACTCTTCCTATTGTGTATACTCTTAGCTTTCTGTTCCACTGTATGAAATTGTTTGTCATAAAAATCTTTCCACTGATTAAATAAAACATTATTGACAATATCATGGTTCAGTTTATCCACTTCTCTTACTAGGACAGACAATTTTTCATCATTCTGCTTGATCAACAACTTCATATAATCAAAGCCAAAATTGTCAAACAACTTGTTAAATTCATTAATAATACCTATATTATATTCTACTCCCAAAGGCAGGTTGAAAAACCTTAAGCCCTTGGGAACAATTTGTAAAGCAATACATTTTACTAAATAAGCATTGTCGATTTTTATATTCTTAATAGATAATAATTTCTTTCCTGGAACACTGATCATATCTTTGATAGACTCATTGGGACATCTCCCATCATTAGCAGCAACATTATATTCATCAACATTTTTAAATCCATACTCATCTCTCAAAAATTTGTTAAGAAAATCTCTATTAAAAGTGTTTGTATCACTATTGACATCATGCATCTTATGTCCACTAAAATTGTGACACTTCTGTTTAGTGTACGGACTAGAAGCATGATTCCGGTTAACAGTACCTTTAACATGATCCTGTTGTGTCTTCGTGATTGCTGAATAAGTTTTAACAGGAAGCCTGTTTTTAGGTCGAGCTCCCATTCTATCCGCTTCATTTCTGACATGAAACAAGCTGAAGTCGAAAGTAAATTCTTTTTCAGATAGTAAACTAACATTAAGATTCCTATCATTAGCCTCAAAGGAATCCTGTGTATTTAGCACAACACCTTCGCTGACACACACTTGTCCATTAGGAATAGTCATTTGCGTGCTGATATTATTACCCATGGGAATGGACAAGCATTTAGCTGAAGAATTACCATCAGTTACAACCCCTTGCTTAGGGGATGTAAGTGTCCATCCCACAAGCTCAATTAATTTGGTAACTTCTGCTTGCAATGAAGTTACCTCCAAACAAAGTTGGTCGAAATCCTCCCTGCTCAATAAAGCTTGCGACACGTCATTGCTTCCTGCCATTCCAGCTGGTCAACCAAAAACAAGTATCCAACACAAGAAGAGTGAAAACAAAAATGTTAACGCTGGTACTGGCAATTAAACTACGGCACAGCTCGAACAGAGAGATGTCTTTAATGTAAACAATAATCCACACTGTTAAAAGCAGTTCATCTGGTTTCCACACAGTAAGAACAAATCTTCAGGTTACAAACAAATATGTTTAAGCGCTTTCATCTGTAATCAACAGACTTCTTCAGAACCATATAACATATAAAATCACTTGTTTAAATACATGTTTTGGCGCCAAAAATTTTTTGAATTTAAATTAATTTTAAAGAGACATATCAATATATAGAATGAATGGATTAAAATACATAAAAATACATAAAAATCGATGCATTTGCACATACACATGATCAATTGATCTACGTTGTATAAAATATGATATAAAATATGCATGTGCATATAATTTATATAAAATATATAAAATGTATATTATAATATAAAATATATAATGAATGAAATATTGCTGTACATATAAATAATTGATGATGCATGTTGATACAAAAAACAATGAGTGAGTAATAAAAAGTAAAATGTGTGATGAATTGGAATACTACACTACACTACATCAAGGTGAGAAATGGTTTAATACTTATACTATCGTTGATGCCAGGAAATTTTGTGGCATCTGTTAGTATTTGCCATTTACTCTCTTTCATTGCTAAAAGTGCTTTCCAGTTCCCACCTTGTGCCAAAATGTCCACTTGATCAATTACAGCAAACTTAAATTGATGTGTATCATCTTCCATACAAATATGTTTATACAATGCATTATTTTTGTCCTTCGTCTTAATTTTATAGAAGTGCTCATATATATGAATAGATGAAAGCACTTAACCATATTTGTTTGTAACCTGAAGATTCGTTCTTACTGTGTGGAAACCAGATGAACTGCTTTTAACAGTGTGGATTACAGTTTTTAGAAAAGTCTTATGTGACGATGTGAGGTATTCCCAACTATGCCAGTAGAAGTAGGTCAGTGGATGTGTAACATTTGCTAGTACAGCTAGCTGGAATTTTGTAAAAAAATATATGTCATTTGTATATCAAACTGATTTGTACAGATGCTTGTATTGAAAATGTATTTGTAAAGTTGTTTGTATTAAAAATGTATCAACAGTGTGTCCTGCTGGACAGAAAAGAAATATACATTCATTTCAGACTTTACTGTTATAAATTGTATACTGGAAGAGAAGAGGTTAATTTCAGTCCTGGTAACTTCGAAAACAAAGAAAAAGTACAAAGTAAGAAATTAAAATACCTGGTAGGCTATAAAGATTGTATCTTACAGTTCTGATTGCAGCCAGAGATGAAATATCTGTGAAAACAAGCACTAGGAATCCTTGTTGTATTGTCCATAGCAGTGAACTAATTGCTACCCTGGAAGTGTTGAAATGATTTTATGGCTTCTAGATGATATAATACATCTTAGTAAAGCACTTTATGTGTGTATGTTAACACATATGTGTGAGATTCTGGTTCATCTTCTAGCCAAGGGGATAATATGGGAGCCAGAGGTCATATGACCAGATATGTATGATAAACTTTCAACTTAAGCACTCAAGCCATTCATTTCTCAGCCCGGCACTTGCTCAAAACTCATAGCAACCACTTATAAACCCTAGCACTAGACCCCCCTATACTGTACAGAAGGACAAGGCTCTCTATTCGACCTTACCAGCCATTCAGTAAAACAGTTCACTGTACCTGTCCAGACATGTCCAAAGGGCAGTTTCAGGTGTACTCTCCAGTCCAACTGGTGAATATGGGCATTTTGAGGCAATGTTACAACTGCCTCATGTACACAGACAACCCTCTCCTCCTACCCCCAAACACTAATACATGCAAGAGATGCAATTATACAGCCAAACTGGAGGCTAAGCTCTCTCAACCCAAGACTGGATCAGACAGTCAAGAGGAGAAGGGAAATAATGGCATCACACCACCATTCTCACATAGACCCATTAAACCAGCAGTGGTGAAAAACACACATATATACATGAAAACATACTCGGAGGCTCTAAATAAAAATCCGCAAAAGCAGCAGAGACCTCCAAAGCAGACATCCAAGCAACCTCCACCCCCCAACACAAACCATGAAACACATACTTCACAAAACCAGTGTGCCACGCAATCACAGCCCTTAAGGCAAAATAACATACCCAACATACTAGTAATAGGTGACTCTATAGTCAGGCACACTGACGTCCTACTCACTAGGCTGAATAAGGAGAAGGTTACCATTAGTTGCCTGTCGGGTGCCAGGATCCGCCATATAACACAAGCACACTGGGCACTGCAGAACAAGTACAAATATGACTATATCATTGTCCATGTTGGTGTGAATGACCTGAGCCATACCTCCCTGGAGTACATGAAAAAATACATGGAAGAGCTCTCTGTTCACATAGCGCAAGCCAGTATGACCTTGACCCTGAGTCGCATCCTGCCCTCACCAAGAATGATACCACGGTATAAAGAAAAAATTATCAATTTTAACAACTGGCTAAGTTTCTGTTGTCATTTAAAGGGGATCCAGTGTCTGTCCACCTGGGATGACATACTCGACAAGTCACGCTGCTTCACTAGAGATGGCTTGCACCTGTCACCCTTAGGCTTTTGAATACTGGCTAAGGCTCTTGCCACCCCATAGTGCCTTTTTTAGGCAAGGCTCAAAAGACAAACCCACTGCCGTAAATAGCACAAGTAACAAAAATCTGAGGGTAATGCTACTCAATACCAGAAGTCTAAACCTCAAAATGAATGCACTCGAGGCACTCCTCAGTATGGAGAAAATTGATATATGTGCAGTAGCAGAAACCAGGTTTAAGGCTCCAGAGAGCACCCTAGCACTACTAGGCTACAACTCATACCATACATTTCGGCCACAGAACCTGGACTGAAATACAAAAGGCGAGGGAGTATCCATATTCATCAAGGATACCCACACCTCCAGGTTAGGGGCACAGCACAATGCTTCAGAGATCATCCACATGTAACTAACAATGGGCAAAACTGCAATTCAAATTGTAGCTTGCTACAGATCACCCGCCATGTCCCAGGACCCTCATTCCATGTTTCTGGAAACATTGGGAAACATAAAGGTCTTACCAAACACCATAATATTGGGTGATTTCAACTACCCAAACATTAACTGGGAGAACTACTGAAGTACTAACTCCCTTGCCCAACATTTCCTAGAATTTATAAACTCAAACCCCCTGGATCAACTGGTCAACACTCCCACCAGAGGTGATAACATATTGGAACCTGGTCATCACCAACATGGGCGACAGGTGTTCCCTCGCTGGTTAGATCTGACTATAAACAAATCCCTTGAGATATCCAGATTCCACCCTCACCCCCAGACAAGGAAACCACAGTGAAAAACTTTTCAAAAGCAAACTTCATGTTACTTAAGACTGAGGAGGAAAGTTTCAAAGCCCCCATGCAAAAGGATAACGCTGTCCAAGCTGCAAAATCCTTTACTAATGCATTCTATGGGCACCTAAAGAATGCATGGATTGTGCTATCCCAAGCAAAACCAAGACTCACTCCTCCAAGAAAAGGAAACCAGTCTGGTGGACCCCTGCCATAAACAAGCTATACAATAGAAGGAGGAAACTAGTACAGAAAAGAGTAAAATCCCAAGAAGGGAAGACATCCCCGATCAGTATCAGCAAGAAACTACGATCCCTCATAAAATCGTCCAAGGCGAGCTTTGAAAGAAAAATTGCCAAGGACTCCAAAGATAACCACAAGGCATTCTTTAGGTATGTCAAAAATTTAAGTGGGAATGCTCAGATCTGCTTGGAGGTAGAGCAGAATGGCACAAAATACACTGAACCAACTGATATTGCCAACATCCTGGCAGACAGGTTCAGTGCAAACGTCACCCCCCTCTTACCCCCAAAAGGGCCCATAACCATACCACAAGAATGTAGAGCCCCTGAAATCACAGACACTCAGGTTAAAACAGCCCTCTCCAAAGCCAAAAACACAGCATCAATGGGACCAGACGGTGTCCCAGGCTGCATCCTACAGGAGCTCAAAGACGAACTAACCCCTCACCTAAACACACTGTTCAAACTCAGCCTTTCCACAGACTACTTACCCATAGAGTGGTGCACAGCAATGGTTATTCCACTCCACAAAGGTGGAGCCACAACAAACCCCGGGAACTATCATCCTATAAGCCTGACTAGCTTGGTCTGCAAGGCTATGGACAGCATCATCATGGAACTCATTAACAGAGACATTGGGAACCTCCAAACACTGGACCCTACCCAGTTTGGCTTTGTTATGGGCAGATCATGCCACCTAAACCTGGTGGACTTCTTTAAGACAGTTACCAAGGCTATAGATGAGGGAAAGGTGGTACACACAGCCTACCTAGACCTCGCAAAGGTTTTTGACACCATTCCCCATTCTGGTATTATAGACAAGCTCACCAGCTTGAACATAAACCCCTATGTCACAAAATGTGTTGACAATTGGCTCACAGACAGAACCCACATGGTGAGAGTTGTGGGAGCTAGGTCTGACTCTAAACCGGTTACAAGTGGCATTCCCCAGGGCTCAGTCCTAGGGCCCCTCTTTTTCGGCATATACTTCTCAGAGGTACAGACAAGTACAGGAGGACTACGGCTGACCAAGATTGCAGACGACTGTAAACTAGGGGCTATAATTGACTCTCCGGCTGACACAGACATCCTCCAAACGGGTCTCACTGAGACAGATACCTGGTGTCAAAATCATGGCTTCAAGGTAAATGTCAAAAAGTGCATAGTCATCCCCTTTGAAAAAATCAAAGTATCCACAAACTACCACATAGGTGGTAGTTCCCTAAATACGGAAAACGTAATAAGGGATCTGGGGACCCAATTAGATAGTAATCTCTTCTTTGGTAATCACATTGCCAAAGTGGTTAGAAAATCCTTCTATGTGGCCCACCTAATCACAAAAGGGTTTGCATCCAGATCAAAAGAGGTCATTGTGCCCTTCTACTCATCACTCATCAGACCCATCATAGAGTACAATGCCCCATTTGGGATGTGCCTTACAAGACACCTGCAACAGCTGGAAAGACCACAGAAGTACCTCACCAAGAGGATCACTGGCCTCAAACAGATGCCCTATGCAGCTCGACTGAAGAAACTCCAGCTGTACTTGGTTGCATTCCGCCTACTCAGAGGTGATCTCTGCCTGACATACAAGGCCATGTCCAACCCAGAATTGATGGGCATGCTCCACCTAAAGAAAACCTTATCCCCTCGAGCCACATGCTCTAGGGATCTAAACCTCACCTCAACAATAAATAGGACTTGCTGGAGGGATAGATTCCTGTCCCAGAGACTTCCCATGCTTAGGAAAAAGATTCCAATCTACATTAGGCAGAGCTCCTCGTTAACACTCTTCAAGAGAAACCTTGACGAGTGGATGGGAAACAGAAAGTTTACCCCGAGGATCACTTCAGTGGCTCTGCTGGAAAGAGGCACAGGGAACTAATCTAAGGGGGTGGTGAAAGCCAACACATTCTGGCTAGACTTATAAATGCCTTCAGGCAGATAGCCTAGTACCTACCTATGAACCTATGAACCTATGTCATTCTTTAAGTCAGCTCTGTAATGATGTCTTAATAATAGATGAGACAGAAGTCTCATGAGCACTCTGTAGGTAAGTTACCAGGGAATAGTAATTCAATAGATCAGTCAGGAAAATATAGTGAGATTAGTTAAGCACTTTTGTTTTGGATCTGTGTGAATCTATTCATCTGTATTATTTTAGTATTTCCTGTGATTGAAACTCTGGTGTTTATTGTAAACAGATATTTAGTATGTTTATGTCCTTTTATTATTTATTATTAAATATATTTAAACTTTTCATCATGGCTGGTCTTTTAGAGAATATTTTAACCTTTGAAAGTACTTATATCTATTTGTTGACTCTGTGGGCACTCCTGAAAGCCTTACTGCATTGGTCAAACATTACCAATGGTATTAATATTAATTTCACTCAGTACAATTGGGTACCCTTGTAAGACCATTAGAGAAGCCAGCTTCTCTAATGGTCTTACAAGGGTACCCAATTGTGCCAATGGTATTAATATTAATTTCACTCAGTACAATTGGGTACCCTTGTAAGACCATTAGAGAAGCTGGCTTTGGAGTGTCGGGTGGAAACAACTACCTTATAGTATGGGCAGAAGAGGGCATAGCTAGTAAATTTTTGCCAGCCTTTCCCAGGTGTGTGTGTGTGTGTGTGTGTGTGTGTGTGTGTGTGTGTGTGTGTGTTTGAAAATCAAATCTGAAGGAGTATGTGTGTGTGTGTGTGTGTGTGTGTGTGTGTGTGTGTGTGTGTGTGTGTGTGTGTGTGTGTGTGTGTGTGTATCAGCTGCTTGGAGCAGGGACACAACACACTGGTTTCACAGAGAGGGTGCTGAAGGACTTGGTTAGGACTCCACTCTACAGCTGTGCCAGTGGGGAGTCTTATTGGGGACCTGGAGAGAGAGAGAGAGTGAAGAGAGAGAGAGAGAGACCCAGATCCTGTACTGTGTTCCCTGTGTACTCTTAAGGGAAACTGTGCTTAATGCAGAGAGCTGCATCTGGAAATACTTTGTGTATCTACTTTTATTCCAAGTGAATGAGCCTCCCCAGTGTCAATGGTGAGAATTCAGCCTCCTTGATTAATGGCCCAGACAGGGGATGTCACATCTTGCAAAATCATAAGGAGACATCCATTAAAAGAACCAGCACAATCTCATGTGAACTTCTCAATAGCTCTTATTTTAAGCATTTGTTTCACTTCTTTACTTTCTGCTTTTCTTTGGATTCTTGTAACTGTTGTGGATTTAGGTTTAATTTCTCTCTGTCATAGTGACACTGCCGTAAATCTGTTTGACAAGGGAGCTCTGAAAAAATACTCACTATTTCTCACTAAAACTTCTGTTCCCTCCTGCCTCTGCTGCTCTGCATCTTAGACAATGCTTTTGATCAGCAGATATAGTATTGTCTGAAATTATATAATTTGTTGTCTGCTCCAACTCACAGACTGACTACAGAAGCTTTGGCTTTCATCCATAGTTTTAACATATTTATGTGACATATACTTTTTTTGTTTTTTCGTTTATTTATTTTTTGCTTTTTCTTTTGTCATTCTCTTTGTTTGTATTCCCCTGTATGTCAAAATATACACGCCATCTTGCTAGGAGCTTATTTTCAGAAAGGGTAACTAGTACTATTGTTATATTTTAACCTCTAATTCTGTCAGTTTTATTATTTACCTTCGGTTGTATTTCTTGTTCTATTTGTACATGTTACTTTACTGCTGCAACACTCCAACGATTTTTTTTTTAATTTATCTTGCAAATTTTTTAAAGTGGGCAATAACACTTCTAAGCATTTTTTTCATCCTCACAGGTCTTCTTTGCCATGTCCAGCAAGCCTTGGGAATGTCTCCAATAAAGTTACTCAAATAAGGTAAATACTGTTTAAATCTGGAGCACCTATCTTATAGCAAAGGGAAAGTAGACAAGTAACTAATTCCAATTCTACCCACCCTGTCCTGTGGCCTTAATTAGCACAGACTCCAAAGTTTTGTTAAAGTGCCTCACTAATCCAGTTGTTGAGGATGGTACACAGAAGTCCTTCACTTTAAATCACTGGCAAAACTAGTGCATTACCATGACCATGAATAGGAATCCATAGTCCATAAGCATTTCTTCTAGGTATCCCTTCACTGGAGAAAGGTATTAGCTTTTTGCAAGGATAATGCTTTTGAAAATGTAGTGCACAGTCAATAACCACTAAAATGAATTGTTAGCTCTTAACCGATTTTATCAAGGGTCCTGCAAAGGGCCCATGGCTATCCACTCAAATGAGACTTAAATAACAAGCAGTGATTTCATCAGACTTCTGAACTCATAATGTGGAATTGTCTTTGGTACTTTGAATGAGCTGCAGTAGCATTGTCGCCTCACAGCAAGAGGTTCTCCCATTCGATTCTCGGCTGGAGCGCCTTCTGTGTGAAGTCTGCATGTCCTCCCCGCGGTTGAGTGGCATTTGAAAGACATGCATGAATGGGTGTGCCTTCGTTGAAGGTTGGGCATCAGGCTGGCACCTTGGTACCGTAAAAATCTACTGCTAATCATTAGCAGACTGGAATTCCGCTGTGGCTGCCCCTCACAGGGAAAAGCCGAAAGAAGAAGAACAACTTTGAACGAGCTGCCGAGATTTTTTAATATTTTTCATTATGCCACAATAAAAGCATCAAGCTAAATTTCTAGCTTTGGTTTTTTTCCATCTCTAAGTGCCCCTTCCCCCAAAAAATAAAGCTATATGACAGATTCATCACAGGCATTCTAAAATGTTTTGGAAATAATGCTGGTGCATTCTTTCTGTCTTTCTTTTTTTTGTACTTTATATAGCACGTCATGTCTCAAATTAAATTCTGATATCTGTTTCTCCTTCCAGTCTGTCTGTATTTCCTCTTGCCCTACTTTATTCATCATCCTCACCCTGTGCCTTCTTAAAACTAAAATTCTCATTGTTTACTTGCAAATCTACCAAGTCAGGAACACTTTCATCAATACATGGGAATAAAACAGAGGGTGTAATCCTCTTCATCCATGAATACAGGTAGAGAGGAATGTTTCATCTTTTCCTATTGTTCTTTTTACAAAAGACAACTTAGGCCAGCAACATATTTATTTATTTATTTAGCTAGGTTGGATGTGATAACTCAGTAAATTCTGTCACTTAAGTATTTACTGTTGAGAGCCCTGTTTCTGACTGACATTCTGTCTTAACAGCAACAGTTATCCCACTCCACAAAGGAGGAGCCACCACTGATCCTGGGAACTACCGCCCTATTAGCCTGATGAGCCTGGTCTGCAAAGCCATGGAATGTATCATCATGGAACTCATAAACAAAGACATTGGTAACCTCCAAACTCTGGACCCCACCCAGTTTGGGTTTGTGAAAGGCAGATCATGCCTTCTGAACCTGATCGACTTCTTTGAGGCAGTCAACAAAGCCATAGACGACGGTAAGTTGGGTTTACACAGCCTATCTTGACATCACCAAGGCTTTCAACACCATCCCCTATTCTGGAATTATAGCTAAACTAACTAAACTAGGTATAAATCCATATGTCACAAGACGGGCTGCCAACTGGCTCACTGACAGAATCCACACTGTAAAAGTTGCAGACTATAAATCTGACCAGTGAAAAGTGGAGTACCACAAGGTTCAGTGTTGGGACCTCTCCTGTTTGGTATCTACTTCTCTGAAGTATGGGCTAACACAGAAGGCCTCTAGCTAATGAAGTTTGCAGATGACTGCAAACTACGAGCCATAGTTGAGTCCCCAAATGATGTGGACATCCTACAAAAGGGCCTCACTGAGACAGCTGCCTGGTTTCAGAGGCACGGCCTCAAGCTCAATGCCAAAAAGTGCATTATCATCCACTTTGGTAAAAACTCTGTACCCATGAACTATCACATAAACAGCAGTCTACTTAACACCGAATGTGTGATAAGAGACCTTGGGACCCAGGTGGACAGTAGTCTCTCCTCTGATAATCACATCACCACAGTAGTCAGGAAATCCTTCTATGTGGCACAGCTAATCACAAAAGGGTTCTTATCCAGAAAAAAAAGGTCATTGTTCCCCTCTACTCAGCACTCATTAGACACAATATATATTGTACAGCGCCCCTTTTGGAATGTACCTCACAAGACATCTGCAGCAGCTGGAAAGGCCACAGAAGTACCTCAAAAAGAGGATTACTGACCTCAAATAGATGCCCTACACTGACAGTCTCAAAAAACTCCAGCTTTACTCTGTAGTATATTGCCTACTCCGAGGAGATCTCTGCCTAACATATAAAGCTATGTTAAACCCAGAGCTGTTGGACACGCTACACCTTACGAAATCCCAATCCCCTCTGAGCTACACACTCTAGGGACCTAAACCTTGTCACCACAATAAACAGGACATGCTGGAGGGATAGATTCCTGTCCCAGAGATTTCCTATACTCTGGAACAAGCTACCCATCTATGTCAAGCAAAATTCCTCATTAGCACTCTTCAAGAAAAATCTTGATGAGTGGATGGGAAATAGGAAATACACCCCGGGGATTACTTCTATGGCTTTGCTCGACAGGGGCACAGGAAATTAACTTTCTTCGGTGGCATAAGCCAGGGAACCTTGTTGGCTAGACTTACTTAGGCCCTTGGGCCGATAGCCTAGTACCTACCTATGAACTTATGAACCTATGAACATTATAAAGGTAAAACTAGGATTCCTCTGAGGTTCTTCTTCCCTTGCTGTGTTTATTGCTATACATATCTCTCTCTGTCTGTATCCTTCCTTCATTAATTTAATTGCTGGAATCATATGACAAGGTTCACATCATGCAGTATTTACTTATTGTTTGTTTATTTACTGAGTGTGTGGGCTGGCAAAAGATCGTTTCCAGCCACTACCGGGGCCATGTAGCAGAGACAGCAAATGTTAGAGACAACGAACAGCTATAAAAGATTACAAGTGAAAAGAGCATTCAAAACTGTCAGACACAGTAATAGAAAATATAATGATAATTTGTACAAAATTGTTGCACTCATGGGAGATAAGAAGCACAGTACATGTGGTCTAAAACCTTTAACACAACAAAGCTGAAGAAAACTACACATGTTATGCATTACCAATGCATTACCTACATCAGACATAGGAATAGGAGAGGTTGGCTTATAGCAAGGTACTAAAAGCACATTACAGTGCTGTCATTCTTCATTTAAACAGCCACATTTATATTTTTGAGCCAGGCAAGATTTCAGCTTTTTTTTTAAGCAAAAGCAGGTTGTCTAATGTGATACCCTAAGCCAAAATTGTTCAGCTACTGGTTCTCTAAAGAAATGGAAACAGACAACAGATGACTGTGCAGTGTCTTAGTTTGAAACAGCTACTGAATCTCACACTGCTTATGGTCACATGTAACACCCAAATAAAAAAAGGTACTTATTGTGTCTGTCATTTTCGGGAATCTGCCTCCCGCATTCACATTTTCTTTTCTTGTATGACATGTAATCTTAAGTAAAAGGAAGAAAAAACGAAAGGAAGGAAGACACCCCAACAGGGCACTTATCTTTAGAAGGCTCGGTAGTTGAACCAACTTTAGTTCAGTTTGGCTTGTAGACTGAAAACAAAGCTAGCATTCAGACTGGTGGTAAAGAAGTTCTGAGGATAACGCATTTGTACATCACATATGTACCTTATGTTTTGCATGTTGGACATACAACTGACATACAACATCAGGAAGGTGTAAAGGCTTTGGCATGCAGGATGGATATTTGGCTGTTCCCAGCAGGATGTCCCAAGAGTAAGAATGATGCAACAGTGATAAGGAAGGACATATTTATATATCACAATGTAAGAATTGTTGTAATGCCTTAGAAGTGGTGTGTTTAGTAGATGTTAGAAAGTATGCCATTCAAAAAATACCTAGATATTTTTTGCTGTCTAGTATATAGGATTAATGTTCCTACAAGGTCAGCAATAAATGGAGTTGTGCTTCTACCTAGACCTTTTTGAAGTATTAAAACCCATGATAGTGGATTTAGTGATGTTTTTTATCAAATTACTATTGGCAATCTAATTCCAGATTATGACCATGGGATCTTCTTTTCCTACTTTCTGTGCTGACTTCTTTTGCTAACTTAACAACTTCAGTTTTCTAGGAAGACAGTAACCATTTCCTGATAAGACAAGTGTTCTTCTATCCTTCCCAGACAAAGGTGAAAAGAAGTACATTTTGAAGTTTGCACACCTATCCCTCTCTCCGTATGAGGACTGTTTATTTTTTTTTACATGTTTAATAGTGTGAAAGGAAACTGTACCCCCCCCCCCCCCATTTTTACTGTGGCTATACTCAGGCCATAGAACATCTAACTATGCACCCTACTCTAATGTCTCATTGTTTTGAACTGAGTAATGTCTTGACCAGTGATGTGTTAAAAGAAGTACCAAAGTTACATGCTGCAGAACTTTACCAAACATAATTGCAATTTGCATCTGTTATAGGATAGTCCTTCCAATCTCCATAGAAACATGTTACTTCCAACTTTTGATTTATGTCTAGAGGTATGTAGCTCATAGTAACTGCAACAATCTTGCCTGTAGCCCAGAAACAATATGCTGATACCACTATTCTAACAGTTACTTTATTATAGGTTCATAGGATGATACTAGGCTATTGGCCCGGAGGCCCTTATAAGCCTAGCCAAGAATTTCACCCACGCTCCTTTTGTACATTTTCACTCTCAGTAGTTACGTCAAAAACCTCACTTTTGTTATGTACTGCATTCCTATTTATAATTAAAAAATGTTCAGCAACGGGCCACGTTACCATATGTAAAACAAGCAATTTCAGTTGTTGACAGTTTTTGTGTGTTCACACAGATTTGGACATTCTTAGTTATTGGTATAGGTTGCTCAGTTTTAAACAATTCTTTGTTAGCTAATAACCATTCAATTAGCACAACTATTTATCAGGATGCATCTCAGAAAATCTCAGGTATGTAAATTACTTGGGAATTCCATTTTGAATTTAGAAATTGATTAAATGTATATCGTTAAAATGTACTCTGGTCTTGACACTTATAAATTCCCTGTTCACTAGTACTAATAAAACGCATTTCTTAACCAGGTAGCTCTACTGGACAAACAATCCCTTTAAGGGGTGACCTGGGAGCAATGTGTGGTTAAGTGACATACTCAATGTCACACAATAAACAAATAAGACTAAGGGAAGCAAACTCTGTACCACAGGAACTACAGCTCACAGACTTAATCCTCTGTGTCAACTGCCAGGTTATTTCTGGTTTTAACTAGAAGACTAAAATATGCTTTAAGTCAGACATGTGATCTTACTGTTTAACACCTTCCATGCTCATATATGCCTTGAGAGTTTTTCTGCATGCTTTGAAGATAGGATTTTTGGCCAGTCAGCCAGAGTTCAATTCTTCTGGGGGACATATCTCATAAAGGTAACAAGGTAGGCTTTGTTGTCTTCATTTTTACTTACTTTTCGTAACTTTAGCATGGACGGTACAGTGTCTATCACACACATCCATTCTTGGAGACTGATTAAATGTTTATTATTAGCCTCACTTCTTTCCTGAAAAGCTATTAGATACAGGTACCTAAAATAGATGATTTCCTTACCAACACCACTGCTAATTTCGTTCCAGCTCTACAAATGCCTTCTTTTATTGGGAATGTTGCGCATAATTTAAGCATTTTATCTTGCATACTACTTTTATTTTCTAAATCCTTGCTTCCTCACTGACAGCAACAAAAATGTATATCTACTATCTATCTTCTAGCAACACTCCTATATGATCTCCAGTCTTGACAAATCCAAAAGCAACTAAACTACAACAATGCTATAATGTGGGAGAAAAGTTTGTTGCCAGACAACTTTACAGGCCACACCACTATATACCACTAAAACAACTTCAACTACATAATCACCTCTCCTTTTCTCAGCTACGTGTGACCCACAACATTATAAACAAACCACAAAGTCACCTAACCTTGACAGAAACCCTTCAGCACTATTCACCATCTAAACCACTACATTCAAATGGCAAACTTCTTAACACTCCCAATTCAGCTAGAGATGCCTTGTAGTCAAATCATGTCACAGAATTACAGAAGTCTCCATTACACTGAAGTTCGCTAATAACCTCTTCACATTCACAGGGTGATTGATAAATGGATACGCAGAGTAGTAGAATATAAGATGGGAGATGAACAGTTCGAATTCAGATCAGGATGCAGCACAATTGACCCGATGTCTGCACTGAGACATATACTTAAGAAGAAGCTGGAGATGAGGAAAGAGTCCAACTGGTCATTCCTAGACATGGAAAAAGCATATAACAAGGTCCCAAGAAAGCTGATCTGGGCAGTAGTGTAGTGGTTCGAAGTCCCAGAAACATTGGTAGAATTAGTGCAGGCTATGTGCAAGGACCTGATGACTCAAATATGAACAGTGTTCAGCCTCACAGAGGGGTTCCCAGTGGGAGTGGGTATGCACTAGGGTTCAGCTCTAAACCACTGGTGTTCATACTGGTGATGCACTACATTAGCAAACAGGTCAGAGGGGACAGATCAACAAAGCTGCTGTGTGCAAACAATATGACATTACAGGCAAACTCTGAGCTAGAACTTCAGCAAAGTATAGAGCAATGGAATGCAAAACTGAAGGCACATGGGATGAAACTAAGCACAGATAAGACAGTGGTAATGGCAGCAAACTGGGGAAATCAGAAGAAGCTGAGAATTGAGATAGAAGGGAAGATAGTGGAACAGGTAAATAGCTTTAAGTATCTGGGAGGGGTGGTTGAGGAGAATGTAAGTCTGAATGAAGAGGTCAAAGCTGGAATCAGAGGGTCTGTAGCCAACTGGCATAGAGTATCAGGTGTAGTCTATGACAGAAGAATGCCAAGAAGCTGAAAAGTAAGGTGTACAAGACAGTGATGTGACCAGTACTACTATAAGGTGCAGAAACCTAGACAGTAAAGGCAGAGCAGATGAAGAAGCTAGAGGTGATGGAGATGAAGTGCCTGAGAAGGGTGGTAGGATGCACACTGTGGGACAGACGAAGAAATGAGGACATAAGAGCAGAAGCCAAAGTATCTCCAATTGCAGAAAAGATCAAAAAGAACAGATGACAGTGGTTTGGGCACATGTGCAGAAAAGCAGAAGACAGTCTGGTGAAGAAGATTTGGGACAGACAGAAAGAAGTTAAGAGGAAACAAGAGCATCCAGCAAAGAGGTGAACTGATTTCGTGAAAGAAGATCTGCGATAGTCAGACTGCATTGAATTGAGAGAGATGGCAGCAGTTTACACGATTCCCTGACCCCATATAGACAATAGGAAAAAGGGCACGGATGATGATGATGATGATGATAATGATGATGATTAAAAACTGTTCTAAACCAGGTGTCTTGCTAACCGTCTGATCTGCTCCTTCTTACCACCTGGGTAATCACACACTATATAAATCCCAAATACCGACTAATACTCATCCTAAGAAGCTAAATTTATATTATAAACATAATAATCCCACAACTGTCTTACACTACTTGCAAAGATTGCATAAAGCACCCCCTTCCTTTATTTCTTCTCCAAGGTCCTACTTCTCTGTCTCAGTTTCACAGGATACCTCTTTAAGCAACACATTTGTAATGTGCCTATCTGTTCTTCCCGAAGTGTTTTGCTTACAGGCTTCTACCCTATTCATACTGTCTATTACTGTTAGTAACTTCACTGGAGTATAGCTAAAGCAGCTTGGTTCAGAGGCATAGTTGTTTCCCCTTTTTCCTTAAATCTGCTTTTAACTACGCTCACTGAACTGTTATCTTAGGTTTTACTTGTAGACTTTAAGATACATGAATCGTGTTGCTTATTACAAGTTTTAACATTAACACAGATATCATAATTCTTACTCTTGGCTTAAACTTGTTTGACCTCACAAATGCCACTTTCTTCAGCAGATGAATTCACTCTGTTTAAAGCTTCGATACCCCCTCCCCTGTGTTAACCTGTTCTTCAGCTAGAAGTTTCAGGTGTGATCCACTACATACTACCAGGTGATTCTGTCAGTGTTCTTACTTCCAGTTTTAAATAGTATTGATATAAATGAGTATAATATAAATGATGAAAGTATTATAAATACTTTAAATGGTTTTACTATCTACAATTATAGTGATGTGAAGCTTCAAGATGAACATTTTGGCTTATTAGGAAAAGGTTTTAAATTTATTCCACAAGTAAAAGGGGAATTGACTACTACACTCCTTGATTTAAAATTATTTTTGAGAAAAGTTAATTTAAAATTAATATATGGTAGGAATGATAAACAAATAAATCCATATCAGATTGATAGAACTCTAGTGAGATCCTCAGTTTTTAATCCCCCATTGCATCCACAACTTAAAAATGTGGAAAGTATTATGGAAGCAGAAATAAGAAAAACATATAAAAAGATGGGAAACGATATGAACATCAGTAAGGAGGAATTTAAAGCATTGAATGAGTTAAAGAATAATTCGAAGATAAGAATAATGAAACCCGACAAGGGAGGGGGGGCAGTTATTATGGACACCATTACCTATGAAGGAAAAATGAATCAAATCTTGAGAGATGAGAATAAATATAGGGTGGTGTCCAGAAATGAAATTTCTTTAGCTTACAAGAGGATAGATATGGAACTAGAGGGAATGTATAGTGAATTAATTATTGATGGAAATATGTTAAACTATTTAAAGGTAGAAAAACTGAAAATACCAGTTATTTATGGCATTCCTAAAGTCCATAAAAATGTATAGGACCCACCGCTGAGACCCATTGTCTCAGCGGATGGTTCAAAAACATTACCTTTGGCCAAATTTATAGATAGTAAAACAAAACATATATGGGTAAATAAGCCTGCTATTTTAAAAGATTCTTGGGATTTATTAAGGATGATAGATAATAGTATGTATACTGAAAATCTATTATTTGTAACAATTGATATAATAGATTTATTTTCATCTATTCCCTGTAGAAGGTATGAATATGTCTGAAGAAGAAATATTTATGGATAATATATTGACACATAATGATAAAATAATTTGCACAGGCTTGATGGACATGGTACTTAAAAATAATTTCCTATTATTTAAAGGGGAATTTTTTCAACAAACGCAGGGTGTAGCCATGGGAGCAGCCTGTGCACCTACATATGCAAATATTGTACTGGCTAACTGGGAAGAAAAATATGTACTTAAATCTGAGTTCCATAATTATTGGAACCTATATAAGAGGTTCCTAGATGACATAGTCATATTTTGGGTAGGGGGAAAAGAAAAATTGGAAGAATTTATAAAATATATTAACCAAACTACTGATTTTCCTAAATTCACCTATAATGTTTCTGAGAAGGATTTACAATATCTAGATATAGAAATAATTAAAAGTGAAGGTAATTTTGCATCTAAAGTTTATAGAAAAGTAACTTATTGCAATTCTTATTTGCATTACAACAGCGCACATCCAGAACATAGTAAAAGAAATATAATAAAAGGCCAATTTGTGAGGGGGTCACGAATAACAAGTAAATTGGAAGATTTTAAGTTAGAATGTGACTTGTTAGAATGTATGTTCCTAGATAGAGGATATAATAAAAGTTTGGTACATAGTGTTAGATTGGAAATAGAAAAAGGAAGAATGGGAAAATTTGAGCCCATTTTAGGTATTAAAGAGACTAAGGGTAACTATGTGGCAAACAATAGTAATGCTAGTTTACAAGAAGAATACAAACTGTCCTTTGTATTAGAGTATAATGGTTTGAATCAGAGCATTAAATCGGTTTTCTATAGAGAATGGGAAAGATTTATAGCTCTTACTGATTTGGAAGACTTACCTAGAGATACTCCAAGGGTAGTATATAAAAATGTTAATAATATAAAGGAATATTTGGAACAAAAGAAAAAGGAAAATAAAAATATAAGTACTAGCCTGAATAATAAAAAGGGTACATTTAAATGTGGGAAATGTGGTCAATGTAAATATATAGCAAATAAGGAGAATATACATGTAGAGAGTAGAGGTAAATTGATTAGGAGTAATGGGCTATACAATTGTGATACTAAAAGATTAGTGTATCTGGCCACCTGTGTCAAATGTGGGTCCTTTTACATAGGTAAAACGGAGAGAACTTTAAAAAGAAGAATATATGAGCATACCTTTGACATTATAAAAATGAAAGAGACTAATGCATTGTATAGACACAGGAAGATATGTGAAGACAGTATATTCCATTTTTTTGTAATTGAACATATAAAGAATAATATCAGACGGGGGCCATGGGAAGACACCATAGGATATAGAGAATTATGGTGGCAGATCACGTTGCAAGCAAATAAATCCCCAGGTCTGAATGAATATATTTCAATTTTACCTCTACTGAAATTAAAAGCAGCTAAAATATAATACTGAGTGCAATAAATTATATGGTCAATAGATGGTGCTGTTTGATGAAAATTTATGTTATTTGAATGTGAATTTTATGAATGTATATATTTATTTAAATATGTATATAAAAATATATTTTAGCCCCTGCAATATGAATGGAATTGATTTTAAAGTGTGAATAGATATAAATTAAAGTTTTTTTAGAGAAAGTGGATGTATTTATGTGATTAAATGAAATGTATTTTAATATTAATGAGCTTTTAAAAGTAAGCTGATTTGTTTATTTGAATTAATTGGTATTTTTTGATTGGAAAATGGAAGTGAAGGAAGTATATAATGGATGCTAATAAATGATGTAAGAGATTATCTGATGAAGTCCGGCTATAGGATGAAAACGCCTTGATTTTGGAATTGCGTTAATAAATTGTGTTTTTGTACTTCGTTTTTAACTGTGGTGGAATCTATTGTGCTTGGTGACATTCTACAGAAAACTGCCGGTTTTTCTTACTTCCAGTTTACCACTCTATTCTCATTTGTTCCTCTGAGGAACATATTTTTCTACTTGCATATGTTATTTTCCTTTTTCAAGCTTTCGTGGCTTACCACTAAGTTCTTTAACACAGGATTCAGTTCTTCTGTGACCTGATTCATGTTAGTTAATTTGAGTAGATACCAGCCTTTCACATCTATTTAAATTGTTTTGTTGCCCTTTCAATGTAAATGCTAACGCAGAATAAACATATCAGTTTTATGTTTTTTTTTTTGGTTAACAGATTCTTGTTTCTAGTAGCAGAAAGTATTCTATGAACTAAGCTAACATGGGAATGGAGAAAGAAGAGTTTGCCAATAGGTATGACTGGAAGTAGGAGCATAGAAAATATAAAGGTCTGGAATTTATTGGAAAAGACTGGCAAAGGAACCAATATATTGGGAGCAAATAACTAGAAAGGGAAATTTAATAAAGTGAGGTCAAGCGGAACTGTGAACTGCAGGTTAGATACTGACTTCCATACCAGGGACTGATATCAGAGTACAGACAAGGAGAAAAGGACAGCTGAATGAAAAGTAAAAGATCAGCTCTGGTAGAGTATTTAGCAGAGTCTAGAACAGAGGCTGCTCTGGTAGAGTATTTAGCAGAGTCTAGAACAGAGGCTACTCTGGTAGAGTATTTAACGGAATCTAGAACAGAGGCTGCTCTGGTAGAGTATTTAGCAGAGTCTAGAACAGAGGCTCTTCTTAAAAAAGGAATAATTAGTAAGGAGTATAAAATACTGAATAACAATGATCATCAATTAGAGAGGGTTAGAAAAAATTGGAACAAGAGACTGGAAAGGCCATTTGCAATAGAAGAATGGGAGGACATCTGTATGTCTGCCAAGTACTCAGCAAAGTTCAGGTGGTTTAGGACTTTTGCTTGGAAGCAATTGCGTAGCTATTTTTATACTCTGTGTAGACTTCAGAGGATTTTTCCTGAGGTGGACAGCAAAAGCTGGAGCCATGATAGGATAAGTGAGGCAATTGGGAATATGATTTTTGGGAGCATAATGAGTTGCCAGATTTTCAGAATTTCCTACAAAGTACTTTGTCAGAAATCTTGGGGCAGCAATTGTTTGTAAACAAGGAAATTATTATTTTGAGCTAGGATACAGGATTTGAATTGCCTAGACGTAGTAGGGTCATATAAAGTTTAATGTTTTTGGCTGAAAAACGAACCAATTACTAGTTGTTTAAAGATCCCCTTTAATTGTATTTTCCATTTAAATAAGATCATCATTCTACTCTTTGTCTTACTTTCTTACTTTCTGCACTCATTTTATTCTGAAGATCCTGACTTAAAGGCCTTTCTTCTGTTTTTGTCCTCTATTTTTTTGTTTCTCTATACATTTTTGTCTTGCAGCAATTTTTACTTCCAACTGCACTGTCCATTCATATTCAGTCATTATACAGATATCTCTTAGGTTTTGTATTTTAGTTGCTCTGTCATACAGATTGAATCCTTTTTATTGGCTAACCACCATCTTCTAACCAAAAGAATACTCCAGTCCCTTTAAAAATGTTTACTACTTTTGTCAGTAAAGCATTTTTCCTCTAGCTCACTTTAACTATTAAGGATGTGTATCTGCTATGAATCCAAGCTGTTGTTTTCCTGTTCTGCTTACTGCATTAAAACAAACAGTGGGTGTTTGTAACATATTAAGGTATCTCTCCTCCCCTTCTTAGTTATAAGGATATGTGTATTTAAATAAATCCTGTTGTTTCCTTACTACTACTACCAGTACAGATTTGCCACAGCATGTATAATGCATCTAACATTTTTCCTCAGACATGATCTTACCCCATGTGCAAGGGAAGACACTTCACAAGTATGCAATGATCTGTTTGTTTTCTTGGCAACAACAGTTTTTAAGTGGTCCACATTTTTGGCATAAATGTGTACATCTAACTGTATGCCAACACATCCTAAGGGATTTTTCCTTTCTTCATTCTACTCAGTCTCCCAAAAATTTGCAAATCAGAAAATTTAATGACAGATGTTAGCACATCTATGTAAGTAAGCATGTATGTATGCATCTATGTAGTGTATGTAAGCATAACCCCATCTAAATTTTGTAAATGGTTTGTTAATACACCAGGTATGTTTTTCAGTTTTACTAAGACATTTTATATGCAAAATGTTTCCCTTTCCTGGGCTTAACTGTCTCTACACTACAGTTTTGAATTAGCTTGTATTTCATTTTCATAGGTATCAAAATAATATTGCATGCACATTTACTTTTAACACTTTAACAAACTTAATACAGGCTTTGTTATTTTTCCTAACAGTCAAAGTTTTAGAGTATACATTTAACCTAGCTTTTGCCACATACCCTCTTTTGTTATTCAGAAAACAACTTAACTTACTAGCTGCCATTTTACTGAACATTTTATATTCTTTTGTAATTATCTTTTAGAAAACAAACAAAAGTGATTGGTTCAGTTATGCCTGAATAAACTTTTTTATGTACAGTTCAGGTGTCACAGTCCTAAACAGTGTAAATAATCAAAGCAGAATGAAATTCAGTCCATTGGCATGACTTAAAATAGCAAATGTGCAATAAACGCAGTATATTTTCTGTTTTAGAATATGAAACAGGTAAGTTGCACACAAAGCAAAATTTTCCACATTCTCCATGAGTAAAACTGTTTAGCACTATGAAACCATACCTTCTCTCTCTTTCTCTCTTGTACTCATTTAGTAATGACAGGCACTCAGTGCAGTATCCAAAAAAGCATGGCAGAAGGACATTCATAAAACTCATGATTATTTAACTTCCACATTTAAAATATCAACCGACTTGCTTTACAATCTTGAAATAAAACAGTGCCTTCATCACTGTATATATTCCACACTGTCTGCTTGGGATACAGGCCATCTTATAAGTAACAGGAAAGTCCCCGGCTGTACGCCTCTCTGTCTCTCTTCTTCCCTCACACTTAGGCCCAAATCTGAGGTCCAGGTCCAGCTACTTCCACAAATAAAAAACATGGTTATAGGCCTTTCCAAGGCCCTAACTTTGGATAAAAAAACAGGTAGGTTCACCATACACAGTCCACTGATTACATACCATAGATTGGCCTCTCACTCCATGCTCTCAGGTCTTCTTTTCATAAATCATCTGCAATGTTCCTTCACTTTGGAACTAACTTGCTGAATTTAGCCTTTCAGGCCAGTCTCTTTTATGTGAAAGCAATTTCCCAATTAAAATAATGTAATTTGACTAACTTCTATTAGACCCACCGTGGGACTATTCCCATGCTCCTCCATGACAGCCATTATGGAATTGTCCACATCCTTCATTATGAGATCACTGTGGGAATGTCCCAATCCTCCATTATGACACCACTGTGAGATTGTTCCCATGCTCCATCTATTTTGAGAAGGTATTTAGCAATACATACAAAATACATTTCAATGTTACATCTATACTAAACCTCATTCTACATTTATTCTATATCTATTGACTCAACAGGCCCAACATTTTAGATTCTCTCTCTCTGTATGTATATAGATATCTATAGAAAATGACTAAATAACTATCCAACTTAACATTATTGCTTAGTTAAGATAATTAAAATAACTGAGGAAACAGAAACAAGGAGTTCATGTTGCAAAGAAATAATCTTTGCTAGTTAAATAGTCCAAAGCAATTACTTCTCTGAAGTGAAAAACAAGTACACTTAGAAACAATGAGTAATCATAATAATCTCCTAGGATGCCCTTTTATTTAATGTTCAGCTGCTTTTGCTGATTTACTTCCCGATGAATATTTGCTTATGTGTCTAAGTGTGAGACCCTCAAATACACAGACCCCCGGATTCTCAAAAGCTTGCATGGCATGCATGATTAGTGCAAGAGGCAATTTTGCCAATATGGCGGCCGAGCGATCCACGTATGTGCCCGTTTGACATGCACGATCGCTCTAGCACTAGTGTTGCATGTTCCCAGCCCCCATATACAAATTACCCAATTTGCAGGTGAAAACCATCCAGGAAGCAGGAATCAGGATGTGCACGGCTAGCGTAATATGTAGAAATGTACTCGGTTAGTAACCGAGTACAGTACTGCAAAATCCAAAACGGGGACATGACAGCTCCAAATAAAGGCTGCATATCATTGATGAAGCATGCCAATGGCCAAGTATAAAGCCATTGGCATTGCAAACAATGCAAAATGTACAAAATACAACTTTTATTATATGTCCGCCGATCACGACTGTTGAAGCATAGGGCAGTGGCGCGCAAATGGGATTGGTGGGGAAATAAGAAAATAAACCTAAAAAAAGCAGTCTAACTAAAATCAGTATTCTGCCATGCAAGTCAATGGCAGGCAAAAGACAACCTGGCCAGTGAATAGTGGTTGCTAAGGGGGAGGCACAGTGTGGCACATGTAACTATGCATTAGCAGGCAATCCTATGCAAATGAGGGGAAGGATAGTGAATCCTGGTTTTCCCCGGCATGTGAGGCAGGTCCGAACAGGCTAACAGTATGAATAGCTGAGTGCAAGACTAGGACGTAGGTGACATAATGGGTGGGTGTATCAGGCATACTGTAAGTGGATTGGAGCCCTGTGGCTTGGGTATGCTCCCAGCTTAGCACAGCCAAGCTAGGGGGTGTGTCTAAACCTGCCCAGCACTCTTTACAAACTGTAAGTGGGTGTGAGTACCGAGCACCGGGATTTACAGGAAGAAAAAAGAAATTAAACCAGGAAACAGCAGCAGTGTGCACATCTGAGTACTCTGTTTGCATGGCGCAGCCCCGGGCCAAAACAGAAGGGCAATGAGAAGGGAAATCAGCAGTAGTAAGGTAATCAAGGAGAACTAGCATATCTGGTAAGTGAAATGTATCAGAAGCAGCCAATTACACAGGCAGCAGCACAGACCAGACTAGAACACTAATATAAACTAAGCAAACACCTTCCCCACTGGTGTTTCCCACACTCTACACCAACAGTGTATACAAGCAGGGAAATTTTAACAAACAAACCTATAAAATGAGAAGGACTGCAGCAGGCAACATAGAACAACATGTGCAAGAGGCTGAGGGTGGTGAGGTTGTGCATGCTGCCGAACAACCCACAGTGAGGAGGCAGAAAAGAGTGTACAGACCCAGGGTAACCTACCAGGGGCTACATGAGCTGGAGATAGTGGAGCGTTATAGGGTGGGCAGAGACCTCCTACAGCAAGTAGTTGAGCTGCGCCGGCCACACCTGACACACAAAACTGAACGATGGCAACCCATTTCAGTGGAGACCAAGGTATGTGTAGGCCTAGGTATACTAGCCACAGGTACCTCCCAAAGCACAACTGGGGATAACATGGGGATCTCACAGGCATCAGCATCCAGAGTATTCCACCAGTTCCTGGATGCCATGTCAGCACATGCCAGTGAGCAGGTAAATTTCCTCAACACCCATGAGGTGTTGACCAGCAATATGCATCTCTTCCACCAAATAGCAGAATACCTTGGGGTAGTGGGTGCTATAGACTGCATGCACATATGCATCAAAGCTCCACACTGTGAGAAGGGTAGGGTCTACATCAACCTCAGGTGCATCCCCCCATCAACTGCGAGGAAGTATGTGATGCCCAGGGTATTATAATGAATGTGTGTGCTGGCTGCCCTAGAAGCTATGACGATTCCCACATATGGCATCTGACACAGCTGTACCAGAGATTTGCCAATGGGGCCATCATCTACGGTCACCTAGTGGGGGATGCTGGGTACACACTGGAGCCGTGGCTGATGACACCCATCAGAAATGCACACACACCTGAACAACAACGCCATAATGAGGCACACGCACAGGCCAGACATATAATAGTCCTTGTGTTCAGGATGCTCAGGTCACTGTTCCGGTGTCTGGACACATCAGGTGGAGCCATGCATTACCCACCAGCTACATGTACCCAAATTGTTATGGTATGTGCGATGCTACACAATATGATCATGTGGAAACAGCTGCAGCAGGAACAGCATGGGGCAGGGCCACACAGCCCCCCACCAATGCCAAGGCCTGCACAGGCACAGAATGACCCGGATTAGGAAGAACCTGAGCCTGGCCCAGTAGGCAGAAGGAGGCCTTGGCAAAAAGGCAATGCGTAGCACATGCACTAACACAGTAGGGTCCCAGGGACACCTCTCTCCAACTCGCACATACAGTAAAAGGGATGCCAAACATGACACCACCTGTGCTCAACCATGTATAGGGAGTGTACTATGTGCATCCAACATAGGCAGCCCTCCACCACCCTCTGCAAGTCTGGTGCACCCACAAGGAAAGTCAATCAACCTAACAATTGCCAAATGAAGTAGAATGTGTTGTCACCTGTAGCTATGGTATGGATGTGAGCATGCAAGGGAACTGGGTGGCTGAATGTTACAGCAGCAGACAGTAAGAGACCCATAGTGCCACCCTGACATGTGTAACACATACTGGAGTCACCATAGTAGCCAGTACTGCACAGGGAGATAGAAGCAACTGCATGAAATGTGCTGTGTGAAATGTGTGTCCATATGACCCGCACATGCCAGTC
This sequence comes from Protopterus annectens, assembly GCF_019279795.1. Taxonomy (NCBI): domain Eukaryota; kingdom Metazoa; phylum Chordata; order Ceratodontiformes; family Protopteridae; genus Protopterus; species Protopterus annectens. The sequence goes on along the minus strand of NC_056746.1, from coordinate 1,273,382,234 downwards.
AGGACGGTTCACATATACAACAACAGTCACAGCCAGCAGGACAGGTGGATACAAACCCAAACAGGGCCTGTACCATGGCCCCAGAATGATGGCTAGGGTTAACCCCACCCCCAGGCCTACACAGACAGACCACAGCAGGGCAGGCAGTGGGATGCCAGTTCTGAAGGGTAGGATGTCAGACAATAATATGTAGGGCAACCAAAGCCATGATCTGTAGTACACTGGTGTGCCTTTAGACAGCATGATAGTTAGCGATACAGAATGAAATGGAGTACATAACATACCAGTACAGTCATAGCAAATGTGTACAAGTGTCACTTGTGCCCCCCCATCGTACATAACAATGTAATGACAGTTAGGTGTGACCCCCCCCACTCCCATGTAGACATGTAGAAACAGTCAGGTGTGCACCTACCCCCACTCCAGTGTAGAAATGTAGTAACAGTCAGGTTTCCCCCCCCCCCAATCCTGTGTAGAAATGTAGTAACATGCATGAGTAGGTATAATACGAGTGGAGCAGAGATGCCCAGAGGTGCCCAAGGTAGCAGGATAGGTTGTAGTATGTGCACAATATGCATGTTTGTGTGTGGTAGGGTGGTGTGTGTTCCATATTGTGTGAGAGTGGTCAGTATGTATGCATGTTGAGGTAAGACCTGGTGGCCATAGCCCAGTACTGCTGATGACAGGGACATGCCCTCACAACTGCAGTGCCAAGGACAATCCCCACTAGTATACTATCAGCTATCAGTAAGCCAATGTAAATGTATGGTGATAATATGTGTCACCATCTGACAGACTGACATGGCATGGCTGTTGTGCTAGATATACAAGCAGTACACAGGGGAAAGTACCCCAGACATACAGTATACATTGTATCACTGTGAAATGGAGACACGCTTGGAATTGTACATACAGGTATGCATCACAGCAACCGGTCCTGTAGTAGGGGTTACCGGTGATGTCTGGCCATACACCTGCAGATCACAAAGGCGGTATGACTGATGTATTGGGAAACAGATGGTGTACCTGCTCATGCCAGCATACCAGGAATGCCCCATGCATATCTGTGTGTCAGATGCAAGTACTGTTGATAGCACACATGCACCCAGCTCACGCAAACACCACCCACAGGTACCTCTCTGGCCATATCCCTGCTGTGGGGAATGGGTACAGTATGACCCCTCCTGTACATGGCAATAGTGGAAGAATGCAGCATGCAGTGCAGGTGTCCCATGCAGGTGTGTCCCTAGCTGTACGTAGCACCCTGCCAGCATCCACACCACCTGATCAAGACTGATAGAAGGAATTTTCATGAACACCTATCACACCTACCCTGTCACCCCAGGGGAATATACTGTCTGGTGGTCTGTGACTGTAGGCCTGACAGAATGCAACGGCCTGCCACATGTGACCCATAACAACACCTAATGCCCCACAGGTCTCTGCCAAAGGCCTTTGTCTCACAAGTACTGCCAATGCATGTGAAGTCATGGACCCCCAAATAACAACATAACACATTCTACATAAGCCATATGCAAGGCCATGTGGACAAACCACAGTAACATGTCCACCATGTCCCACTGCATGAACTGTGGACCAACACTAAGACACACCTGTGATGGGGTGATACCCTTAGGGAAAGTATCAGAGAATGTATGCATAATGCCTGGAAGAGGTTAGAATAACAGAGGGGGGTGGCTGCATGGGCAGCATGGAATGTGCAGGGTCTGACACCAAACTGTGTGCCCACACTATCCCTGGCTGAAAACACATAAATGGGTGGTTAATAACCTGCCGATACACCACAACAGGGTTAATGTCCTGACCCATGGCCTTTGGCTCTGGGCAACCTCTGCAAATCTGTACAGCTGTGAGGCATTGCCACAGCGAGATAAGCCCTAACTGTCTTGTCAATGGGTGTGCAAGTATGGGATCCCCCGTCAGCACTCTACCAAGGTGCTGAACCAGATACACAGACCCAGCAGCAGGTGTCTGCAGCTCTCCCTCCAGAATGGTATAACTTATCATGAATATGTACGTGTCTGCCCACAATACCGGACACAGCTGCAGTCACCCTTGTCCCCCAAGACAGCACTGTGAGCAAGAATGTTCACCTGGCAGTACATGAAGGCAGCCAACATCACTGTGTAAAACAGCACACATGTCTGAATATCTCTGCTAACAGTGATACCATGCAGCTGAAGCAGCACAGAAACAATCACCTACAGTACAAACTATGCCTTGCACAGTTTGTCCCCATATTGCCAAATGTTCGACGGATACCCAGCAGAAACATCTTGCTACCTGTAGGTGTACAACACAAAGGTCTGCACTGGAGTACAAACTACCTGGTATTGATCCACACATTCTATACAGAAGGGCATACTGGGCATGCTCACACACATAGAAAAATGAAGGCAATGTCAGTCAACAACATACTGAAAGGCCATACTGGGCATGCTCACACACGTAATCAAAAGAAGCCCGTGTCTGCAAACAACAGTGGACCAGACATATCTTGGAGTTACAGATGTTAGTGCAGACACTCCTCAGTATGCACCACCCATGCTTTGCACACACAGTGGAAAGGAATACATGCATATATCCAAGGACAATACACTATAATAAGCCAAATGTCCATGTACATAGATGTGAGGGAGGGTGATTGTGACAAGTGCCAACGATTATGATGCTTGTCCTACCCAGCACACAGCCAAATGACTACAACCACATGATGCTCAATGTCACTCACTGTAGACATTAGTCAATGGTATCTGTCAGCATTACTGACTATGTGGTGCAAGTGCTAGCTGTAAAACATGACTGTACAAGAAAGTAGTCATCTAGCAGCTGTATACACATACCTGTGGAATATAACCCTGTGTGTGCCCACATGTGCTGTGTCAAACTCTAGATGAATGGGTTATGGCCCATGCACACACACTGCCCTCCCCATAGATCTACTATGACAAACCCGCTGAGGGCATCCACTTTGAAATACACCCTTGGGAAAAGTGCAGGCCAGTAATCTCCGTAGCACATCCCGTAACTGCATACTGCTGTAGTGTGATAAAGTAGCTAGGCAGGTGTTCTAACCCTAGACGTGGCAACTGTGTGTGTGGGTGTGCTTGTGTGTTAGTGTGCGTGTCTGTCTGTGTAGAGAGCAATGCTTTTTATGGTAGCCACACTCCTTACAACACCCATACTCAACTTTGGCAAGGTTGCTGATGTCACCCACCTAGAAATACACCTCCGGGAAGGTTGTAGCCCAGTAATCACAGTAGTGCATCCCATAACTGCATACTGCTGTAGAGTGATAAAGTAGCTAGGTAGGTGTTCTAACCCTAGACATGCCAACTGTGTGTGTGTGTGTGTGTGTGTGTGTGTGTGTGTGTGTGTGTGTGTGTGTGTCTGTGTAGAGAGCAATGCATTTTAGTGTAGCCACACAAATTACAATTCCTATACTCGACTTTGGCAAGCCTGCTGATGTCACCCACCTAGGAATACACCTCTGGGAAGGTAGTAGACCAGTAATCACCATAGCACGTCCTGTAACTGTGTACCGCTGGAGTGTGATTTAGAACTGTGGCAGGGTTCTATCCCCACCCATGGCAGTTCTGGATGTTTTGTGTGTGTCCATGGAGCTATGCATTATAGGCTAGTCACTCGCAGTACATTTCACATGGACCACATTGGCAATCTAGCTGATGTCATTCTCTGTGAAATACAGCTTTGGGGAAGGAGTTCCCTAATAATCCCCGTGGTGCGTCCTATAACAGCTCCATGCTGTAATGTGATATAGACCTCTGTCAGGGGTTCTAAACCCACACATGTCGGTCATGGATGTTTTGTGTGTGTCTCACTGTCTGTGTAGGGAGCAATGCATTTTAGGGTAGTCACCCTCAGTACATTTCAAACGGCCTACTTTGGCAATCCTGCTGATATCATTCATTGTGGAATACACCCTTGGGGAAGGTTTACTTCAGTAATGTGCATGGCACATACTATAACTGCATAGTGCTGAGGTGTAATAAACTAGTTAGGTAGGGGTTCTACTCCCAGACATGACAGGTGTGCATGTGTGTACGTCTGTTCGTATCTTGTATCCTGTGTAGAGGTGGTTGTGAGCATGTGGCCAATGTGGAGCGGGTTTTGCATAAGTCTTATATAGCACAATGTCTACCATACAGGGATAACAGATGTAAAATAGCTGAGAGGCTGGGAACATCAAGGCCAGGCAATCAAATTTAGCAACCCCAGTATTACCCAGAGCACACTCTCAACATGTCTCAGAAGCACACACATTCCTAGGCAACAGCCAATATGTGGGTAGTACTCTGCATATTGGCCACTGATAGTAACCATGGAGTGATAGCAGTGAGCTACAGAGGGCATGTCCCCTGTCCATCTGTCCAATATGCACATACATGCTAACAGTGCACCTCCCCCATGTTCCCCAATGGACACCTGCACCACCTGTGGTGCCATCACATGTGTCCCACAACGGACATACCATGCATGACAGCATGCCCTGTATGGACAGTTGCCACTGACACCAGGGAATGCTGTCAGCATGCCATCAATGTAGGTGCAGGTAAACCTGCTGCCCATTACCAGTCCCTGCCACAGGGGGCAAGACTGGCAGATATGATGGCAATCTGTGTGCACAACATGGGCCAGATACCCCAGGTACAGATCCACATGTCACTCTACATGCATGTGGGAGGTGTGCACATCCCAGACACCATCCATGTCATGGGGTAAGGAGCACATACATGGCAAGCGATGCACAGCACTGACCACACACACTAATCACCCACGTGACTGGATGGGGTATACAATACCCACCTGTGTGGGCAAGAGAGGAAACTACAGCCGTGAGACACAATGCAGACCATTGTCATGTGGCCTGATGCCAAGATATACCCATCACCTACCCTTGTATAACCTGCTGCCACAGTTGACCACCACACACCTGTGCAGACATACACCCATGCATGTCAATACTGGCACCCTGTGTATTTGCCTGTGTGTTGTATGGTGGTTATGTTCACAGCCACACTCACTACAACCCCCATGCACATAAAGAAGCATGCTGTCAGATGTCAGACACCTCCTCATACCCTTTGCCCATACCACCTCTGTATGACCCATGTGGTGCATGTGGTACCTGCACAGTGATGTGTTGTGGCAATCCTGCTGCTGATGTGCTGTAACCCTGGCCCTGCCAAGTGTGTCAATGTGTGTGTGTCCCTGTGAGAGTGTGGCTGTGTTGACGCTGGCACCTGTTCATGCTGACAGGCACATGTATGTCACCTACCGTATAGCAACCGTATCCCTGTTGTAGATGTAACTCACCATCACAGATTTGTTCTGAGGGTTCCACAACAGGTAACCCATGTGGCGCATCCAATAGCTGCATCAAACTGTGAATGCAGCACATAGTTGTCAGGGGTTTGATACCCTGTGCTGGTAGGTGTGTGACACAAACAAGCAGCTACAGATTTACTCCACCACCCCTCCCTGATATGTCTTTGCCTTTGTCTGCCTCTCCCAGTCCCTATCTGGTGGATGTGAAGACCTACACCAGCTTTGCTTAGGCAGCAGCATGTGCATTTTAAGTGATGCTCATGATCAGCTGATTGCCTCTGCATGAATCGCAGCCCTCCCCTAGCTGATTGCATGTGGAACAGCTGTAGTAACAGTCCCATATTCAATTGCATGGAAACACACTCCAATATCTAGGAACATCATGTTGGTGTTGGCCCTTGTCATTCACTGTGAGCAGGAATTAGATCCATTGGTTGGCAACCAGCATCTGTGATGGATTGGGGATTTACGTTCAGCAACATACGCTGTGGAAACAGGGCAACACACAGGAGTGGGATGTGCCTGACCCACCTGCAGACTGCAAATGCTGCTATACTGCATGTGGCGTACTGTTGGTTTAACAGTGTGTGTGTGGATATGTCTTTCCTACATGTCTCCATACCTGCCATGTCAGTTCCTTGTTTATGTGAAATTCCCATCTGCAGGGTCATCTGCAGACAGGGCAGTGTGATGTGCTGTTGGTTCCATGTGTTACCTATGGAGCATCTATCTGTGGACTGCAGATGGTAGTGTGAGGATTGCAGTCTGTAGATGGTGAAAGCTGTGACAGTTACTGGCGTCTTATCCGTCATAGGACATATGTTGCCACAAACCCTGTCACAACAGTAAATGTATGAGGTTATCACAGCAACATGTCATTAGTGGCCCTGTGTATGTGCTGCCAGCCACAACTCTGCCAACCTGTTTACATATGTCATGCATGATGTGGTACGTATTTGCTGTACACCATAATTAGTGTCATCATATCCACTAACATGCCAGGGGGGTATCAGACCACCCCACATATTATGTACAGTAGGGGTTATATTTGATGACATAACCTGGACAATCTGTGGATGTTTGTACAGTCCTACGTGTGTGTGGGCATCTGTGTTACAGACAGCAGGTAGCAATAACTTCTACAGGAGAACTGGCACACTCAGGGTAGTTACATATTTGTAGGAGGTTCAGGAACTACAGACAGAGTGTGAGTAGAGCTGCTTTATGCTTTGTATAGTACTGGTGTTACAGGGTGTGTGTGTACATACTACTTTACCTGGGAATGCAGTCTGTCTGTGTAGCCCTCAACTGTGGGTCTATCCTCTTGGTGGCCAGAGGTGTGCTAACATGTGTTGTCTGTCCACCACACAGGTCCTGTATCTGATATCCCACTGGCAGTGTGTGTGTGGAGTGCTATCAGTACATGACATACATATCAAGCTTTGCACATATAACATGCTGTGGGGGGATGTTCCATAGTGGGCTGTGAGTATATCACACTGCCATTGCTGCCATTAGTCCACATTTGTTGTATCCCCCACACATATGGTGGGGCTGGGGCCATATATGTGTGGGCATTACCTACACAATACATGCGTGCTCTTATGCACACCAGAGGCCAGTGTATGTAACAGTGGTATATGGGCCTCGGCTGTTAAATACGTGGGAGTATCAGGGGTGAGCTGCCATAAGGTATCTGGATGTAAAGTGCCGTATACTTCCCTATATGTACATCACGTACATATTTACAGTTACTGCAAGCCTACTGCCACCCACTGGATGGACTGTTCTGTTTGTCAGTGTGCATGTGATGGTGTCAGTTATGCCTTGTTATGTCACAGTTACAACCCATGTGGTCACATGATGTCCTTACCTCCCACTGCTGTTTTACAGAGTGTAAATAGCAGCTGCTGAACTATACGCCTACATTACACACTGTTGATCAGTTGGTATCCTGTGGCCCAGTCAGTCCTCACTACTGTACAAATCTAAGGACTTGGCCTGGACAACGATGGTTGTGAACCTTACCTGACTACTGCATTAGTATAATTGTTTCACGGTTACATTCCTCTGTTTATATGGATGTTACTGTCTGAACAGCTATATGACATGGCATGTAGAACTGTCATGGTACACAATGAAAGGTATTCCATTTCTGCAAACCTGTGTGTGGAGTTTTCCCAATTACCTCTCTGTGGGTATATGTTGCAGGCAATATTCGTCATTTGTATGGGTGGCCCAAACAGTGTCCGGTTGTTCAGGGGTTAGCTGTAGGCATAGTGGCTGTTCCATATTATGTGCACTGACTACATATGTATCCTAATGTACATATATCTGCGTGTGTATGTGTAGTCACATGTATATCCATATATATGTATATGTATATATATGTATATATATGTATATATATATATATATATATATATATATATATATATATACATATATATATGTATATGGATCTAGGACTTTTGATCGTAAGATCAAAAGTCCGAATACATTATGGCTGACGTGTAAGTATGCCTGTTGCTGAGGTTGTACTACGATGCGGCACACTTTAACGAAAGCACTTTTTCGATGAAAGCGATTTCGTTAATGTGTGTTTGGTGGATATGGATTTGGACTTTTAATCTTTCAATCAAAAGTCCTAGATCTCTCGCTCTCTCTATAAATATATATATATATATATATATATATATATATATATATATATATATATATATATAGATAGATATATATATATTTGTGTGTACATATGTACATATGTCTGTATATATCTGCATATCTGTGTCTGTGTATCTGTATCCTGGGGATGCTGCTGGCTACCACAGTTTATATTACCTTTGGGAGGCAGACGGTACTGCATGATATGTGAACACTACCAGCCTGACATCATACAGGTGGGATGTTGTACTCTTAACTTCCTGTGCCCATGTTGTGTCAGGTCCTGGTTATGGACTCTGCAACACTAGGTAGTGTATTGCAGGGCAGATATGTTTGGCCGTAGGGGGGGGATGCCTACTTGTACATGATGTATAGTGTGTGGGGCCTCTCAACCCCAGTAATGGTGCATGTGGACATATGTGTGTTTGTTAATCTGCCATTGCTCTCTACAGATGTATAGCCATATGTACCGATATATATATATATATATATATATATATATATATATATATATATATATATATATCTGCTGACATATATGTAACTATGTCCATATATACCTACATAGCTGTAGATCTGCATACACATATGTAACGTGCTGTGTATATGTAGACATATAGGTGTAGACACTTGTATATGTCAATGTAGCCATCAGCATGTATATATGTCTATATATAGTAATATATATGTATATAGTGTTAGAAAGCTATACATATATATATATATATATATATATATATATATATATATATATATACATATACAGATATGTTGTAGCAGTGTATATAGTAATATATTTACACACAGATACATCTAGATGATGGTATACATTGTCTGCACAGTTGCATGACTGGACTGGTTGATTTGTTTCAGTTATTACCCTGCCTTTCTACAGCTGTAGTGGCCTACTGTTAGACCATTGTAGCTGTGTTGCGGAGGGTCCTGGAGTCAAGAACTGCATGTGCTGGATATTGCATTGCACAGCTTATCTGTTCCAGCTGTGGTGGGGGGGGGCATAACAATCATCACCAGGTTCCCCTCATGTGAGACCCCACCCCCATCAACCATGCATAATGTCAGTTATTTTGTGGTAGGGGTTGCGGTAGTTATTCCTATCTGGTGCTGCAGTACACATATCTATCTGTATATCTATACGTATATCTATATTTATATCTAAATATATGTGGACATATGTATCCACCTACCTACATACCATTGATGTGATATGATGTATGTGTGAGTCAGACATTTATATGTACCTGTGTATCTCTCTACATATACAGATCTATGACTGTCCATATGTCCATGCATGAGTGGCTCACAATATTGGCCTGCCCCGCATTCGTCTGGCTAACTGACATGGATGATGTCAGGCATGTGGTCAGTCAGAAATGCCGATACATTACAGTTGCAGACATAATGTTGTTCAGATTATGTGTATTACAACAGATCACTGTTTAACTAGCAATGTTTTACATGTATATGAACAATATTTCACGTGTTCAGATATGTACCCCACTTTTGTCACACTGTGTCCACAATGTTTACAATAAGAAGTTGAGTGTTGTGCTATTAGTATAATTCCCCCTTATGCAGATTGACTGTGCTGCATGATATATCTGGGTATAAATGGGATGTCTGTATATCCAACATGGTGTAGTGTTACTTCACTATGACTGTGGTATGCAGGGTCCTGGGTTTGGGCCTTGAAGTGGCTGTGAATTATGTTGCAAGGTTGAACAAGGGCGGTGGGATGCAGGGTGATTAAGGCACTTGTAAGCAGTTGTGAGCATGTTTGCTCAACAGTATGCATCACCAACTGCAGGTAACAGCCAGTTACACCAGGTTAGCCCCGACAATCCTTATTTTGTGTACACAGTGCTCACCGTCACACAAACACAGACTTCTGGTTACATATGCTTACAGGTAGTTTGCATCAGATTTGCTGAGCCTGGAAAAATAAACTTGCATGTTAGTGCTGACATATGCTTACAACAGCTTATTGCTGCTTAACCTAACTACCGCTGTATGCATTAAGATACCGAGACCTCACATGTGCATTTCCTGCAGTACTCCTGTATATATATATATATATATATATATATATATATATATATATATATATATATGTATATATATATATTTATGTGTGTGTGTTATTTCGTAGCCGCAGTACTCCAGTTCATGTATATATGTTATTCTGTGGGTTATGCAACATACATACATATTACCCATAACGTGGTTTGCCATGGGAAATGGTATGTCCCAGTACCTTCCCAGTGTTCCCCCTCCTTTCTCACTGACATCCATGGGCCGGTCCCATTAGAACGGCTTCATGCAACCATGGCACGCCTCGGTCCATAATGTTCTACCCATCATTCTCCCCCCTCCCCCTCCACATCAGTCATCCTTCCTACAGGTTCCAGCTTAATCTAATCACACCACTACACATTGCCCACTCTCCACTTCTGGGGACCCTTCCCGTATGATGTCTCAACCCATGTATCTTCAGGCTTCACACACATGTAGTCCGCGTACACACATCACCGTCTGTGCTTACTTTTACTCCGAGGACTCTTTTTGGCAGACGTTTGTGGATGTCCTGCCAGGGATGGACATGCATTTATTTAAGAGTAGACTTAGCAGGGTGACACTGTGTCTCCCACTGGTAGTATCCTGCCAGTAGTCTGGGAGCCAGTGCTGTGCTACGGTTAGCAGAGTGTATTATTAGATTTGCATGATAATCGCCTTTTTGGCATTGATTTCCCCTTCGTCACTTGTTATATTTGTGTCATGTATCCTCGACACATGTGTATGGTCACTGTCTGGAGTCCTGGGAACTTCTACCCTTTATTACATTAACACCTCACATCTGGACTTACTACTGTACTGCAGTTCACATATGTATGTTCTGTAGTCAGTTATGGCACATATGATTACATGCCGATGCCTTTCACAGGTTCAGTTTGGTTATACTATGGTGGGGACATGTTTACTACTACCCCATTCTTCTGTACATCTGTCAAGGCTTGGTGGATAGCTACTGGGACTATGTTGTATGGGGTCCAGGATTCGTGACCAGCATGGCTGTTTATTTTGTTGCTGGGCTGACAAAGGCCTGTTGGATACAGAGTGATTAAGGCACTCTAAAGCAGTCGTACAGCCGTACGCCTGCTTACTAGTGCGTGCATATACCTACTATTGCCTATTTGTGCTTACACCTGCTTACTAGTGCCTTATTCCATCTGACACAGATACGTCACATGTGCATTTTTTGTGGTACTCCAGTTCATATATATCAGCTATTTAGTGGACTTTGCAACAAAAATATTGGTTATAACTTGCTTTTCCATGTAAAATAGACTGTGCTGCAATGGGACCCGAACCGGGAATGCCTGCTCATTTGTTGGGTGCTCTACCCACTACACTATTGCTGTTCTGCTTCATTTGCATATTTCTAACATATTGTACTACCCATGTTTCCTTCCTCTGGCTCCTTAGCTCACCGTACACAGCATCCATCCATTCTCTAGTTGCTAGCCCAGCCATATCACACCTCCACACATTTCCCTCCCTGCATGTGTTGGTACTCCTCCATTATACTGTCTCCACCCAAGCTTCTGCAGGCTCTTCATCCATTTAGTCCATGTACGTTTGAGCCTTCCCTTGTTCCTCCTCTGATACTGATGGGAACATCTATGTGACCCACAAAGTTTGGTTCATCCTGCCAGGGATGACCTGTTATTGTGTCACGAGTAGACTTTGCTGGTCTACACTGTTTATCCCACTGATAGCATCCTGCCAGGAGTTTGAGAAGCAGTGGTTTGCTCACACACCAGGCCTGCCGCATCTCCCAGTTCCATGGATCCAACGCCCAGGTGAGACATTCTGTGCATGAAGCACGCCCCCATGGCGTGCACCATTTTTAATTCCTCTCTTCAGTATTGTGCAAGATTACTGTTCTCACAGTATGTGTGGACAGGCACTGTTCAGTGATACACATAGACTTCTCGGAATACTGTGATTGAGCAATGTGTACCTCTTTGCTGGTATTAATCTACATACTTACATACATTTCCTATACTGTGGAATGACTGTGCTGGATGATATGTTTGTAATAACAGCTGCTGAATGTGTATCTGCCATGCCTTTGTGGTAACTCACTTAGACTATAGTGTGCGGGGTGGGGGGTTAAACCTGGGAGTGCAGATTATTTTGTTAATGGGCATGATGAGAGCTGTTGGCTACAGAGTGCCTAAGGCACTGTGGAGGAAGTGTAGGCAGGTATGCGGTGGTGTGCATGAGGCTCAGCCTTGCTGACCTCCGGTTACGGTGTCTTACACTGAGTTTGCCTCCACATTGCCTAACCGGTGTGGGCATTGATTACTGCTGCCAAAACAGGTATAACCTTGCTTGCTGCCGTATACCCCTGCGCTACTTCATGTATTTAGTTCACATTTGTTGTCCAGGACAATCCGACTGGATGCTTCCCCATTGTCAGTGGTGGCCCGGGGAGTGAGCTCCACAGTAAACCCCAGCTACACATCACAAGTAATACTGAGGTGTACACATTCATAGAGAGTAACAGACTTACCATAGCTATGTACCACATTCTTCATGCTTAGTTCACATTTACATGTCGGTATTATACATGCTTAGGTCAGGCTTGCACGTAGGGTATGACTGTTGACAAAGGGTTTAAGGTGAGGTGAGATTCCAGTTTAACAGTTCTGGATAGGATACACTCAGGTATTCTGGTTAGGTTTGGTTATGCCATACCTGGATAGGTTACACTCAGGTATTCTGGTTAGGTTTAGTTATTCCATACCTGGATAGGTTACACTCAGGTATTTTGGTTAGGTTTAGTTATTCCATACCTGGATAGGTTACACTCAGGTATTCGGGTTAGGTTTGGTTATGCCATACCTGGATAGGTTACACTCAGGTATTCAGGTTAGGTTTGGTTATGCCATACCTGTGTGGTAGAGTAGAGGAGAATATTGAAGGGGTAGGTGGGTAGGTAGAGGGGGGGACATTGTAAATGTATAGCAGACCGTTGGAATGATTGGTGGGGGAGCAATAGGGAAGGTTTGCAGGATGTTGGGATTTGTATGCGAGGCAGGACAGGAGCTGTTGGTTTCACTAGTTGGTGTAGGGGAATAGAGTGTTAGTTGGGGGGGGGACTTCACCAGGTGGTGAGCATGTGCAGATCTAAGTGTGCTTGTGGTGTTCCTCCATGTGTTATTTGCATGTGTCGTGTGGGACAGCTGAATTTATACACGTGGGTAGGGGTTCCAGATTCTGCCAATATAGTTGGGGAAGAGGGTGTCACCTACTTGTGACTGTGAACATTAATAGTAATGAAACAGGGGTCGATAGGTAAGTGATGTTAATGGGGCACACAGAGGGGCAGATAGTAGTGGAATGGTCCAGGGATGTGCAGGAAGGCTGATGGGAAGGTCCACAGCTGGCCATTTCTTCTACAGCAACAGCTGTGTATCTACACTGCATTTGGGGGTAGGTCTGGACACTCACACCCCTGGGTGGGGGTATTGACAACAATGATACCTTGTGATGCCAAGTAGTTCAGCTTACATGCCTACAGTGGGGAGTTGTGACCATGTGTTATTTGGTGTTATTTAGTGGGATTTGCAACAACATATCTGGTTATAGTGTACTTTGCCGTATAAAATAGACTGTGCTGCAGTGGAACTCGTACTGGGCGTGGTTGCTCGTTAGGCGGCGGCTCTGCCCAAAGCACACTATTGCTTACATCCCTGGGGTGGTCGGTATAGAACCACTCCAGCCAACACCTGCACGCCTAAGCCCATAATTGCATACCCATAGTCCCCTCCCGCACCTCCTCTACAGCACTCATCCATACTCTGGGTGCAGGCCAGATCTACAGACACCACTACACACTGCCCACTCTCCACTTCACGGGACACATCTCGTACGTTGTCTCAACCCATAGGTCATCAGATTTTCCCACCCTTGTAGTCTGGGTATATACACGCCCTGCCATGATAAGTCATTGCATGGGCTGCCTCCTATTACAAGACACTTTTTGGGGTGTCCCGCAAGGGATGCTCCTGTATCTGTTCCATAATTAGATTTCATGGGTCCACTGTGTTCCTCCCCTCTGGTTGTATCCTGCCTGTGGTTTGGGGAGCAGTGGATTGTTTACATTGTTTGTGTGTTTGTTTGTATGTTTCCCTTGTCTGGCTGGGGGGGGGGGTTGATTCTATGTGTTACACGTTTGTTGATTGGGCCCCTCACCCCATTGGCACAGCCTGTGAAGATATGTAATTCTTAAGTGCTGTATCATATCATAGCTAGATATCTGTGTACATACACACACATATATATGTATATATATATATATATATATATATATATATATATATATATATATATATATATATATGTATATATATATCTACATATATATATATATACATATATATATATATATATATATATATATATATATATATATATATATATATATACTGCTGTATATATATCTAACGACATGTGGATGTATGGGTGTCTGCATATGTACATATCTATGTGTGGGTATTTATATATATATGTCTGTCTATGTATGTATACATCTGTACTACAGAGAGGGAGAGGTATATATCTATTGAGTTATAGGTATACACACACACACACACACACACACACACACACACACACACACACACACACACACATACCTCTATATATTTAGCTACATATCCTGTAATGTTGACTGGTATTGCTGGATACTATGTTTCGTGTGCATACCGGCCAACTTTGTGTGCCATGTATGCTTTGCGATACCTAGAACTAAATCTGTTAGTGTACACAGAGTCACACGAGTAATCTCTTGTTAGTACCAGGAATGCATTCGTCCCATGCGAGACAACCCGAACATTGGGTGTTCAACTTTCATCTACACCCATAGTTACATAGGTACACATGACTATGTGCATGGACTATGGTGTGTGCCAGACCTAGGATACTTGGATCAGGACAACATACGGGATGGGTCCCGAGGAGGGAGAGAGTTGGGGGGGGGGCAATGTGTGGAGGTGTGGTAGCTACAGGTCGGTAACCAGGGTAGGAATGGTGGCTGTGTGTTTGCAGCGAGTGGGGTGAATCAGAACTGTGGATAATGAAAGTATGGGTCGGAGATGGCCTGGGTTTGATGGGCCTGTACTGCTGTGATGTCAACATGTGAAACATAACAGAGGGCTAATATAAATCCCTATTTCAATGACACATGTACAATACAATGAGCTTGGTAGTGTATTGCAGGGTGGACATGTTTGGCTGGGCGGGGGATATGCCAATTCATACATGACATATATTGTTTGGGGCCTCTGAAGCCCATTAACGATGCATGTGGACATATATGTTTCTGTTCATCTACCATTGCTATCTACAGATATCTGGCCATATATATCTCTGTGGGTATATATATTTGCTTACATATTTCTACCTATGTCCGTATATACCTACGGAGACATATATCTGCGTACATATATGTAATAGATGTTGACATATATATGTATAGTTATCGACATTTGCATGTATATCTGTTCATAAATTTGTATATATATGTATATATATATCATATATCTCTGGATATTTATATATATGTGTGTATATATATATATATATATATATATATATATATATATATATATGTGGCTCCATCTATGGATATGTTGTATCCATTTAGATAGTAATATATTTGCACACACATCCATCTAGCTGTAGATATACATTCTCTGTACTGTTGCATGACTGGGCTGGGGTTATGTTTCTGACAACATACAATTTATGCATATCTGGCATGGCTTAGTGGTAAATCATTTTGTGTATGGTGTGCATGGTCCTAGGTTCTGGCCTTGCAGAAGCTGTTTGCTTTGTTGCTAGGCAGAACACCAGCCATTGGATACAGTGTGCTTAAGACATTTTAAAGCGGTTGTAAGTGGGTTTGCGTGGAGGTAAGCACTGCTAACTTATGGTCACAGTGTCTTACACCCAGTTAGCTTCTCCTTTGCTTAATCTGTGTTGGCAGTGTTTAACCCCACGCAAACACACTTGTACACACTTACCGGTGCTTACATATGCTTACTACTGCTTATCTGTGCTTACGCCTGCTTACTGCTGCCTTATTCATTATGATACTGACTCTTCACATGTGCATTTCCTGCAATACTCGTGATCATAAAAATGTGTGTTATTTAGTGGGTTTTGCATTACAAATATTGCTTATACCATGCTTTACCATGTAAAACAGACTGTGCTGCGCTGGGACTCGAACTGGGAATGCCTGCTTGTTAGATGAATGCTCTACCCATTACACTATTGCTGACATGCTCCATTTGCATATATCGTCCTTGTTATCCTCTTAAGCCTTTTAGGCTACTTTCACAGTGGCTAAGCAATGGGCACACCCGTGCACCTACGGTTAGCTGTACTCGGAGCTTTAGACAACAATATGGGGGTTTCTTCTTTTCATCTTTATGTCCTGCTGCTGTTGTACACATGGGGGACTGTTGGTGGGGATATGTGGACACCTATGAGTGGTATCGCTCATTTATTTCCACTTTCTGCTGTTCAACATTGCAGGGGCATGCTTATTATGAGGGCTCTGCTTTCAGACACGCTCTCTGCACTTGTACACACTCCATGTAAGCCTGGGGGCTCGGGCAGCGTGCCTTCATTACTATGCATGGCTTGCTGCCATCGTGCTCCTAACCAGCCGCTTCCATGAAGGCCTGGACTAGTCCTGCATTGAAGATTAGTAAAGCCAGGGATGACTTTATCTATAAATGTAGTTTCACCAAGGTTTTTCAACTTTGAAGGCAATATATTTATGGTCCTGAAACGCAGAGGCAAAACCACCATGTCACGCACATGGGAGTTTGACCAAAAAAGAAAAAAAAACTTTAAAACCCTGCTATTAATTAAGGTGGTGAAACTTAAGCACTCAATGTTTAAGTTAATAGTAGATCCTAATTTACAGTAGAAATTACATCTGAAAAGGTTGTGTGCAATGCAGATGGGGGTCATTTATTTTCATGTCTTTAACTTTAAGTAATAGAGCCTTAATAAATGTTTTTTTTTTTTTTATTTGAAATATTGCAGCCAAGTCTTTTGACGGAATCTGAGTCCATTTAGAGAAATGTGTCTTCCACTAAAAATAATTCAAGAGATAATGCAACATCTAGTTCTGACAGTAGGTTTTTATTTTTATTTTTTTCTATGTTGGACTGATATTTGACAAAAGCTCTCCTTTGAGTGCTTTGCTTTTTTTTAACAAAGCATATGAATTGATTTTCTGAAAGAATTCCTAGGATCAGAAATAGTCCTGCAGCTTGGGTTTAAGACAAAACATTATACATCATTTGACTGAGACAAGGAGATTCCAAACAAAACCCTTTATAAAATATTCTAAGTGTTGATTAATGAAGCTGGGAATGTTTTGATTATAAAACAAGTTTACATGCCCAGTCCCAATCTTTCTTAACTGTATTTACAAAGTTACTTGGATCTAGATGTAACTTTATTGCTGATTGTTCAGAAAGTACCTCAGTTGAATGATATAATCATTATCCCAGAGGCAAGCATGCCTGAGAGTAAAACGTGCATACATGCATGCTAAAATACATTAATTAAAAATAGTCTACCCTAGACTATGGTTAGTGAAGGTATGAAGTGTACAAAACGGGAATTTATTGCAGGAAAGAAAGCAAAAGGTGCCTATCAAGTAATATACTTCCATTAGATAAACAGATCTAGAAACATTAGAATTTGAAATTCTTGCAATTGATTTTTTTTCTCAGATCTCATTTATACCTACATCCCAGGCACCAGCAATAATTTTATACTGATTAGTAAATTTGTTTATAAGTATTTGAGCAGATCTTATGAAGTATCATAGATTAGGGCAAAGAGCATATAAGTTGAGAAGAACATTTGATTTGTACAAAGGAGAATGTGATCCTTGTGTATCAGCGTTAAATTATATAGTTGCACATTAGAAGCCTTTTTGACTGAAATACCTACCTCTAATTTGTTTTAAGTTTCCAGCTGTACTGCTTTTAGACAAACTCACCTTTATGTTTTCATTATACTAGTATCTTGAATTAGACCTATATTAGCATCTGAATTATAAAGTTAGAGGAAAAGAACCTCCTTTTTCCCGGAACATTAAAGTACACTTATGGTTCATGTAAAGAATTTTAACATTACCATAAATAAATAAATAAATAGATAAATAAATAAATAAATAAATACATAATGAACTTATTAGGAAAACAAAGTGAACACCATGAATATAACTACTGAACTCTGACAACCCTAGACCAACAAAAGGCCTACTCCAGTCCCTTTATGTCCAAGACAGATGTACTATTAACCAAAAATAAGATACAACATTAAATTACCTGAAGTGTGTTAGAAAGCAAGCTGTCTCAAATATATGCACATAGATAAAACTAATCTCACATTTCCAGCTTATGATATTGGATCAATATCTGTTCAAAATGCTTACTATGGTTTCAACAACTGAGAGCTCTGAATTACAGAGAAAAGGGAATGCTAGTATTTGTTTAGATATAAGCAGCGTGCAGTATTAAAAAATGGAGACTGTATCACCTAGTATCAGCTGTAAGAATATAACTTACTATCATAGGGTACTGTAATGCAGCATAGATTTTTTTCCAATTTAATTCCTCTCTTCTGCTGGGACAAGGAAAAAAAGAGATCATATTTCTGAAAATGTTAAGAAAAAATGTTGATAATAGTTTCAAAATAATTGCTTCTGCTTTTAAAATCACCAGGCACCTCAAAGAGAAAAGAGGCCTTTATGTTTAGGTAAGTTAAATTAAACAATTGATTGTTGCCTTAAAGCTTATAGTCTGAAAGAGGTTACTTCCCATTATATAAAATGTATAGACAATAATTAGAGAACATTAGCAAAAAGTCATGTATTGCCTAGAAATTGCAACTCTGTCTCCTCATTTATGTGTGAGAACAGCCATCTGCAAACCACGACAGTGAATTAAAAAAAGAGTTATAAATTACATATAACTGACTAGTGAAGTTGCAGTTTTGTGGTATTGATAGATGTAAGATGGAGTAAGGAAACAAAACACATACAGAAATAATTATTAATCAAACTCTTCCTATTGAAAATCTTGAAGTCTGTTGTTATTTAATAAAGGGAAGTGCTTAAGATCAGTGAAATAAAGCATGTTTAGAAAAAAAGACCTTTTGCTTTTGGTAGATAGACAATTATTTATAGTTATGAAAATGATGTAAAACTTTATTGTCTGTGTATAGTGCTGGGATTGAAAAGTTTGTAGTTCAAGAAAAAAAAAGAAAGAACAGAAGCCAGTGGAGGAAAAGATAACGCAATGGAAGGAAACGAACACTGAATTTAGAAACAAAGTGCAGCATGTCTTTTGCTGTGATTTATTAAAGTATTAATTTCAAACATTAAAAATACACACTATAAAGATACTGATTTCTATTTGTATAACATCGTACTGTCAGAATCGAATAATCAGCGATCAAAGGTATCAATCTTGCAGAGTTTATTTGTGTTTAGTGCAGCACAGATGCAAGCATTTCTTTTAAAAGCTGTAGGTCATGCATGCTCAGTATATCCACTGCTTTGTATGCAAGCTCTGAACAGGAACACTGCTGCGGGTGTTCATGATTGACAGCTTAATAATGTTAAAGTAGATTTTGGAGTGAAAATTAGTAGGATGTGTAATGGAGAGAGGACTATCGTAACAGTTCCTAAGAAATCTGATAAAACCACTTAAACATGTAACACTACTGCTCCACAAATGGAGATTCTCCGAGTCTCAACTCCCACAGACTCAAGTCACTGACAATACTGTCATTTAAATTGAAAAGCACTGTTGAGGAATCGAGCAGGCACTAAGTGCCATTTATTGGTCTTTACCCTTCCACTCCGTGTAGTTGATTATATTAGTTTGAAGGTGTGGGAGGAAAGCCCCCAAACTGGAGGTGCAGGGGGCATAGTGTTTTTGGAGGGTTATCTTTCAGGAAGTAAAGGCTTAAGGGATTGCGATTCATCCACTCATACTGGAAACACTTAAATAAGGTAAGTATATTTCAGAGACTTCCCAGTGCATCACTTAAGTAACAGCCACTTTCTTAAAAAACAGCTTGACAAATTAAAATTAGGAGATGATTAAAATAGTGTGCCTGTTAATTTACCCCATTTCCTTGCAGATTGTCCATATCTGTGGCCAAAAGTAAGTGAACATGTAAACTTTAACAATTTTCACAAAATAATATGTAATATTGTCACTGGCTCAAATAAAAGGCAGGTAAAAGTTAAAAGCATTGTGTTATAGGAGCAAAGGAGCAGATTAAAACATATCTGCACTGTGCATGAAAACAGATACAACTATGTATTAATGAAATTCCTAGACAGAAATATAATAGGCAGTGCAAAGGCTACACCCAGAAGACATCCCAGTACACTACAGTATAACATGTCAAAATACATTATTTTAGATACAGTATTTGGTCTGAGTTGAAAGCAAATAATTTATCAAAAATAATTTTAGATTCTTTATAATCAATTACACAGCATTTGCAGTTATTCCAAGAGAAGATGAATAGATTGGGGGGGGGGGGGTGAAACCATTTAATAAGGAACTGGCAAAAAAGAAAAAAAATGGCTTATAGCTCATTTACATCCCAGTGACATGTTTGGTAAAAAAATTTAACTTGCAGTTTTCCAAGGTAAATTCTGGTTCTGTTAAATGGATTTGTATTTTCTCTATATGTTGGAATTGTAAACGTATGTTGCAGATTAGGCTTGATGAATAAGAAACATAATTCAAAGTGTTTTATATGTACTTTGTATGATCAAATAATCTTTTAATTTGTGTGTTTCAGCTGGAAGAGAATATCTAGAATAAATAGGTTCATAGGTAGGTACTAGGCTATCTGCCCGAGGGCATTTATAAGCCTAGCCAGAGTGTGTCAGCTTTCGCCACCCCATTGATTAATTAACTGAGCCTCTCTCAAGAAGAGCCAATGAAGTGATCCCAGGGGTGTATTTTCTGTTACCCATCCACTCGTCAAGGTTTCTCTTGAAGAGTGTTAGTGAGGGGCTCTGCCTAATGTAGTTAGGAATTTTGTTCCAAAGCATGGGGAGTCTCTGTGACAGGAATCTATCCCTCCAGCATGTTCTATTTATTGTTCTGGTGAGGTTTAGCTCACTAGAGCACATGGCTTGCAGTGACTTGAATTTCTTTAGGTGGAGCATGTTCATCAATTCTGAGTTGGACATGGCTTTGTAAGTCAGGCAGAGATCACCTCTGAGTAAGCGATATGCCACTGAGTACAGCCGGAGTTTTTCCATTCAGAAAATTTGCACTCCCTGTCGGAGAATCAAACTCCGGTCTCCCGCATAACAGGTGGGGATACTTACCACTATACTAACGAGGACTTGCTATGTAGCAATAGCTGCTGATCAGTTGTTTGGCTCATATTTTATTGGGTAAGCCACTGAGTAGTATATTGTGTGTATACAGTAGTCTTAATAACAGCTGTAACATGGATTATCTTTAATACTATTTAGAAACCTTAAAATTATTCTTCTTTTTCTTCTGAGCACTACTTGAGGTTAGCTGTTCCTCTGTAAGAAAAGAGAATTTTAGAAGGTATCAAATTACTCAGAAAAGCTAGAGCTTTGGGCCCAGATGTTTTTATTTTAGAGTTTTCTAAAACCTTAAAGTTATCTAAAATGTTGTTTAAACTATTTTTTTCTTTTTGGTTTAGACAAAAGAAATATATTTCTACTTTACATCTTAATTAATGAAAACTATTCTTTCATAATCCTAATATAGATTTACCCAATTGAAATAACTACCAATGTACAGCTATGTTAATCTGGATATAAGAATCCTTGCTTCTCAATTAGCTGATACACTCCAGTAGGTGTTATTATTCCTTCCCTCTCCCTCTTCAACATTGCTTTTTGTGCCAAAGGCAAACATCTGATAAGAAATTTACCCTGGAGTCTATTTTTATTCTCATGAAAGAGAGTTCTGCTAATCACATATCTGCCCCAGATGTCAATGCTGACAAGACCTCTGACTGCATCATTTTCATTTTATCTTTCCTACAATGCAAAAAATAAACTTTCATGGTTCATTTAAAAATGTAACATTTGTGCTTTATTCAACTCTATCTTCACACATTTATATAAATTATACTTCACAATACCTATGTTAGTTAAAACTGGAATGTGAAAGATGTCAAGTCTTCTTTTTATTTAATCTTATATTGAACCTCTAACATTTCATCTGAAATCACTCTTCTATTTGATTTCATATTCAGAACAGTATATTACTGCAATTTTAAACCTAATCTGATGATAAACTTTCAGTCATTACATAATGATAACTCTTGATTCTTTTCCATAGCCATTTAATTTGCACCTTACTTAAAATCATCTCTCTTACCTTAAATAAAACTATTCCATGCAGGTTATTTGAAAATCATTGCCATATTAACCCATTCAATTTACCTGGAATCAAAATGCTTGTTAGTCTGACATACCAGGGATTTAATCTCTTTCAATATAATTCAAAGAGTGATGATAAAAATGCTGGCCTAGAGTTCAGCAAAACTTTTCAAGGTGGGAAATGTAAAACTTTTTTTTTCTTCTAAGGTAGCAGTAATCAAGATGACTTTCTTTGCCTAAATGTTTTTTATAATATAAACTCTTCCTGACATTATTTGAAAAAAGTTGAAATCTGTACATAGGAAAATGTTATGTTTTTGTTAGTATACTAAGCTGGTAAGAATTTTGTATTATAGATGTACAGCTACTAAAATGAGAGGCATGCTTTGATTTCTAGATCTCAAACTCTTTTACAATATATATTCTAACAGTCTTAGCAAATGCTGACCTCATCCTGAAGTCAGTTGTGTAAAAACAGGTATTCTCTAAACACTGTAACTACTTTCATTGACCTAACTGTGCAGTGATTTACTGAAAGCATCCAAACCCACTGCTACTTGTTAGAAATTATTAAAAAAACAATTCTAAAACCTACTCAAGAAGATCAACATTAAAAAAATGTGGTCTTTGCTCTGCTTATAACTATGAAACCAGACGTATGGGTGGGTGGCTCCATGATACCCCTTTCTGATTTCCTTGCTCTGCTTATAATTATAAAACCAGACGTATGGGTGGGTGGCTCCATGATATCCATTTCTGATTTCCTTTATATAGTACTTTTATGGTTGCTGACTTCTTGGATGAATTCATTGCAAATATAAATATTAATTAGATCACCCTAAAATAAATATTTAGCAACTCACTATACAGCAGTAAAAATATATTACCTTATTTAAAAATGAATTTGGAGAATGAACAGGACTCTGCATTGGAAAATGATAAATGATATCTAAATGGAGAAAGGCACATTTATTTTCAAGAAATTATTCTACTTGCAAGTTATGATTTTTGTCAAGCATACCTAACAAATACAAAAGAGTTTACTTTTATCCAGATTTTACTCCTCTTTCTTCCCTGTCTCATTATTAAAATAATTATATTCTTATATATTTTGACATTGTGTACCTGTGAAAACAATCTCTGGTCTTGTGTCAGTAAGGAATTTATTCATCCCTATTATCAGCCAAGATTTAACAAGGCAACAATCTCTTTTGAACCTTGGACTAAATCCTATGCACATGGGCAATTTATACTGATTGCAGTTATTTCTGCTTCAGTAATTATTTTCATTTCTACTCAGTGAACAAGTAGGGAGAAGATTTTTGCTGCACGATTTTCTTTCTACATGATAAGGTACATAACACTTGCAAACTGTTGTCCAATTTAAGGAAACAATTGGACAGTAGGAACTTAGCATGTAGATAATCGAGATTAATCCTGAAATTGGCATAGAAAAGATTCTATTAAATTCTAAAGGATTTTTGAGTAATGCACTTCCTTTCAACTACAATTTATTCCTCTTTGACAACAATTTACTTTGAAATTTGAACTAAATTACAAATTCAGACATTTTACATATTATAGAAATTTCTACTTTAGTAAGACTGATATTACCACTCAATATGCAAATATACATATGATGTATGTAGCAAGAATTACCTTCCATAGCACAAGGAATATAAATCCTTCCAAACTGTTGTCCAAGTTCAGAAAACAATTTGTCAGTTAGAAATTAGAATGGAACTGATTGTATCAAATGATAATAGAGTTATTAGTGCATGGACCATTAAAGCCTCTGCCAAAAATGTGTTTGATAGGGCTCTATTATTCACTTTTTTATTTAAGTATAATACTGAATACTAGCTTTGCTTTATTATACCATGAAGGTTTACTATCAAATGTGCGACGAACAAAATAAAAAACATGCAATACAGTGAAAAACGTCACTGAACATGGAACACCGAGCAAGTCAGTATGTCAAATCATATGCTGATTATTCGATTCAGCATGATGCGACATACCATTCACCCTACACCTGTCAGAACAGTAACTGCAGTTCTGGTTGTAAGCAGTACAAACATACTGCACAACACTAAACTTCATGATTTTGCAGGGGTCAAGCCCCCCCTGCACCCCCCACACCCCTTGAAAATTATATATTCCAACTCCGAGATTGTACTACAGTGGGGAAAGATGTAAATTTCCCGATCCGCAGTGTACTGAGATCTCTACTAACAACACTGACCACATATGTGTGAATGCACAGTGCATTTCCTGACTGGGACCTCGCACACCTTAAGGTTCGACGAAACGGGATTCAGCCAACCAGAATTCAGCATCCTGTGGTCGCCAAACCTTCACCCGTAATTTTGAAAGTAAACCTACCATGAATAGTATTTCAGATATTTTTTCTTAGTGAACTGTAGTATTTTATTATGATAAACTGGGATTATTTGATAAGTTTGCCATATTCATATTTGTATTATGTAATAAAAAATATTAAACAAAAAGGATACCACATGCTTAGAAAAAATTATCAAGCCTACTCTGTATTACTACAGCCACATTAACTGTCTGGTTTAAAGATTAATGTCTTGTTTTAAAAAAACTGAAAAAAACAAACAAACAAAGAAATCAAAAGGAAAGAAATCCAAAGCAGAAGGCTGCCTTCTCATGTAGAAACATCGACACTTTATCTAGCTATACGTTGATCCAATAATATAGTTATGAGTTTACTTATTTATTTAAAGGTAGCCAAATGCCTAAGCCCATATATCTTAAATAAAAGGCAAACTATACCAATAAGTACATGAGAAGGACAAGTTCAAAGAAAAACTCCTGGTGATATACAATTTAGATTTTAAATGATAAAATCAAATGTTTAACCACCTGAAGACACCTGACAATCCTATAAAAATGAACTTTTAGGTAAAGGAACACGCTGTATAATTAGTATCAGTTGCCCAAGTTGGAGTAGACTAGCTCATTCCGCAGGACTGTGGCAATATATGCAAATGATCTCTTGCCAGTGGTTTCTCATTTAGCTCATGGAATATATGGCAACTACTCTCCCACTGACCAAAAGTTCTAATAATAGGACAAAGTCTCAGAAACACCTTAAGATAAACAGAACCCAGACTGCAAAGGATGCAGTAAGTAAAGGTTAATATCTCAAAGACACATCTGGCAGCTACTCAAAGCCACTACAGATCCTGCAGGAAATTCTAGCTAATAGTCTGGCTGCAGAATTTTTTATGCACTGTAACTGAGCGAGGTGCCCATCTGAAAGCCAAAGCAGTGGCAGTCGCAGCTATCCAATGTGGTATAACCAAACTGAAAATTCAAAAGATTGTATTAAATGTTTGAACAGGGAAACATTTTTTAACAGAAAGCAAGATTTTTAACAACATCTGGCATATAGTCCTTCATTCACAGCCTGTCATCAAGGCCTGTACCAAGAACTCAGACATGAATCTCAAATTCAAATGTATTATCCCCATAAGTTATTAAGAGCAAAGGAAACAGAAGACTTGATGGGTTAAAAGAAGCATGTATAATCTTAGCTGTTTTGAGTTTAAGATGATTTAAACTTAGCCAGAGAGCTACTGAGCCCACACAGTTCTTGAGAGTACTAAAGAAAGGCACAAAATTCTGAAAAAGTGAGAAATAAAGCTGAATATCATGTCATCAGCATATGATATGATCAGCAATAAGCACCTCTCACTATAATAACCTCCATCAGTAACATATAAACTTTGAAGAACATGGGAGCCAAGATAGAACTCTGGGTGCATTGCATATCAGAGGGACTGAACTGGAAGGCTTAAGTCCAGATACGACTCACTTTCAGCAGCTTAAAAAAAACATAGTAATTTTGTAGGTAATTTATAAGGCTCCTATGTGCCACTGTATCAAACACCACATGGAGGCCAAGCAGGATCAAATTGGAATAAAAACAATGATGTCTTATCAAAAGAAGACCAGTGATGACTCAAGTGAAGGCAGAACCATTACTGTGCTTATACTTAACACCAGACTCATGAGTGCAAGAAGTCATGTCAAGGAAGAATGCATCTGTGTATATGCTACCTTCTCAGTAACCTTCCCAGTAAATGGCAATTTAATGAAGATACTGGTGCGGTCATCAAGGTCTCTTTTAAGGATACAGGAAGTACCTCTGTTTTCAGGCAGGATCTCACAATCCATAAAATAGTCATAGCAAGTGATCCAAGGCAAGACAAAATTCTCCATGGGGCAAAGATACAATTAGCAGTAGACAGTACACAAAGATGAAAGAAAATGCAAAGCTCATCATAATTCATATAAATAAATTCAACCTAGCAAAGCTACAGATAAGCTAAACAACAGTCACTAAAGCATCCATTAATTGAATCCATAAAGAGGAAGTGTCTTATCTTTGCAACTGTATTAATAATGAACCGTGCAACTTCCATGTAAAAATTTTGAGGTAAAAACCCTGCAGATGTAAGGCAGGCTGCACTGCACAGCTTACCAAATACCTGGAAGAGTACAGTAAGATAAGTCAGTGCAGCAGAGATTTTACTGGGCTTGAAATATGTCTTCTTATGTAAGATCTCTCATCTCTCTTGCTCCTGTCCACTCTATTAGAACCAAAGCAAAAATTGCAGTGGCTTTCTAAAGTTAACAAATCTAAAATCTCACTTAGAAACACAGCATGGGCCACCTGGAGTGCAACAAAAGCCCTACTCAATTACCTTAAATACTGACAGCTAAGGAATGACACTAAAAAAAAATCTATAATTCTAGATAAAAAGAACTTCTACTGCCATCTGCAACAGAAAGACCAAAACAAACCTCAAAAGTACTGGGTCAGTATAAACAAACTTCTTCACCCAGGCCAAACTACCACTTCAAGCCCCTCAGCCTCTAACCACAAATCCCCGGAGGATATTGCTAATTCCTTCAATAGCTTCTTCACAGAGTCTATCCAGTCTCTAGCCAGTCAATTAACTACCAACTGCAGCAATCCAAATACAGCCATACCCAGTACCCAATTCTCCTTTAGCTTTACACCTGTTCCTACTCCACTTATCCGAACCCTACTTAAGAAGACCTACCACTCTAGCTGCCAACCTCCTCCCTGCAGAGTACTTGCAAAATGCTGCAAATACCATAACATACCCTGTCTCTATCTTGATGAATAGAACTATAACCAAAGCTACCATCACCTCTATCTGGAAAATTTCTCATGTTATACCACTCCATAAAGAAGGCAGCTCCAATAAATTGTCTAACTTCAGACCAATAGCTATTCTGTCACCACTAGCTAAAATCATGGAGAAGTGTGTCCATAAGCATGTACTACCTTATTCAGAACAAGCTGTTGGCCAATTCTCATCATGGCTTTAGACCATACCACAGTACCACATCAGCTCTCCTCTCTTTCTCCAATGTTATAAACCACAACCAAAATAACAACAAACTATCCTCAGCACTCTTTGTAGCTCTCTTCAAGGCCTTTGATATGGTCATTCACCAACTACTTATCCATACTCTGAAGGCCATCTCCTTAGATAATCATGCTCTCCAATGGTTTCAAGCTTATCTGCTTGGTAGACAACAGGCAGGCCTCTGGCAGGACAAGCTATCTACCCAACTGCCCATCACTCTAGCAGTCCCCCAGGGCTCTATACTAGGTCCGCTTAACCTACATTCAATATGCAGATGACTCCACTTTGATCTGTTCCGTAACCTCCCTGACAAATCCACTCACACTAACCCAAAACATCTTCAGCACTGTTGAAAACTGGCTCTATAATCAATGTCTGATCTTAAACCCTAACAAAACTAAGGTGCCTCTTTTCTCCCCCACAGGTACATCCTCCCAACCACTCTTTACTATTATAGCTAACAACAGCATAATTATCTCCCCAGAAGCCCAAACCAAACCCCTAGGTGTCATAATTGATAACCTTAAATTTGATATACATGTCAATCAAACTATCAAAACCATTAATAAAAAAAATGTCTCTATCTACAAAGTTAAGTCTTTCCTCACCCCACCTGCTAGAACTGCTATTGCCTGGTCTCACCTACTCTCCACCCTCCTCTATGCCTCCCCTCTATTCACCAACTTGAATAAAACTGATCTTAACAAACTATCCTCTTGTTATAACCACATTGTTAGATTAGCTACTGGCATGACATACAGGACACACCACTGTCACAACCTAAATCTTCTAGGTTGGCTTGAACTACCTAGCCTAATGCAGTTCAACTAGCTCATAATGGTGCATAACATCCTCTACCATCCTGAAAATATGACTGAACTTAAAAACATCATAAGCCCTACAATAACAACCAACCACTGCGTTCATCTAAAAGACTTCTGGTGTAAACAATTAAATCCAACAACTCAGCTGGGGACACTCTGTTTGCCAACTTGGTTGGCAAATCATGGAACTTACTCCCTACAGACCTGACTCTAGAATCCTCACTAACCCTATTCAAAAAGAGTCTGAAAAAATTCTTTAAAACACACTGGCTATGCCTTTGCTCTAATCCTGATTAGTGACTTTCTCTAAAATGTATGTGCTTTATATCAATTGTTTTGTTTGATCTACCTAAACTCCTTTTTAAGTTTGATAAAGTGTATAAACTGCTTTTCAAGCAGTGTTAGTAAGTCATGTAATATGCATTTACTATATGTTTTCTCTGTGTATTGTCTTTTTTTTCTTTTTTTTGGAGCTTTTCTTCCCGGGCCTCCGCTTAAAATGAACATATATCCAGTCGGACTATCCCGATCAATAAATGTAAAATAAAATTTTCTCGGTCACCCACATCCCCCGGAATCTTTTTTTAAAGTTTTTTGTCTATCCTTCTAGCATGTCGAGGGATCAGTTGCTAGTGTCCTCTCCTGCTCAGCTGGTGAACCTGGGAATATTGAGGCAATGTTACAATTGCCTCATGTACACAGACAACCCTCTCCTCCTCCCACAAAACACAAATACATGCGAGAGATGCAACTATACGGCCAAACTGGAGGCTGAGCTCTCTCAACATAGGACTGGCAAGACCAGTCAGGAGGAGAAGGTTACCACACACACTATAGACCCAGTCTCACATAGTACCATTACAACCTCAAATCATACACATAAACACACAAAGACATACTCGGAGGCTCTGATCAAAATCTACCAAAACAGCAGAGGCCACCAAAGCAGACACCCAAACAACCACCACCTCAGAACACAACACCTGCAACACATAGACCTCACAGTCAGAGTGTCAAACAGTCACAGCCCTTAAGGCCAAACACAATGCCAGACACACTAGTCATTGGTGACTCCATAGTCAGACACACTGACGTCCCGCTCACCAGACTGAGTAAGGAGAAGGTCACAGTAAGCTGTCTGTCGGGCGCTAGAATCCACCACATAACGCAAGCACTCAGGTCTCTCAACAGCAGGTACAAATATGACTCAGTCATTGTCCACGCTGGTGTAAACGACCTGAGACGTACCTCCTTGGACTACATGAAAAGAGACATTGAGGAGCTCTCTGATTATGTAGCCCAGGCAGGTATGACCCTGACCTTGAGCAGTATCCTACCTTCACCAAGAATGATGCCACAATACAGAGATAAGATGATCAGCTTTAACAATTGGCTTAAACACTGGTGTCATTCAAAGGGGATCCAGTATCTGTCTGCCTGGGATGACATGCTGGACAAGCCACGCTGCTTCAAGGGACGGCTTGCACCTGTCACCCTGGGATTCCGGATATTGGCAAAGGCTCTTGCCACCCCCATAGTGCCTTTTTTAGGAAAGGCTCAAATTCTAAACCTACCACCCTAGAACACAAAAAAGGAAAAAAACTAAGGGTAATGCTGCTCAATGCCAGAAGTCTAAATCTCAAAATGCACGCACTCGAGGCCCTTCTCAGTATGGAGAACATCGATGTCTGTGCTGTGACAGAAACCTGGTTCAAGGCTCCTGAGAGCACCCCAGCGCTATCAGGTTTTACCTCATATCATGCGTTCCGGCCCCAAAATCCGGACAATACCAAGAAAGGAGGAGGGGTATCTATATTCATCAAGGACACCCACACCTCAAGACTGGTGGCAACGCATGATGCATCGGAGACCATCCAGGTGCAATTAACCGTAGGCAAGACTGCTCTGCAAATTGTAGCATGTTACAGGCCACCCTCACAAACTCAGGAACCTCACATGGCCTTCCTGAAAACACTAGAGGGGATAAATGTATCACCAAACACCATCATACTAGGTGACTTTAATTACCCTAATATAGACTGGGAACACTACTCAAGCCCAAACACCCTAGCCCAAAAGTTCCTGGAATTCATAAACTCAAATGCCATGGAACAACTAGTCACCATCCCCACAAGAGGAGATAACATACTTGATCTCATCATCACGAACATGGGAGCACAATGTTCAACACGGAAGTATTCTCCTCACTGGTGAGATCAGATCACAAACTAATCTCGCTGGAGGTCCTCATCCCACCCCACCTGAAATAAAAAAGACCACAGTAAAGAACTTCTCAAAAGCCAACTTCACACTTCTAAAGACTAGTGTGGTCTCCTTTAAGGCCCCCGAACTGGCGGAAAACAGTACTCAAGCCGCTGAATCACTTACAAATGCCTTCTACCAGCACCTGCAGGACTGCATGGATAAGGCAATCCCAAGCAAAACAAAGACTCTTTGTACCAAAGGCAAGCGTCCAGTCTGGTGGACCCCAGCCATAAACAAACTCTACAACAAAAGGAGGAAGCTACTACAAGATAGAGCAAAATCCTTAAAAGGGAAGACACCCTTGATCACTATAAGTAAAAAACTAAGAGCTCTCATAAAATCATCCAAAGCAAATTTCGAGAGAAAAATAGCTAAAGACTCAAAAGACAATCATAAGGCCTTCTTTAGCTATGTTAGAAACCTAGGAGGAAACTCCCAGATATGCTCAGAACTAGTTCAAAATGATGTGAAGATTACTGATCCTACAGACATTGCCAACATACTGGCTGACAGGTTCAGTGCAAACTTCTCCCCCCCAAAAGGAGAGATATCTATACCAAACGATTGCAGCCCCCTAAACATCTCCAGTGTCCAAGTGAGAACTGCTCTCTCCAAAGCAAAAAACACAGCATCCATGGGACCTGATGGTGTCCCCGGCTGTGTGCTCCACGAACTCAATGAGGAATTAAACCCACAGCTAGGACAGCTGTTTAATCAAAGTCTTACCTCTGGATACGTACCCAGGGAGTGGCGCACTGCAACTGTGGTCCCACTTCACAAAGGCGGTGCCTCCACCGATCCTGGAAATTACCGGCCCATTAGCTTGACAAGCCTTATCTGCAAAGCCATGGAGAGGATCATAATGGACCTCATAAATAAAGACAGAGAATTTGCAGACTTTGGATCCAACCCAGTTTGGCTTTGTCAAAGGCAGATCATGCCTTTTAAACTTGGTTGACTTTTTCGAAACAGTCACCAAAGCCATTGATGAGGGAAAGGCAGTCCATACAGCCTACCTTGATCTGGCTAAGGCCATCGATACAATACCCCACTCGGGTATCATTGAAAAACTCATCAGCTTAAATGTTAACCCATACATCACAAGATGGGTTGCAAACTGGCTGAGTGACAGAACCCACAGGGTCAGAGTTGCTGGCGCCATGTCAGACTCGAAGCCTGTCACAAGTGGTGTCCCACAGGGCTCAGTCCTGGGCCCACTCTTGTTTGGCATCTACTTTTCCGAAGTACAAGCAAACACAGGAGGGTTATGGCTGACAAAGTTTGCAGATGACTGCAAACTGGGCGCCATAGTAGAAAACACATCTGACACAGATATCCTTCAGAAGGGTCTCACAGAAACGGATAACTGGTGCCAGAGCCATGGCCTAAAGTTAAATGCCAAAATGCATAGTCATACCCTTCGGGAAAAACAAGGTTACCCCTAGCTACCAAATAGGTGGCAATCCACTGAGCACAGAAGAAGTTATCAGGGACCTGGGGACCCAGGTTGATAGTAGTCTGTCATTCGACACCCATGTAGCTAAAGTAGTCAGGAAGACCTTCTACATTGCCCACCTTATCATGAAGGGATTCTCATCTAGATCAAGGGAGGTCATAGTCTCCCTTTACTCATCACTCATCAGACCAATGATTGAGTACAATGCCCCATTCGAATGTATCTGACCCGACACTTGCAGCAGCTGGAGAGGCCACAAAAGTTCCTCACCAAAAGGATAAAGGGTCTCAAAATCTGTCCTATGCTGCCCGACTGAAAGAACTCCAGCTCTATTCAGTCGCCACCGCTTGCTCAGAGGTGACCTTTGCCTAACATACAAGGCCATGTCAAACCCAGATTTGATGAATATGCTTCACCTCAAAAATCTAGATCCATCAGAGCCACAAGGGCGGAGACTTAAACCTCGACACGGCTATTAATAGAACGTGCTGGAGGGATAGATTCATCACCCAAAGACTCCCTATGCTGTGGAACAAAATCCCGGTACATGTGAGGCAGAGCACCTCGCTGGCCTTGTTCAAGAGAAATCTTGACCAATGGATGGGAGATCGCAGATATACCCCAGGGATTACCTCAGTGTCACTGCTCGACAGAGGCACAGCAAAATAATGGGTATAGTTCCCCACACTAAAGGGGTGGCGTAAGCCACAAAACGATGGGCTAGGCTTGTAAATGCCCTCGGGCAGATAGCCTAGTATGAACCTATGAACCTATGAACCTATAAAAATAAAATAACTAAATAAATAAATCTCCATGTAGTAGATGGCATAATAGGCATCTAGATGAAGTGTGTCTTCAGGAAGTGACCTTTGCCACTTTCAGTATTCTGCTCATTTACCTTCATAGAGTATGACAAGGCACCAACTCTATATCTGGAAATGAATACTTCAAGATGACAAGCTTGAAGCAGATAAGATGATTACCATAGGATGCATAAATGCACCACAGGAGATTTTTTTCCTCAAGTCAAAGGATTGCAAGAAATTAAATCTAACTAATTATTTTTTTAGACATATTTCAGCTCAAGGTTGTTGGACTGTACCATAATTTTCCCCACCAACAGTATAAAAATGCTAGAAAGCAGAAAACATTTTATCTTCATTTAAAGAAAACAGGAATTACAAAATAAACAAGCAGATAGCTTTGCTTTGCATCTGAAGTGAGCATAAGTTGTCTGCATTCCTGGTTGGAGCTTGTGCTAAAGTATGAATGACAAACTGTACAACTGCTGTTTGGTTTTACAAGTCAGCCGCAGATAGAAAGTCAAGTATAACTTTATAGTTACTGGTCTTAATAGTTCCAGATAAGCTGCTAGTTGGCATTGTTCTTTATGGCACCTGTTTAATACATAAGTAACCTATTGAAATACTAAATGTGTATACAGCAGATCAACCTTTGCAAATTACAAAATGTCTCTCAATTTCAGTAGCTAGTTCTCGAACCACAAAATAATCACATGCTCTAGACACATGAAACATAATTTCTTGCAGAAATAAATATTGGCAATTGACAGCATGCTACTAGTAGTGATAGAGAAACTAACTAATGGCCAGTATCTGTAAATGTGACCTTAAAACAAAATCATCCACTAAGAATAGAACTAAAACCACATTGCATAAACATCAGAAATATAAATAACAAATTAACTCAGCTGTATAGCTGGACTGCAACTAACTCTCCTAACATAATAGCGATATATGAAACAACTTTAAAACATATCACAAGAGGTAAAGAAATTCCGCCACAGGGCACAATATAATAAGAATAGAACAAATCACAATGAATGGTGGAGGTGTACCATTTCTGTACTCAGACCATACTAACATCTCTACATGTCATTTAATAATCCCTAAGGTTAACTCATCAGACATTCTCCTAACATACTGGATATACACAAATTCTACAAATACACACACACACACACACACACACACACACACACACACACACACACACACACACACACACACACATATATATATATATATATATACTTCACTTCACTGAAACTCATTTAACTGAAACTCATTTCACTGAAAGATATATGCCCTTTTCTCCATTGTAGTGCAATCCTGGAGTTAGTATATATAGTAAGGGGGTGTGTGGCAGGGCACAGCCCCCAACATTGGGGGTGTGGGGGGCATACATAGTTTGGGTATATATTTTCTTCTAAAAAGAGTTATTAATTGGAGTTGTAAGTATACATGTATATGTTTTAAACTGTATAAAAAAGGTGGGGGGCTATGCCCCCCACTCCCCACCCCCATGTGGGGGCTGTGCCCCCTACCCCCCTCTTAATATATATACTAACTCCAGGATTGCACTACAATTGAGGAAAAGGGCACATACCTTTCAACAAAATGAGTTTCAGTCAATTGAGTTTCAGTGAAGTGAAGTAGACCCATATATTTATATATATATATATATATATATATATATATATATATATATATATATACATATATATATATATATATATATATATATATATACATACTGCTGTCATCCATACACTAATCTCAAACTGTAAAACATAAACATATTGGAAGATATGGTGGTGGTGGTGCTGCGGTAGTGTTGTCGCCTCACAGATAAACGTTGCCCTGTTCGATTCTCAGCTACAGTGTCTTCTGTGTAGAGACATGTGTGAATGGGTGTACCTTCGTTGAAGGTTGTGCATCAGGGCTGGCAACTCGGCACGTAAAAATCTACTGCCAATCATTAGCGGACCGAAGTTCCGCTGTGGCAACCCCTAACTGGGAAAAGCCGAAAAAAACAACAACAACTTTGTTTTTTAATTGCAAACCTTACCATAGACCTATGGACAGGTTGACAGATGAGATCAGACAGGAGGCCCCATGGACTATGATGTTTGCAGATGACATTGCTATCTGTAGTGAGAGTAGGGACCAGGTTGAGGAGACCCTGGAGAGGTGGAGATATGCTCTAGAGAGGAGAGGAATGAAGGTCAGCAGGACTAAGACAGAATATGTGTGTGTGAATGAGAGGGAGGATAGAGGAAGGGTGAGGATGCAGGGAGTAGAGTTGGCGAAGGTGGATGAGTTTAAGTACTTGGGATCAACAGTTCAGAGTAATGATGAGTGTGGAAGAGAGGTGAAAAAGAGAGTACAGGCAGGGTGGAATGGGTGGAGAAGAGTGTCAGGAGTGATTTGTGACAGACTGGTACCAGTAAGAGTGAAAGGGAAGGTAGTGAGACCAGCTATGTTGTATGGGTTGGAGATAGTGGCATTGAAAAAAAGGCAGGTGTCAGAGCTGGAAGTGGCAGAGTTAAAGATGTTAAGATTTGCACTGGGTGTGACAAGGATGGACAGGATTAGGAATCAGTATATTAGAGGGTCAGCTCAGGTTGGACGGTTTGGAGACAAAGTCAGAGAGGCAAGATTGGGTTGGTTTGGACATGTGCTGAGGAGGGGTGATGGGTATATTGGGAAAAGGATGCTAAGGCTGGAGCTGCCAGATAAGAGGAAAAGAGGAAGGCCTAAGATACGGTTTATGGATGTGGTAAGGGAGGATATACAGGTGGTTGGTGTGACACAGCAATATGCAGAGGAGAGGAAGAAATGGAAACAGATGATCCGCTGTGGCAACCCCTAACAGAAACAGCCAAAAGAGAGGAAGAAGATAGACTGGTTAAATACACAGAGAAAAAGAAGAAATCTTTAAAGAAATGAATCATGAATGTATATGGCCTAAGTCAATCATATTTGATATGGATTTTTTGGTACTTACGTATTATCACAACCAACTTTTTGCTGTTGCAAAATGTGCATACCTCCAGAGATATGAGTGCATGAAACACTTTAAACTGTTATTCTAAGTCCTTAGTACTTAAAAAAAACTTTACATTACTTTTAGTAACAGGAACAATTTAAGAAATCCTCTTCCTGTTTTGCATGCATTACAGATGCACACTTGAGTCATCATTGCTGGTGTCATACTATTGGTTGGATTATTTTAACTTAGAAGGAATTCCTCAGAGAAGTAAAACACAGACACAGAGAAATTGTTTTTGATAAACTTTTTATTTTTTTTTTTTAGCCATTCTTTTAAGCAATCTTGAAAAGAACCATTGCATTCTTAATGATTTTAAATTATGAGGATGGATGATGTTGACAGTTGATTCCGTGGTCGTTTTTAAATGAGAAAGTTGGTAGTACTGATGTCTTTTGTTTTGTGAAAGGGGCATATTCTGATAAAGACACATTCTACTACAACGATCATTGATTTTATTAATGGTGTAATGGTGTAGATTGTTCATTCGATGGTTTTGCATTAGTTTGTAGTGGGAATAACAGTACTTTGACAACATTTGTTGCCACGAGAAAGAAATGTGTAGCAGTAGAACTGGAAATAACAGAAATGCTGGCAATGAAGTGCAGACAGAAACAAATCAAGAGCACTATGTTTTTTAAATTTTATTGATATCACTACATGAAAAAAAAAGTCTTGTGCTACAAGGACACACATTATACAACATTTCTACAACATTAATGATCATATTTCATGATTGTTAAGCAACCGTTATTGCCGTTAAAAATCTGGTTGCGATAATACGTAAGTACCAGATTTTCAAATTAAATCACAGATGTGGGACATCTACCAAAGATTCTGAGCAATCATAATCCAGGCTATGATATCTGGAAGAATACATACATGGAAATACACACACACACACACACACACACACACACACACACACACACACACACACACACACACACGCACACATGCACACAGAGACACACACACACACACACACACACACACACACACACACACACACGCACACATGCACACAGAGACACACACACACACACACACACACACACACACACACACACACACACACACACACACACACACATATACACACACACACACACACACACGCACACACACAGAAAATCAGAGAAAAAGAAAGACAGATACATAGATAGATTATGTAGAATCATACCAGTAACAAAATAAAAAAGAAAAACTTCACTTCAGAAATATTCAGCTTATCCCAAAAATTATGTACCTGGGCACCAGTAAATGAGCTCCCATTACTTCTTTAGATGCACTAATGCTTTTCACAGAGGCATTTCTATTGTTCTAATGTCCTTGGCCAGCTACATTAAAAGGACGTCAAATGTAACTTGTATGCTAGTTAAGAACCTATACCAAAACTAAAATACCAGAGCGATAATGCTTAGAAACATTGTGAAAAAGGCAACAATGTAGCATCTCTACAGTTCCATAAACTCTAAGAAGCCTGGTAATATAGTTCACAAAAAAGACAAAATATAACTTTTATTTCCCTCAATACACTCTTTCCAAATTAATAAATACCAAACAAATCTGCAAGTGTATTAGCACAATAATAAATAAATCTCAACCAAACACAATCACAACTGAAACTCCTTCCAGTATTGCTTTCAAACAAATCTCTCACTTCAGTGAGTCAGCTGTCTCTATTAATAACATACATTGCTCTCCTACATTATCAGTCAGTAATGCTACCAACAATGTCCATTTACAAACAGTCTCTGAGGACAAGATTATAAAATTATTTAAAAAACATCACTTTACCACCAGGCAATCTACTAAGTGAACAGCTGTGACATGCTGCAGAATAAATTGCCTAACCTGTACCTATCCTTATAAACAGATCAAAACAGGAAAACTGTACCACAGAATTGTGAAAAAATTGTATATAATGTTACTCCACAAAGGTGGTAACTCAACAAAGTTAATCAACCACAAGCTAACAGCTATACTATTACCATTAACAAAAATACTTACATATGTGCATTAGCAGTTGTCTGGCATTGTTAATAGAGAACAACCTAGTTGTCCACAAACAACATGATTTTCATGCAGGACATAGTACTGAGACTGTAATACGTACATTCCTAAACACAAAAAATAAACACAGGAAAGAGAGAAAATATGTAACCTCCCGCTTCCTAGACTTATCAAAAGCATTTGACAGTGTCCCATGATTTACCCTTAAACTAACTGGCTACTCTAGACTTTGGCAAAAATAAGATAACATGGCTTTCCAAATAACATGTGAGAGGATGTATATTGGCAATCAAACAATCTCTGTACTTGTTCCTCAGAGAGACCTACTTTTTAACATTTTCTGTAATGATATGCACAAAACATTCCATTGTGTAATGTGTAACTTTTGTACCCAGTGTTAAGCACTGCTGTTCTGTCTGGTATAAGGTGGACATTATCCCCAGCATGGAGCTTGTCTTTCCTCTAGGTTTCTGCATCCTCCCCTCAGCTGTCAGTCTTTTTCCCTTTTTGAGTGTGATAGTCAGTTTATTTGCTAGCCAGTCTTGTCTTCCCTCTGTGCTGCTGATGCAGGTGGCGATGTGAGAATTCTACCTCCAACACCTATCCTGACATCTCTCAGTTACCTCCGTGACCCTGCATACTACCGCCTCAGCTGCCTCCTCTGACAGCTCACCAGGGACTACCTGCACCACAGTGTGTCCCCTCCCCATGTGAACATTTTGTACAATGTGCCTTCCATGTGAACATTTTGTACACCTCCTCTGATGTTTTCTCAGTCATGAGAGTAGTTTCACTGGGATCTTTCGTCTTTTTCATTTAGGCTCACAAGTCTCACCCAAATCTTTTTTTTTTCTTCACAGACACTCTCTGCTTCATTGCTTCTTACTCCTATGCCAATGTTGCTCTTATCAGTAACATTTCCAGGTCTCCTTCCACTTCTCTCACTAATTCCCCCTATTTGTTCCTGTCGCTGCCCTCCCTGTGAGTTATATAAAACCTGTTCCATCTCTTCTATGTTCTTCCTACAGGACTTGTCTGTTGCTTGCCTCTTTTGGCCTCCAAATTTCTATTTTGCTGAGAATCCTTCTCCACCAACTCCCCTGCTACTGTCAGAGCAGATCTGCTTGCTGCCTAGCCACCTCTGGCTCTACACATTCCTCATATTTTCTCACTTCTTTTTGTGTTTTTCTCCTTGTCCTCTGTTGCATGCTTGTATCTCCATCTTCTACCTTCACCTTACTCTGTGCCATTCCATGTGCCTGCACTCTTCTGGCAACTTCTAACCAGGAACTATTCTCATCTTCTGACTTTTCCACCTTTACATGTTCCCACTTTATCCTGAAGGCCTCCTGTTGCCTCTTCCTGTCCTGCCCATACTCTACCCTTTCATGTCTGCTTAGCCAGTCCACTAACGCTTTAACTATTGCATTGTAAGAATCTCCCTCCATCTCCAGCAGGCGTGAAAACTTCTGACATCCCAATGGTCCCTGAAACAAACAGCTTCTTTACATTTAACTACATCAACCCCCCCTACCTAACAGAGTATTTTAATTCATATACTAATATGCTTACAAAAATAAAGCCATCTGTAGTCAAATCGTACAAGGCTGGAGTTTAATTGGCCATCTTAATAGAATGAGTCCAGCTATGTGCGGCACTAATACTATAAACAAAATGGCTTGCAAATAATCTGCAAAGTAAAGCAGTGTTTTGACTTTATTCTAATAAAATTATAAATATATGCAATTAGTTTTGCATCATACCTTCTCTCTACATACATGAGAACTCAACAGGTACAGGGCTGGTTAGCAAATACAATCTTTGATCTGCAAAAAATCACCAGTGCTAAACACAGACAGTCTTGTCAGTTCTCAGATTACATAAACCCCATCTCCTCTGTATTATTACTTCCACTATAACGCAGTTCAGTAAAAATATTCACAACTGTTTCCTTACCCCAATTAGTTCATAAAATAATCCATGAACACAGTGTACAGTTTGTTGTTTTTCTACACAGATATCTACCTGCAGCAAATGTAAACTTTCTCACCTTGTCTCTTACCTTTTTCCCCTTCCCTTAATTCCTACTCAGACTTTCTCAATGGGACTAAACAAAGTTTGAAGTCAACAGTTAGTTCATGTAAGTGTCTATTTTTTTCCTGACGGTCACAGAAAATTATACTATCATTTATATTTTGTTATTTTTTTTATTTTCAGAGCTGTTAAGAAAACAAAACTAAAGAAGACAGCTTGATCACATCTGTTTTAGAAGAGTATCAGTCTCAAAAAAAAAAAAAAAACACTGAAGCAGGCTTTTCTGAGATTCAAAGTGTTACAGAAAAGCATAAACCCTGAGAATCATGTATATTATAAATTGCATAGGTCCTCTGAAGTGAGAAGGGTGAAAAATCAATAAATCTCCGTGGTTTCACAGTCTGGTCAGATTTAATGTATCCATCAAGTAAATTGCATGTGGTACTTTTCCATGTGAGAAGAGATTACTGAACATATTTTGTCAGTAAATGTTACTCAGAAAAAGGACCTATGAACTAATAGCTTATTATATGTTGAACCACCAATCCCTGGTGATTGCTAAGTCGCATCTACAGTGCTGTCTTACCTTGGACCTTTTCCTAATTTATTTTCATCCGCTGTATTAGTATCACAGTCTGCTCAACAATATCTTAAGGCTTTTTTATTCTTTTCTTGAAGGTACCTTTAGCATTCTGCAATCAAGAAGAAATGTATATTAAGAATGATGATGCTGATGATGATTATTAATAATATTATTATTATTAGTATTTGGAAATGTCTGTTATGTCATAAGCCATTTGCAGTGGTGACCCAGGGAGAAATGAGAACATGCATAGATAATATGGTTCAATTAATAAGGAAAAGTGAAAATTATGTTAACATAAAAGGTATCCACTGATAGCCATAGTGAAGAAAATAGAAACTGGAGAATAAAACAAAGAATGCATCATATTAGATGACTAAAAATGTAAAATATTTACAAATTGCTATGTGGATTAAAATGTCATTGCAACCATGGAACTGGCAAATGAATCTAAAAGTATACAGGACAGTTATATACAAGTATAAAATAGAGGGGAGAAATACAGTTGAATATCAATATGATTACTTATTATTAAAACTTTTTAGAATGTTAGTATGTGTGTTGTTGTTTATACCATTGGAAAAATATATGTATTACATTTCAGAATTCAGAAACATTGGCATTGATCCATATATATATATATATATATATATATATATATATATATATATATTGCATTCAAGAAAAGCACTTCTAAGAAACTGCCTACAACTCATCGTTAACCAACACTTCCTATCTGCTGTCACCCACACAAGCAATATGCTCACCTGTCTTCTGTTTGCATTACCTCTGCTGAAATCTTGCTCTAAAAATAAATATACAGATATAGAGGCATAAAGCAGACCACACAGTGTCAAGAAATGTTCTAAGCCCTCTAGTTTAGCATGCAGACATAAGATAATAAAATCTGCAAGACCTAATTTTGCAGCCACTGTAGAACAGAATGTGTTTCCATAAGCATTTGACATTAAAAAGTGCATAATACTGTTTCTCTTTTCAAGTTTCTAGACATGCAAAGTTGGTATATGATTTTTTGTTTAGTTTTTTATTCATAAGTTAGATAAACTATAAGTTTTATAATAATGTTTTACTAAAACTGTTAATTTAAAAAGTTATCTTAAGGACAAGAACATGATGTTTAGATGATTAGCTCAGCAGAATACTTAAGAAAATCATAACACAGAAGCTTAATGTTTACTACAGATGGAAGTGTTAGATATGGAAAAGAAATAAATCAAAACAGATGTGGTATGGTTTGGTGAAAAAAGAGCTGTTATTCGGTTATATGATGATGCTGGTCTAAATAATGTAACTTCTTTCTACAAATCAGGCAGCCACAACATTATGTTCTTTCAATGCCGGTTGTTAAAGTGCGACAACAAACTCCCACAAAGTTCCTAATTTTAAAGCAAATACAAGTAGAGATGGGTGCACGTCTTTCAATATTACTCCAAATTACAGGATTCTAAATGTCACTGGCAACTTCAAGGGGAAAAGAAAGGAGAATTATAAGTGAAAAACAACTGCATTTCTTAAATTTATCAGCAGTGGGTACTATATTAGGATGTGGAAACACGAAGAGGGCAATTACAGAGAGGAAATGTTATATTAGAACTGTTATTCTTGGATTCATTAAGGCCTACCACATACTGATCCTAATTAAGTGTTAGAATTACCTCCTTCACAGTTGCTCTTACCCTTAGTCCATCTAGTCCATGCTAGGGTTGTCACCTTTTTCAAATGTCCAAAGTGGGACATTTTTTGTACAAACGTCAGATTTTGCAAGGCAAAACATACCCATTGCCAGTATAAAGGACAGAACTTCACTTTTTTGCCTAAATAAATGCTTATTATTGTAGCATATTAGTTGCTTATTCTGTTTCTTATAACATTTAGGTGTTTCAGAAACAGAATAACTTTTTTATGCAACTATTACATAAAATATAGGAAATATGTTTGTCCTAAAATCTCAGGACATTTGCCATTTTTTCAATTTTTTTGCAGGACACAACTGCCCAAAGAGGAACTGTCCCTCACAAAGTGGGACAGGTGGTAACCCTATTCCATGCTCTGTCCCCATCCTAAGCTACTCTGAACCCCTCTGATCATTTATTATGTAACACTCCCTCAGGTGAAGCATTTCAAGGCCCTAACACAATATTTCCTCATGCTGAGTGTGAGCAGATCCAATTCATGTAGTGTCCATGGTTCCTTTTCTTCTCTGCCTTTCTGCTTTCATTTTGCCCCAAATTGTGCTCATGTATATGAAACCCTGCTTTCTCTTTTCTCTTGCCTAATATATGCATACTCTGCTTTTTAAGTCTCTGTTTATGCTTTAGCCCCACTGTTCCAGTAACAGTTCTGGTGGTTTTCCAATGCATATTCAATGCATGCTTAATTTGTCCTTATCTTATCTTATTTTGTCTTGTCTTGTCTTATTCGTATGACCACCAAAACTGCACACTGTGTCACATGTACTAGAATAATGGCACAGATATTTCTAGAATCCACTGCTTGCAGCAATAGCACCCATTGTTTTGTTGGCTGTACCACTGACATCTCACAATGAATTGTGCTTGCAGTTGTCTTCCTTCTTTACCTAGAATCATATTGCCAAAAATGGGTGACGTCTACCAAGCAAGTAAAGGCATTTGTATGAGTGATGAGTTCCCAAACAGGACAGCAGTTTTAAGCACTTTATACCTATTATTTATTTATTTGCAGTTTGTTAAGCAGGAAAGTCCATTGGGCCAAGATGAGAATTTTTTCAATGTAAGCCCGGGGAAAAAAGCTCCTACATACATACAAAATGAGATCAGCAACAATTAAAGCAAAATTAATGCAGGATATTGCAATAGTAAAAATCAACAGAAGTTATTACAAAATTTTGCACGTCATAAAAATTAATAGAAGTCTATTGAAATAGTGATGGAAGTAGTGATAGGATTTGTATAGTATGTCATAATTATAGATTTTGAACCATCATGAGGTAATAAGCATTCTGTTTTATGTCATCACTGCCAAGTTTTGACCTCAGGACCCTGTGAACTAGAGTCACAGAAATGTAGCACTACACCAAATCATCCCTCTGGGAAGCAAAATGCCTCTACTATTTAAAGTGAAGAAGGGAGCAGGTAGTTATAAGATAAAGACGAAGGAGGAATAACAGGATGCCTAGTGTTAGGTAGAGTTTTGAGACAGAAGGTTAAAAGAAGTGGGAGAAGAGGGTGGAGGTTAGGAGGGGTAGAGCAGGAGCATTCCCAAGTAGAAGAGAGATAAGAATGGAGTAAAGT
Organism: Protopterus annectens; assembly: GCF_019279795.1. Lineage (NCBI taxonomy): Eukaryota > Metazoa > Chordata > Ceratodontiformes > Protopteridae > Protopterus > Protopterus annectens. Next base: position 1,273,337,924 of record NC_056746.1, on the reverse strand, counting down.
CTTAAAAGTGGAGAGGTTCTGGGTAGTTCGGATATGGAGAGGAAGTGGGTTCCATTTTCGTGCTGGGGAAAATGACAACAGAAGTTGGCCAGGAGTAAATAAGGGTTTATACACTTCAAGGAGGTTCTGATTATTAGACATGATAGATCAGTCAGGAAGGTGCATGGTAAGGGTGGAGGAGAGGGAGAGGCATTGAGAAGGCTTGAAAATGAGTTTATGGGCAGTAGACAGCTGAATGTATGAAAGATAGTTGGGGAGCTCCAGCCAGTTCAAGGAGTGTAAGGAGTCACGGTGATGAGAGGAGGATTTGGAGCTAGTAGCAAACTTGGAGACTGTATTGTAGCAGGAGGCCAGTTTACATTTTCCCCTTGGTTTGATGTCATTTGATTTGAGAACTAAATGTATTTATTTGCATTTTCTTATATAGTTATTTTTTTTTGTTTGTTTGTTTATGCAAAGGCTTGTTGCTTCTGTGTTGTCAGCTTTTATGTAAACCAAATATTTTTCACACAGACATCTTATCTGCTTGTTAAAACTTTCCTGAAACAGTGTTACATTATGTCAAACTGTTCTCAAACATTAAGAATTTTCAGTATTTACTGTTTCATAGGTGTGTACTAGGCTAATGGCCCTGGACCCTTTACAAGCCTAGCCCATAGGATTACCGTGGCTTCATGCCACCCAACCTTAGCTTCCAGTACATCTGTCGAGTAGAGCCACTGGAGTGATCCCCGGGGTGAATTTTTTATTTCCCATCCACTCATTGTGATTTTTCTTGAAGAGGGCCAGAGAGGTGCTCTGCTTGACATGTATGGGAAGTCTATTCCATAGCATGGACAGTCTCTGGGTTATGACCCTGTTCCCTTCAGAATGTTCTCTTGATTGTGAAGTCTCTGGAGCATGTGGTGCGGAGGGATTGGGATTTCTTTAGATGTAGCATTTCTAACAGAGCTGGGTCAGACATGGCTTTGTAAGTTAAGCAGAGATCGCCTCTAAGTAGATGATATGAGACAGAGAATAGTTGGAGTTTTTGAGTCTGTCCATATAGGACAAGTGTTTAAGGCCTAGGATCCTCTTTGTGAGGTACTTGTGTGGCCTTTCCAGTTGTTACAGGTGTCAAGTGAGGTACATGCCAAATGGGGCATTGTACTCAATGACTGGCCTAAAGAGGGAAGTGTAGAGGGAGACAATGACCTCTTTCTTCGTGGATGCAAAAGTCTTGGTAATGAGATATGCCACATAGAAGGACTTTCTGGCCACAGTGGCAATGTGGTGGTCAAAGAGAGGTTGCTGTCAACCAGTGTTCCGAGATCTCTTATAATGCCTTCTGTGTTCAGTGGACTACCATCAATGTGGTAATTCAAGTGAAATGGGATTTTCCCAGGGGGGATGATGACACATTTTTTGGCATTGAGCTTAAGGCCATGGTTCTGACACCAGTCGTTGGTCTCAGTGAAGCCTTTCTGTAGGATGTCAACATCACTTGGGGAGTTAATAATAGCTCCCAACTTGCAATCGTCTGTGAACTTTATCAGCCAGTGTCCCTTCATATTGGCCTGGACTTCAGTGAATTAGATACCAAACAGGCGAGGACCCAGGACCAAACTCTGTGAGACTCCACTCGTAACTGGTCTGCAGTCTAACTTGGAGTCAGCTACTTTCATACCATGGGTTCTATCTGTGAGCCAGTTTACAACCCACCTAGTGATATATGGGTTGATGCCTATCTTAGTGAGTTTTGCTATGATTCCTGAGTGGGGAATGGTATCAAAGGCCTTGGCCAGATTAAGGTAGGTTGTATGAACCACCTTGCCTTCATCCATAGCTCTGGTGACTGACTCAAAGAAGTCGACCAAGTTGAGCAGGCATGATCTACATTTCACAAAACCAAACTGTGTAGGATCCAGAGTTTGGAGATTCCCTATATCCTTGTTTATTAGGTTCATGCTGATGCGTTCCATAGCTTTCCACATCAGACTCATCAGGCTAATGGGGCAATAGTTCCCAGGGTATGTAGCACTGTGCCATTTGGTAGGGACAAAGCCTGAGGTGAGGCTGTGATTGAACAGAGTGCACAGATGAGGTGCCAGCTCACTCTGTAGTTCATGTAGAACACAGCTAGGGATACTGTCAGGTCCCATAGAAGTTGTATTCTTGGCCTTGGACAGTGCTGTTTTAACTTGTGCACCTGTAATACAGGATGCCTGGCAATCTACTGGTATTGTGATTGGCCCTTTGGGGGGGGGGGTAAAATTGGCAATCTCTGTTGGCTCAGTATAGGAGGTACCATTGTGAAGTAGCTCAGAGCAAATCTGGGTATTGCCGTGGAGATTCTTTACATAATTACAGAAGGCCTTGTGGTTGTCTTTACTATCTGCTGCAATTCTGTTTTCATAGCTAGCTTTAGAGGATTTGATGAGGGATCTCAACTTTTTGTTGAGGCTGATAAGGGAGTTTTTCCAGTCTTGGGACTTTACCTTATTCCACATCTGTTTCCTCCTTCTGTTGTAGAGTTTGTTTATGGCAGGGGACCACCAGATTGGTTTCTTTTTTTTGGAGGAGAGCATCTTGGTTCTATTGGGCATGGCAAGATCCATGCATCTGTGTACATGTTCATACAGTGCATTGGTGTATGATTCGGCGGTCATGCAACTAGTCTCCAATTGCATGGGGTGCCATGATGTTAGCCACCTATGTTTTTAGGAGCACAAAGTTAGCTTTGGAGAAGTTTTTCATAGTGGTTACCTTTGTGGGGGGGGGGGTGGATTTCCAACGTGACTAGTTTGTGGTCGGATCTAACCAGGGAGGATTTGACTATTGGTGTAGAGCAATGGTTGCCCATGTTAGTAATGACCAGGTCAAGGGCATTGCTACCTCTAGTCGGAGTAAGAGCTATCTGGGCCAGGGCATTGGAATTAATGAATTCCAGGAAATGTTGGGCAAGTGTATTGGTACAGAGTAGTTTTCCCAGTTAATGGAGGGATAGTTGAAGTCGCCCAGTATGACAGTGTTAGGTTGGACCCTAATATACTCCAGGGTGCTTAGGAACATGGAGTGTGAGTCTTTGAGCATGGTTAGGAACCTGAATCGCTGTCTTATCTAGCGTTAGCTGCATCTGAAATATGTCAGATGCGTTATGTTGTGCTACCAGTCTAGAGGTGTGTGCATCCTTTATGAATATGGAAACACCACCACCTTTGGGGCTTCGGTCCAAGTTCTGGGGCCGAAAGGTGTGGAATGAGTTATAGCCTGGTAGTGCAGGGGTGCTTTCTGCTGCCTTGACCCAGGTCTCTGTTACAGCACAAATGTCGATGTTCTCCATTTTAAGGAGTGCTTTGAGCGAGTGCATTTTGAGATTTAGACTTCTAGCTTTGAGCAGCATGACCCTCATATTGCATTTGTTTGTAGCTGTTGTGGTGGTAATTTGGTCTTTGGAACACCACCTAAAAAGGCACTATAGGGGTTTCAAGAGCCTTGGCCAGTATCTGGAAGCCCAGGGGTGACAGATGCAGGCCATCTCTGGCAAAGCATCAAGGTCCGTCAATCATGTCATCCCAGGCAGACAAATACCGAGTCTCATTAGAATGACCCACACAAATAAAGCCAGCAGCTGTTGGTACCAAATTACAGATAATTTAATGCATAAATACTGAGAGAAAAATCCCTCAGATATCAAGTATACAGACCGGTTTCGGCTCCACAGAACCTTCCTCAGTGAAACAAGTTTTTTTATAAAAATCTGCTCACAAAGGTTCCAAACACAATATATATATGTGAACAAAAACCAATCACAGTACATGATCAGCCTATCATGATTAACAAATCACAACTGGTCATTAAGACCAGGTGGAAACATTGCCCCAAGTTTAATTATCCACTTCCTCTCTTTGGAAGTCAGCAATTCATGCCATTTTGTTTTATCCTGACATTTACCCTTAATGTGGTCAATGATGCAAAACATAAAGTTAGCTGTGGTATGTTTTAAACTATGTTTGAATAATGCATTGTTACTACGCTTATTTTTGATGTCACTAATGTGTTCACCAATTCTAAGGCGGAATGCCCTAGAGGTCTGGCCAACATAAAACGCAGAACAGGTGCAGGTCACTAAATATATAACCCACCCAGAACTACAGTTGGCCCAAAAATTAATCTCAAAAATATCAGGTGTATTCTGACTACTAAATTCTCCTATACGTGAAACCTTGTTACAAAATTTACAGTGGCCACACGAAAAACATCCAACCACTGGAGCCCCTGTAAGAGTTGATTGAATGTAAACTTTAGAATCAGGCAAAGACTTCTTATAATGACTCAAATATGACCCAATAGTACGTCCCCTTTTGAAAGAAAATGAACATCTGTCCCCAAGAAAGTTATGCAATCTGTTATCCGCCAAAAGGATATTCCAATGTCTATCAACAATTTTCATAAAGCCTCGAGTATTGCGTCCATAAGAGGTAACTAACCTAAGCGGTTGTTGTAACCCATCACGATGGTGATCTTTATAACGCAATAAATCAGTCCTATCAAATTTAGAAGCCCACTGTTTGGCCATGTGTATAGTCCCTGAATGATATCCCCTGTGCTTGAATCTGGCGGCCAAGTCATCACTAGTCTTAGCATAAGACCCTTGGTTGGAACAAATTCTCCTAGCTCGTAAAAATTGTGACTTGGGAATATTCCGGATGATATGTGGTGGGTGGAAGCTGGTGGCATGCAATAAAGAATTGTACTCTGGAAATTTCCTGAATAGGGTAGTAGATAGAGTATTATCCATATTCCTATGAATTTCAACATCCAAAAAGATTATATTAGACCTGTCAAAACTCATCTTAAATTCTATACCCCATATGTTGTTATTAAGATAATCAAGAAATTCCATAAGATACTTGTCATCAGCCCTCCACACCAACCAACAATCATCCAGATATCGACGCCACATATCCATTTCACACATGTAGATGTTGTGACTGGCGTCATAAATAATGATCTCCTCAATATACGCCATAAACAAATCTGCATAAATGGGTGCAAAAGATGCACCCATAGCAGTTCCCTTAATTTGCCAAAAGCACTTATTCTGATAATAGAAAATGTTACTGGTTAGCACATATTCCGTGAGACAAACCAGAAAAGTGTTGAAACCAGGTTTGTATAAATCAGATCTCACCAACCAATATTCTAATGCTTGTAGGCCTGCCCAGTGTGGAATGTTGGTATAAAGGGACGTAATATCAAGGGTACATAATAGCCATTCCGGCTCCAATTGAATATCACCAATAATCTCCAAAAACTGTGTGGTATCTTGGATACGAGATCTAATTAGCCCTAATAAGGGTTTCAAATAGAAAGTCAGATATTCCGATAAGGGTTCCGTCAAGGACCAATGTCCAGAAACAATTGGTCGGCCAGGGGGATTACTAACATTTTTGTGTATTTTGGGAAGCATATAGAGATATTGTTTTTGAGGGGACGACACCATCAATTGTTCCTTAGTAGCCTGTTGGATAATACCCTCCTCTACTGCTGATGTTAAAAACTCATCAATCTTACGCTGTAAATTGGAGGTTGGATCCAAAGGCATGGCCATATAGTGGTCTCTATTCCCCAACTGTCTCATAGCCTCCTGATCATACGAATCTTTATTCTGAATCACCACAGCCCCACCTTTATCTGACTGTGTAATCACCACATTTTTATTTTGAGCTAACTCATCCAAACTACACACTTCATCCCTAGATAAATTGTTATAAGACAGAGGAAAATCCTTGTAGTGATAGTGTAAATCATATAATACATTCCTTTGAAAAACACCCACCAATTGAGTCATAGGTGGACTAAAAGACGATTTCTTAAATCTAAACTCATGAGATTTATCACTATCACTATCAGCAAACAACAGTTTTAAATTCAGTAATCTACAAAAGTTAACCACATCCAAGGCTAAAGACTGTTCAGGTACAAAGAAACCCGGGACAAAATTTAGTCCTTTATTTAATAATAAACCCTGTGTAGTAGTTAGCTCAATAGAAGAAATATTATGAACATTGGAAGGGAACATTACTGTGCTGTCATCAGTTTCAATAAAGCCTCCATGCTTTGCTTCGGCGTATCCTTTCCTATGTTTCCGCCCCCCTCGTCTGTAGGTGCGGCGGGAGGGTGTGACAAATTGTCACGTTTAGCATTTGGCAAAGCATCAGACTGGTTCTCCTCAAATTCCCCTTCTGTATTAGATGAATTTTCATCACCTGAAGTAAAATTAGAAGATTCAGAAGTATTCTTGAGAATTGATTTGGGTCTTTTTCTTTTTGGGGTAGAGAATCTCTTAACTCCCCTATCATACTCTCCAGGTACCCTAAACGAAACATTTTTGGAGCTGTCAAAAGGTTTCCCCTTTTCATTCATCAACTCTTACAGGGGCTCCAGTGGTTGGATGTTTTTCGTGTGGCCACTGTAAATTTTGTAACAAGGTTTCACGTATTGGAGAATTTAGTAGTCAGAATACACCTGATATTTTTGAGATTAATTTTTGGGCCAACTGTAGTTCTGGGTGGGTTATATATTTAGTGACCTGCACCTGTTCTGCGTTTTATGTTAGCCAGACCTCTAGGGCATTCCGCCTTAGAATTGGTGAACACATTAGTGACATCAAAAATAAGCGTAGTAACAATGCATTATTCAAACATAGTTTAAAACATACCACAGCTAACTTTATGTTTTGCATCATTGACCACATTAAGGGTAAATGTCAGGATAAAACAAAATGGCATGAATTGCTGACTTCCAAAGAGAGGAAGTGGATAATTAAACTTGGGGCAATGTTTCCACCTGGTCTTAATGACCAATTGTGATTTGTTAATCATGATAGGCTGATCATGTACTGTGATTGTTTTTTGTTCACATATATATATTGTGTTTGGAACCTTTGTGAGAAGATTTTTATAAAAAAACTTGTTTCACTGAGGAAGGCTCTGTGGAGCCGAAACCGGTCTGTATACTTGATATCTGAGGGATTTTTCTCTCAGTATTTATGCATTAAATTATCTGTAATTTGGTACCAACAGCTGCTGGCTTTATTTGTGTGGATCTATTTGCTTTTTTGCCGTGCAGCGGTCTTTCGTGCATCCTTTGTGGACTTTTTATTAGAATGACACCAGAAACTTGGCCAATTGTTGAAATCAGTCATTTTCTGCTTGTACTGTGGTATCATTCTGGGTGATGGTAGGATGTTGCTCATGGCTAGGGTCATTCCCACCTGGGCTACATAATCCGAGAGCTCCTCCATGTCTCTTTTCATGTAGTCTAGGGAGGTACATCTCATGTCATTCTCACCAACATGTACAATGACCGAGTCATATTTGTACCTGCTGTTGAGGGACTTGAGCGCATGCATTATTTGGCAGATCCTGGCACCTGACAGGCAGCTGACTGTTACTTTTTCCTTATTCAGCCTAGTGAGTGGGACATCAGTGTGCCTCACTATCGAGTCAAAGAAACACACAACATCACACCAGGAACAAACTGCAATATGCTTTACTGATGTCTCCGGTACCTCGGCTTACGCCTTCATTGAATACATTTTTACATCAAGCAGCATCCATTTATACAGTTCAATTACCCAATACAATAATCAAACAATGAAACAACAATCCCTTTCTTAAAGAGCCCATACTTGTTGACATAAGCAAATGACAATTTTAAATACATATGTTGTATATTGCATACCCTTTATATATTATTCCATGTTATTAAAACGTTTCACACCTCCATTCACCAGATTTATACATATATCTTAAATTTAAGATGGACATTCCAGTGACAGTGTGATAAAAAATGTAAAAATATACAAAATAGCATGACCTTCAATGTTATACCATAACTTATCTTAATAAAGATGGATAGTCCCGTTGCTGAACATTTCATTGTTGCTTATGTCAACAAGAATGGGCTCTTTAAGAAAGGGATTGTTGTTTCATTGTTTGATTATTGTATTGGGTAATTGAACTGTATAAATGGATGCTGCTTGATGTAAAAATGTATTCCATGAAGGCGTAAGCCGAGGTATCGCAGACGTCAGTAAAGAATATTGCAATTTTTTCCTGGTGTGGTGTTGTGTGTTTCTTTGGATATTTTGGGACCATTGTGTGTTTTTGTTTAACCTCGCTATCGAGTCACTATGACTAGTGTGTTGGGCATGCTGTTTTGCCTTAGCGGCTTTGGTTGAGTGGCACACTGTTTAAGAGAGTTATGTGTCTCATGATTAGTGTTGTGTTGTGGTGGTCGTGTGCATCTCTGCCTTGGAGGTCTGTGCTGTTTGGGTAGATTTTTATTGAGAGCTTCCATGAAGGCGGGTGTGTGGTTTGTGTTTTATTATGAAGGCAGTGCTGGTGTGTGTTCTGTAGGGCTATGTATTCCATGTGGTGTAATGCAAGTGTTGACCTTCTCGTCTTGACCAGCTATTCCGGTCTTGGCTGGAGAGTGCGTGGCTTCCAGTTTGGATATATAAGTGCATCTCTCGCATTTCTGAGTGTTGAAAGGTAAGAACAGAGGGTTGTCAGTGTACATGAGGCAGTTGCTACATTGCCTCAGGATGCCCGAGTTCACCAGGTTAATAGGAGAATGTGCAGGGAATTGGCCTTTAGCTATTGCCTGGAGGGGTGGGCATTAGTAATAAGTACTGGAGCTGTTTTCTTGTAGAACGTTTAGTGCCGGTAGCACTACGTGTGCTACAATAATTGCTAGATGAAGTCTGGTAAAGTGCTAAACTAATAAGTTAGTAAAAGTGCAGGAAAGGAGAGAACTAGCAGATCTGAGGGAAAAATTGAAGAGCAGACTTTGGCACCGCTCAGAACCTTACAAACAGTCCTGGATACAGCAAATCTGTATCTGGACTAGACTACTTACAGGAAAGGTAGAAAACAATCTCAAATGCGTGCTTTTAAACCAGAAAGTTGAAAGAGATGGAAAAAATGCCCAAACAGCCAATAATCTACAAGTTCTGGGCCAGAAACCATTCCTCTTGTGGCAGATAGGCTACCTAGTGCTTACCACTCCCACTGATAAGCTAGAAGGCTTCCCTCCAACACAGAAAGGCTTGGGGGGCTCAGAAGCTTACATACAGTACTGGAATCAGCAAATCTGTATCTGGACTCTCTTCAATTAATCTGGTTACAAACCAGATTATATTCTGATCATTTGACCCAAACTGTAGCCAACTTCCAGATTTGAAATCAGTTTACCCTCTCCATTTGAGAACCTCAAGTACAAGGATGTCCTTTCATGACTATGTTGTAATGTTAGGTCCTAGTGCTACCTCTCTGTGAAATTCCGAGAACAATCCTGCTGTTAGAAGTGACAGCAATCAAGGTGGCAAGGAACTTGACAAAAAATCAAAATAAATATTTAAACAGAATATCACAACATTCAAATGTCAAAAAGGTAAACAGTCATATTCTTGTAACATCAAACATTCAGAATCAAAACTAGGGTAATATGGAATTTCAGCATGAACAATCATATCAAGTATTATCTCATGGTAGAAAACTTAGCCAGACATGGAAAGGTACAAATCTTAAAACCTAACAACTGTAAAGTAAAGCAACAAAAACTAAACGTGACTCCAGCTATGCAATGTACAATGTATTGTTTTCTTAACACAGTACAGTCCTGACAAGTTAAGAAGACATATAATGTTTTCCACAGAAATTAAAAACTGCAAACCTGTGTTGTTGTATACAAAGACTTGTGAAAATCAAGAAGTAGTGAAGCATGTTGCATAAGTTCTTAGTGGACTTCAAAGCATAAAAATAATAAAATGCTATTCTGAATGTAAGGGCAGCACAAAGTATGTATTTTTTGTGTAGTAATTTTGCCTTTTATACAACTAAGGGAGTTGCCCTCTGTCTTCCCTTAACAATATGTAAAATGCAAGTTTGTACTGCCTCAGGGGTTTATGGGAATTATTGTTTTTCAGCAAAATGAACAGTGTCCCTACTGAGGTGATACAGCCTTGTAGATGGTGTACAAAGTTTGCAGCGGTCTGGGACTGCTATATCAACAAGGTACAGGAGAAAGTGAAGCCCCACCTACAAAGAGTTATGAGTTGGCACTTTATATAAAACTAATAATTTTATTCTCCTATTAATTTCACATTGATTCTGATGCCCCTTTGGTATTACTGTTTTCAAAGTTATTGTGTATTTTGATTGAAAATGTTCAACTTGTGTGCTTCCTGTCAGTAATGCTCAAATTCCCAGACATCAGAATGATGCACTCTATTGTTTTCTTTGCAGTGACTGATGTCTGAGTGGAAAACCTTAGAAGCAGATCTAAATATGGATGTATTTTTTTCCTATGAAAGAAAAGATCTTTGAACTGTGGTGTCTAGTTGACATCCCAGGAACACAATCCTGTTTGAAGGCGTTAAGTAACACTTTTGACTGTTTCCTTAGAATCACAGCCGAGATAGAGATTCCTGACACTTTGAAAAACACTCTGCAAAGATAAGCAAGTCATCCAAATATGAAAAATATGGATACCCTGCAACCTGGAATGAGCTATAATCAGAGCTAGACACTTTGTGAACACTCTTGGTGCAGTGGATAGTCCAAAGATTAAGGCAGAGAACTGATGATGTGATCCAGACACACAAAACCATAAAAATGTTTGAAGTCTGGATGAACAGGGATGTGATGATAGGCATCGTATACACCTAGTGTTACCAAGAAACATGAAAGAAGAAGAAGTGATAACAGGTTGTGAAGTGACATCATTCTGAATTTGGTCAATGTTACAAACACGTTTAGGAAAGAAAGGTCCAGAACTGGTCACCAAGCATTTTCTTTCTTTAGCACTAGTAACATCCTTGAATAAATACCTCCTCCCCACTTGGGAAGGATGAATTGTTTGTATTAGTTCTTGGGATAGCATTTGATAAAGAACACTTGAAACAATACAGTCTGATCAGGAGGATGAGGAATAACCCCATGGAAAGGAGGAATTTCCTCCCACTAACATCTGTAACCCTGATGAATGATATTCAGAATCCATTTGGATGAAACATTTGGTTGCCGAAGAGAAAAAGGAAATTAAGACTTTCTGGGGAAAAAAAGAGGGCCAGGGTGAGATTGGGTCACAAGGTCTCTTGAAAAGTCATTCAGATATATTGGGCTGCCCTTTGGTTTTGGGAAATTAGAGACTTCTTTTTGGAACTTTCTTACTATTCCTTATTAATCATCTGTTTACCTAAATTCTGTTGAGACTATTTATCTGTTTTCTGCCAAAAATGGAAGAGGAGAAAGAAAACCCCCTGGACAATCTGAAAAAGCAGAGATGAAATATTAGGGATTCCCTGGATCAGCTTGCCCCTTCATCACACTCTTTGATCACCTCTGCAGCAGAGGGACCATAGACTAAATCCCTATCCAAGGGAGAATTTAAAATCTCATTTTAACATCATCCAGAAGGTTTTGAAAATCAGTCATACAAACCTCCTTAAAACAGTACTAGTAGGCATCGCCCTGAAAAAAATATCAACAGTGTCATACACACACACACACACACACACACACACACACACACACACACACACACACACACACACACACACACACACACACACACACTGCAAGCAATGAGTTGTGACCTGTGCAAAAGAATAAACTAAATTGTTTAAAGCAAAAATTTCCTGACAAGAAGAGTTCAGATAAAACATTCCTCCTGCTTTCACAATTTGAAAGAACAAACTTTTACATATTAACCTAACAATTCAAAATTCTGAAAACCAAAGTTACTGATGTGTACACTTTTCCCAATAGTTATCAATAACTTTCACATTCTTTTCAGAAAGAGAAAGACTGGAATTAAATAAGTGCTTAGCAGCAGTGAGATCAACCAAGGCTGTAGCTGCTAGCTCAGGTTTGGGAATGGTGTATACAGATTTAAAAGACTGAGAAACTTTATACATAATGCCTACCTTTCCATTTGTAGCTGACTGACTAACAGAACAATTGTGGACAGCAACACACACACATCCTCTAAAGCTAACGGAAAATGAGGACTGGGTGTAGGTTCTGGAAAACCCTCCTATTACAACTCATAGTATTTTTCTGAAGGACTGAGAAACCTCAGTGTTCTCCCATTGAAAATACTGGGACATTCTAGCAATAGTCTCAGAGAAAGAGATATTTCCACAGGAAGAATCAGAAACTGAGGTCTCCCCTGAATTTGAATTAGAAATTTGAGGAAAACAACTTGAATCTGTCCCTGCAGTTCCTATTCAGATACAGAATCTTGAATCTCTTTGGGAAAAGAGGAATCCCTCTTTTACCAGGAACTGCTTTACAAGAAGGATCAATAGTCTGAATTAAACCTTAAGCCAGACCCAATAAACTACTCCTGTGTAAAGAAATTTGAGGAGGCGTAGATACATGCTTGGTTTTCTGTTTCCTTTTGACATGAAGAATGGGGCCAGCCATGTTAGTAATGACAGCAGCTGCTTCCCCAGGGATGGACACAGCATTTTGGCACAACAGGAGAAGATTCCCTTTTCCTTCTGCCAGGTCGAAGAGTGGCTCCTCTTGCCCACTGAGGGGACCCCAACAGCTGCAGAGGATGTGGCTAACCCCCAGTCTATAGTGGATGTAGGTACTACACCAAAGGGATACAGGGCAAAACATGAGTGGTCTGAGGTACAACTAATGGCCACAGCAGAGTCACCCACCTGTGCCTGTGGCAAATTGCTAACCTAGCTGGCAGAGGTTGTTTGCTTAACTTTTTCTTTTTGTGCCTGGAAGATGGACTAACTGTGGGACTGGTAGTCTGTTCCATGGTCAAACCAACAGTGTGCCACTTTCCCAGAGAAGACAATCAGCAAATCCTGCTAAAACTACCAGTCTATAAAAGTTTTTTTTTTTTTACATAAAAAACACAGTAAAAAACACTTTTAAACACTATGCTAGGCCCTCCAAGGAACGATAAACACAATTTCTCTACAGAAAATATGATTTTAGTTAGTTAACAGTAGTTTTAAACTGACAGAAAAAATAAGCACTCCATTTAAAAGTATATTACTGTCTTGAGACAGTCCATTAAAACACAACACCCCAGTTATAAAATAAATTTCCGGAAGAGGAAAGCAATAAAACATAAATAAATTTAAGAAAATAGAAGTTTTTTTCCCCCCAAAGCAACTCATCTGCCCAGCAAAGGAAAGCACAAGGTGACCGTCGATCCTCAAAAGCCTCAGAAGAGCGTACACTTTGGCAGCAGAAAAGCACCGAAGGGCTAATCCCAAATGTGGCTTTTAGTCAGCTCAGCTCGAGCTGCCTGATAGTTTGGGTGCATGGAAGGTGCTCTGAAACTTTGGAAGCTGTCCAGATGTTATATCCTTGGCAGGATATAACCCGTATAGCTAAGGCTACTGCAGTATTGATCAATAAGAAGAACATCTACAATACGGATTTATTTAACAGTGCCGTTTTAAATGAGATCAATTAGGCCCCTATTATACTACAGTTATGCTGTATTATTTCAATGAGTACAAAGGCCTAATTCGTGGTACTTCATAACCTGCAATGTTGAACAAATTCACTGTTGTGTGATATCTCTTTCTCTTCAGCATTTTGGCACACCACTATACAGAAAGACTCTTCACTATCACTTTTAGCTTGTGAGGACTTTTCTTCTTTGCATCACCTGGGTTTCAATTTCACTGTTGGTGTCTGTAGAACTACAATTTCTGTGCTTCCATTCTTAATCTGGTCTTGTACACATCAAATATTTTATTTGCTTTCAGCTCTACTCTTCTGAATTTATAAATCTCATGGCTACCTTTGCCTCTGATCTATTTTTTTTTATTCTAGTTTTCATTTGGAATTTCCTCACATCTAAAAAGAAAGTAGAGGAGCAGAGAATTTCTTATTCAGTACCTGTAGTCTGTTCAGAACCCAGTATGCCAAGAGAAGAATTTTAAAGACCAGTATTGTGGAACACAAAATTCAGTAAAACTCATTTGTTAAACAAACAATAAGGCATGCAGCAAATTAAAAAATAAAGCTTTAATATCTAAAGTGACTGTTTTCACAAAAAATACAAGAAATAGAAAATATGCCAAGGCATTTAACACAGAATGATCATGTAATAGCAAGCTCTAGAATTTTAAGATACCTAAAAAATGCTAGAATTTTATTGCATGTAATTCATGTCCTATATTTCTAACTTTAGAAGAAAAAAAAGACATAGATATGTAAAGAGATGGTGCTTCAACATATTTGATCAATGTATGTACAGACTCAAAGATGGAATGCAGAATATTGACATTTGCAGGGAGTAAACTAATTCTGAAAAAAAAAGTCCCAGTGTCTCAGACGCATGACGTTAAAGAAATATGCCAGAGTAATGCATAGCAAAAACAAATACATAGCTACGAATGCTACAATTCTCAGCTAATATACTAACTGTAAACATGAACTCAGTGTGCCTAGTAATCAGTAGTTTATAGTGATAACAGTCAAGCTAATAATACTTCAAAGGGTCAAAGTTTAACAACATTAAAAACTTAACACTGTACAAAACAAAGTAAATAGAAAATACTTATAATCCAAAAAGGACTGAAACAGAAAAATGTAAAATATAAAAATTAAAATGAAAAGATAACACTGCAAAAGTTCAACTAAGTGAATATCCAATAGTCAGGGCTAATCACTGTATGTTGTCAAAAAGAAGTGTTTCTAAAGCCTGCTTAAAATCATTAAGTGTGGGACATGTCTTCAATCAAAATGACAATAAGTTCCAGAGGTACTACCTCTGGTAAGCTAAAGAATGAATACTGAATAATTCACCCATAACCTGAAACTGCCAGCAACATTAAGCTTGATAAGCAACTGACTCAGAGTGACAGACACCAGGCCAGCAGTACCCTGAGAAAGGGTGACCTCAAATGTGCAAGGCTACATTAACACCTTTTAAAGATGGTTTGATATTTGACTGATAATCAGTGGAAACTGCTCATAACCAGCACTATGTAATGGCAACACACTGACAAAAATGACTAAATACTGTGCCCACTGCAAATGAACATGTTAGAAATCTGAAAGCCCTAGGTGTATGGCATCAGATTAGTTCATGAAGGAGAAAACCAAGACATGGACCATAACAGGAAAGACTAATGATGGAGACTAATGATGGAAGAAGGTTCTTAATGATGACAAAATTCCCAAAATGGAAACAAGGCGATCTTACAACAGAAACAAGATAATTTGACAACAGATAAAATCTGGTCCTTTGAAACTTAACTGTCTAGTACTGTCATGTTATACATTTCAGACATGGCAGATGATACTGGGAGCTGGGAGGTTTAAGAAGGTGACAATGAATCCTGTAATACAGCATTAACTACTATCCCAGCTAGATTTGGTTGTGTTGAGATTCAACTGAGTTTTGAGCATCCAGTTGTGGACGCATGACAGATGCTCTGCTAATTAATGGCAGACAAAAACCATGGAGGAAGAGGATGTAAAGCTGAGGATTATCATCACCATTACAATGGTAATGTAAATCTCTCCCCTGTATGATGTATCCCAAAGAAAATATACATGGATCTGTGAATCCTCAACACTCCTCTCTGTGTTCACATGGAAATGGAAAAGGCAAACCAATCTCATACCATGACCTTGGTGCCACAGTAATATCTAGAATGGTCCGACAGGATCTAGTGAACCAAGGTATCAAAGCAGGACCAAAACTAAATAATCATGTCTATCACTTGACAGTAAGAGATTGTTTAGATCATGGTTAGAGCTGTCTCTGTATTACATCTGGATGAAACTCCAATATGAAATGGACCACAGATGTTACTGTAATCCAGATCTGCATATACCACTTTTTTACAATACAATCAAGTTATATTCTCAGCTTATTCAAATCATCATGTTCTAATAAAGCATTTTTTATGGACCAAGGCAACAAAGGCCTCCTGCAAATTACCTCATTGAGATTTTGGTGAAAGACTAAACCCAAAACTGCCAGGCAAAATTGCGCAAACCTGGTCAAGCAAAGATTCAGCCAATTAGTAATAGCATCCTACAGTAAATAAGAGTAACACAATCATCATAACCAACCAATGAAAACTCACAGTGATGCTAAAGAGGTATATACACACTCCAGAAAAGAGTGTGTAATCCTTCTGAGCACATGTTGTGCTCCCCGTTAATCTAAATGAGACACACTTTGTAGATACGTACTGAGCAATTACTTCACATTTGTCATTAGGAAACACTTACTGGATGACAGTCTGGAAAGCAAAGCATGCATACCACCTGAATAAGGATACTTAGTCATATGCCACTTAAGAGATCTCCCTGGACAAGCACAAGCATTCTTTATTGTATACTGTCAAATTGTGTCTAGTAAAAGCTTGTCCTTGAGCACACAGACAATACGATGCCACCTGTATTCAAATTCTCAACATCTCCTTTATTGTAAGGAGCCCAGAATTAAACTATAGATCACATAGCACAAAGAAGACTGGATATGCATGAACTGGGGCCAGAAGACCAATACAAGTTACTCCTAAATGATTTACCGTACACCTCGACAATCCCTTGTGAATCACTGTCATTGCCATCCTGCAGCAACTAGCATTAAAGAGGGGACAAAAGGTTCGAGGTGATCAGTTCAAAACTTCTGCATTCTACCAAGCCAGGGCTAAAGGCTACCAATGGAGGTTGATTGACCAGGAGCTGTACAAGGCAGTTATCAGACCATGTGAAAGCCTCAATCATGAACTAATTGAGTGTGATAAAGTAGGTGGAACATCAAGTCCAGAATATGTCCATGTCAAATCGTAGAAAAGCTAACAACTTGACCAAACAAATTCCTTTCATAAATCAAAAAATGTATTCTATAAAACTGTAGACTCCTTAGCAATCTTAATGCTGAAACAAGATAATCTTACAACAGAAACATAGCACAAGCCACCTGGCAAAGTGAAGATTCAGGAGACAGTGACATCCATGAGCATTAAAAAAACAACAAAAAAATGATACTACCTGGTGGATAGGAGATAGGAGGTGTCTGCACTTTTCACCTCTGCTCATGACAAATTCAAATGATTTAATGGACCCAAGTTTACTCTTCCTCAGTCTTCACAAGAATAGATTCTAGTAATTGTGAAGACCTTCCCAGAGTTAGTTCAAATTATAGTAATGGATAGAGAAATAAAAGACCTGGTTTCCCCAACAATGACAAGTGCATAGAGTTTACAATTCAAGCAATTGTAACCTGCCAGGTAAATGTTTAAATCCACACTGCAACACCAGTTCAGATGACAGCATCTCCATGGACAGAACTCAGCACTGCTTTTAATTGTACAGTCTCTACTGGTAAAATTTTGTTGGTCATTCAGATAATAAGAGCAGATATCTTGTTATCAAGCCAATTGGTTCGCTGTTTGCAATTCCTGTAATCCCAGTCATGGACAAAAAGGTCCTTTTCCATCCTGAAACTGAATGCATTATTACTCAAAATGATTTTTAAAAGATGACATATAAAAGCCATGGTATCATTATTCAAGAGTGAGAGCCTCCTCTTGTAACGGTCAATGAAATTTCAAACCAATGTCATTAGGGATGACAGTAAAAAGGCTCACAATGCCCAAAGTCACTAGTCGATAATTAATAGTGCCTGCATGGGTGCTCTCAAAGTCATACAGTTGCTCAAGAAAGTGTGCAGTATCTCTTAAAACAGTTGATGTGCTGTCCATAATAGGCCTCAGTTGTTGTTCGACCCAAATGTACAAGGGTTCAATAACCCAGGCAGCTCCTGATACTATAGGTCTTAAGAGTGGATTAATGGGATTTTTGTGGATTTTTGGTAAACCTGAAATCATAGGTAGCTTAGGATGTGTTACGTGAAAAAACTCATAAAGTTCCTTAGAAATAAGATTCACCATGTGAAGATCAAGTAAATCATTATTCGGATCACTTATCAGCTATTCAGCAAAGATCTATCTAATGCTGCATAAGCACTATTTGAAGTTAACTAGTGACTTTGGACATTGTGAGCCTTTTTACTGTCATCCCTAATGACATTGGTTTGAATTTCATTAACAGTTACAGCATGAGGCTCTCACTCTTGGAAAATGATACCATGGCTTGTACATGTCATCTTTTAAAAATCATTTTGAGTAATAATGCATTCTGTTTCAATTGCCATGGGAACACCCCACGTGAACAGTTATGTGAATTTGGTTTTAGATGAGTGGGAGCAGAAGTTTGTCCTTAATGTAAATAATCCATGGAATGAGCATGTATTATTTTATCAAAGGTTTGTTGATGATGTTATTTTCTTGTGGACAGGTGATCAAGATCAACTACGTAGTTTTATTAAGTACTTGGAATCTACCACAAACTTCTTACAATTCACATTACATGTAGATACTAAGTGCATAGAATTTTTAGATGTAATGTTGGAATTGAGTGCTGAAGGTTAATTCATTACATCGTTATTCTGGAAACCTTGTTGGAAGAAGACTCTGTTAGATAGAGATAGTATGCATCCACCACACAGTTTTCTGTATATTGTAAATAATCCATTTTTGAGAGCCTTTAGATTATTCAATCATGATAATTATTTTTAAGAACAAGCTGATAAAGTAGTTCATAATTTAACAGAACATGGTTACAAGAAGCAAGAGGTAAAGAAATTTACTTGTGATCTTGACAGAACATGTAGATATAGAGGTAAATCCTGGTTTCCAGCTAAACAGAGTGGGAATGATGAGATTGTTACTACCAATTTTTCATATGTAAGGGTTCCACATGAGTTTAACAGTGACAGTAGTTATATTTGCAATATCATACATTTTAATTGGAAATTATTATTAACAGATGATCTGATTAAAGGAATAGTTGGTACTACACCTCATTTTTCTTACAAAAGAAATAACAATCTGAAGTATTTGTTGTGCCACAAATCAGTTAACATCAATACTTGTAATTTTTTAACTAATAAGAAAGGCACATGTTCCTGTAAGAGATGCAAAGCGTGTCCTCCTATCAACAATTTGAATGTATTTTTACATCTCAATACACACAAGAGTTATTCTTATAAAGGGTGTGCCACTTGCACTAGTAAAAATGTGATCTATATTGCTAAGTGAAGTCAATGTACTAGTTTCCATGTAGGGAAGATGAATCAAACGTTTAAACAATGCATAGTACAACATCAATATGCTATACTTAATCAGAGTATAATGCTTTATTTCAGCATATAACATGTTTTCCTGATCATACCCTGAGATTCAATAAACTCTGTGCAGAAATAGTGCTATTCCTGCATGGAGTGGATCACCTCCATGTAGCACAGCTGCGTGCCTTGCATATTCATGAGGGTGTGCTGCTGTTTAACCTGCAGAGACACTAACCATGAACGAGTGCAGGAGGTGTGTTCAAGTAGTGCACGGACATTGAACACACCCCCTGCACTCAGAAAGTGCCATATGGCACTTTCTAATATGATGTGGCATAATATTAGGGAATTTCTCTAATATTATGACAGTATTTCAGTTTCTGTGGAAACTGAAATGAAATAAATGATCATTTCAGTGTCCGTAGACACTGAAATACATACAACAGCAGGAAAGCAATGCATGAGGTGTGTGAGAGGTTCTGTGACACACCCACTGCATTATAAAAGTGCAGTATGACACCTCACAACCTGCTAAAGCAGGAAATTTGTACAAAGCCACAAACACTAAAAATAGGGACACTTCTGAAATATTGCCCTCACACAATTAGAAAGTTGATAGAAAACAGGATATGTATTAGCAGGACTCTTTGTAGGATAGAAGCCTTTAAGCCAAATGTATCCCATTATTTCCCAACTGCAGTTCTCAATGATTTGTCAGAACACCACAATACTCAGTATATAACATAATAATATAATAATAATATAATTTTTTTTTCTAGGCTAAGGAATGTTTAAGCATAGCTAAGCAGGTGTGTGCTGTATAGTCCCCTGCTTACCATAGCTTAAACAACCCATAGGAGATAAATACAAATATACAGCTAAAATCCCCAAGCCAAGAGGGTGTAGTGGTTAGAGCCCCGGCTTTACATGCAGGCGCTCATGGTTTGAGTACCAAAACAGGCAAGTTAGTTTTATATGGGAAAGCAGTGTTAAAACTATTTTTTAAACTTAAATGAGGTAGTAACTAGTTTTTGTCAACCAGGGTATTGTAGCTGGTATAAAATGGAACTATGAGTGCATACAACATGTGAAACCACCCATGTATACACAAGTGTTACATACAGTATAGTCAAATCCCTTGCTAATGTAAGGAAAGCACATAGAGGGATGTCATGTAAAGTAAATCATGTACACTTCTGTTATAGTCGATCTGTGTAGATACAATGGCTGGTGTAGGAGAGGGAGTGTGCTTTTGGGTGCAACAGTGGAGCATTCAGGAGTCCAGAGTCATGGCTGGAGTCCTAGTAAATAAACATGAGGAGAGATTGCTGCAGGGCCAGTACCAGGGCTTCCAATACAAAGCTGAGGACTGGGACCATCTCACATGTGACCTCACCAGTGCCACTGGCATCTCCCGGACTGGTGAGCAGGTACAGCACCACTATGCTGACCTAAAGTGTAGAATCTAGTGGATCCAAGATGGTTGGGCCTGGAATGCTCCAGATGTGTGTAAATATCACTATCAATTAGTTTTTAGCAAATACTAGATTGAGAATGTGATAGACAGATATGCATAATGTGTGTTTTTCTCCCCTACAGCTGCAGCAGAGAGGGCTGTGAATGTCAAAGCCCATGGAGACAGACTGCTGAAGCTGTGCCGACAGGTTGGTTAGTACAAATTTATTTTGCAGTATATTGTTAAAATAGCTAAGAAGGAGGTCATTGCTTACTGCTAGTAGGTATACTGTTACTGTGTGAACTGAATAAATAAAAAAGTTTGACTGACGAATATTGAAGTACAATAAAGACTGCTAAAAAGACTGTTGTGTTTATTCTGGTATGCTGTTGTAGACATATATAAAATGTATACAGGTTCTTCACAGCAAATATGGCTGTGACAGCGTACCTTAACTGAGGTGCATCTGTGAACAAGCTGTTAGGAGAAACTGTAGATGTTGTAGCTGTAAAATGAGATATAAATGAAATGTGAAATATATACTGCACTAAGCTCTGAACCCTGAATAGTAATATGTAAAGTATCAAGTGTGTTCTGTGCAGCATTGCCTTGTGTTAACCTTTGCATTCCAGATTGTAGTAATCCAGAGGAGTAATGCAGTTCAGTAATTATCTGTCATGCATGCATCACAGGATTACAAGTTCAAACTGTCTAACCAAGAGACTATTAGGCAGAAACCAGTGAAACAAAATACAGCAGTTCTCCAGTAGTGTAGTGTGATGAGGAACAACTTAGCTTTTAATTTTGCACATCCAGACACGGTTCGAATCCAGGGAGTGGTACTAAGATGTGTGCATATCTACACACAAGGAATCGAGAATAAATGTAAAAACAGGTAGTGTTAAAAGATATTTTCCCCACAGGTTTTACAGGTAAGTAAATGCTGCCAGTAGCTTTACAAAGGGTATACTAGTAAACTGTGTACAACTGTTCAATTGTCCCACCACATGCCTGCAAATGACAGCAGGGTAGGGATATACAATATGCACTCTTCCCAACTCATACCTCTCAACTGTACAGATATTCATTGAATGTCTAGATATTTGTCTCAGATTTTTGGTCTGTTTTACATAAAGTAGTGGTCTCGTGGCAAATCAGTGGCAAACTATCACAGACCGAAGTTAGAAAATAATCATAGACACAAAAGTGTCAGATATATCCATCAGAAAAGCCATGCAAATGCAAAACCTGTTATTTTATCAACTTTCTACATTTGTAAGAGTAATATCTAAATATTGTCCATATTATGGGCCTTTGTCCCACTGTTATGCATGACTTTGTCCAGATGTCATGCTCTAAGAGGTTGAGAGGTATGTTCCTGATACATGTATCTCAAGTGTCATGCTGTTACAGCTAGTGGTCACTGCTGCAAATAATCCTAGACACAGATAAGAAACCAGTTGACGTATGCCAGTAGCACACTCACATAGCAGTTCAGGGTACCCCTCCTGTGCCAGATATGTAACCCTGACATGTAGGAGTCCCCCTCTAGTCATGTACCCAGAGTTGTCACAGTTTGCCTCATACCATTCCAGGCTGACAGGTTAATAGATATATTTGTACTACAGAAGCTATGGTCATAGGTAGATGTAAAGTGAGCGCTGACACACAGAGTATTGAGCAATACTGTTGTGGAAAATAGAAATGTAAAAAGTTGTTAGTGGACTTGCTGTTTCACCCCCCCACCCCCTCATCTGCGTCAATAATTATTACTCATCTACTACGTGTATGTTGTGCTCCAACCCTAATGTTGGGACTCGTGTTATATTATTGTTAATATGTTTGATTGCTTGCATGTTAACACACCTTGTTCAAATACGATTTTTGGTGGCCTGTTGCTGACACTGTTACTGGCATGCTGTTACGATGCATACTATTGTTCCATTTATGCATGCGTTCTGTCTGGTATGCAACTGTTTCAAATCTGTTTTATGAGGTCAATTGGAAAACCCATGCATGCTGTTATAACTAATCATGAAATAAGATCTTCATGACTAACCAAAATATTTTGTAAAACCTCAACACCATAGCACGTTTGGGAAGGCAGATCCCAGTGGATCCACCTGTCCCACCACATCTGGCTGTGGCACCGGGCCCCAGCACATCTGGGACCCAACTCAGATCTTCCTTGTTTGCTGGTCCTGCACCAACTTCAGGTGGAACCACCGCAGGGGATTGGGGCCCGTCCCCTCTCTGGGAGCATGCGCAGAGAGGAGGGTATCACATACAGTCAGGTCTGGGGTTTGGTGCCTTCGATCTGGGTTTGGAGAGCAGCTGTGCCAGATTGAGGGCTGCCTGGTCCACCTTGAGGGGCAAGCCACCCCTCCTGTCCAGAATCCAGCACAGCCACCTTTGGGGATCTCAGTCCTACTGTAACCATATGGGGGCCCATAGGCTTTGGATTTCTAACCACCCTCCCCATCAAATGTATTCATCCCCCTCATGTGTCATATAACACCCCTGTCTGCTGTCTTGTCTGTCTCCCTACCCAACCTACCTCCCCAGACATACCTACAATCCTTCCCCAACATCTCAGTCTCACCATAAAAAAAAAAGAAAAGGGCATCAGTCTCCCTAAAAATATCGCCCCATGCATAGTTGTCCATTTCACATACATGTCCACTGGACATTGGCAATCTGGTCCAATTGGCTTGACAACACATTTCTGTTGTCCTCACCCCTCTATCTGGGGTTTGTGTATCCAAATTCACCTCCAAATTCTGTACAAATGCACAGCTGTTTCTGTATAACAAATGGACAGCTATGGACCTTCTGTACACCCATCCTGCATATCCCTAGCTTTCTTTCATATTGTATTTCCCTCTGCAACCCCTTTTTCACCACTTTCCTATCACCCCTTTTTCTTTTAAATAAATTAGCACAGGTATAAGTGGGAGTAAGCAGGAGTAAGCAAATTTATGCCATGCTAAGTGAAGCCAACACAGATTAAACATCTCTATGGTTAAACATGTGTTGGAATCGCTTAGCGTCACACAAACCCATGCAAACTTGCTTAAAGCCACTTAAAACTGCTTTAATCAATCTGTCTCCATCAGCCATTATTCTGCCTAGCAACAAAATAATCAGCCCTACCAAGCCTTGAACTCAGGACCCTGTACACCATAGTCAGAACAATATACCACTACACCATTTGAGCTGTAGGGATATCTGATGCTATTTATTATCTAAAGTATTCAATGGTATTTATTACTGCTTGGTTGTAACTTGATTAAAGTGTAGCTATCATTCAAGTCTTTTGGATTAAGCACTTGGGCTTCAGACCAGTTGTTTTACATTAGGAAGGTTTGTGGCAAGCACTGTGGTGGCAGGACAGGTAGCTTTCATCCTTCTAAGTTGGGAACTGCTGATTGAGAGCCCAGTGTCCAAGTGTATTAGTTCTGGTTTAGGCATTTGGGCTTCAGGCCAGTTATTTTACATTAAGAAGGTTCGTGGTCTGCACTCTTGTGGGAGAAGAGGCTGGACTCTGCCCTTCTGAGCTGGGAATTTCTGGTTAAAGGTTTATAGCGCCTGAATATTTGAACTGTATCTTACTGAAATTGGTTCACCTTGTTTGCTCTAGCATAGACTAGATCCAGGCCTGCTGAATCTAGCTTTGTTTATATGCTTGCTGTTTGTTTGCTTGTTATTTCCCTGGAAGCTAATTCCACCTAATATGCAACTTCTCAGTGCTTCTGTGGATCACTAGTGATATCTGCATTGCTTACTGTACTTATTTCCTTGTTTCACTTGAAAGAAAGTTACTGTTTGTCGTTTTTGCATGTAGTTACTTGTAACACATTGCACTCAAGTTACCTGGCACTTGCTCACTAAAGCAATTATATAAGTCAGCACTAAAAATTAAAAGCACTACACCCTCACTCCCCACTGGCCCTTGTTTTCAATTAAGGATTTCCCAATATTATTCTAGCATGTCCAAAGGTCAGTTGTCAATCTCCTCTCCGGTCCAGCTGGTGAATCTGGGAATCTTGAGGCAATGTTATAACTGCCTCATGTACACAGACAACCCTCTCCTCCTCCCACATAACACAAATACTTGTGAGAGATGCAGCTATTTAGCCAAACTGGAGGCTGAGCTCTCTCAACTCAGGACTGGCAAGACCAGACAGGAGGAGAAGGCAACTACACACACCACAAAACCAGCCTCACATAATGCTACCACTCCACTGAATCAAACACATAAACACACAAAGACATACTCGGAGGCTCTGAGTAAAATTTACCTAAACAGCAGAGGCCTCCAAAGCAGACACCCAAACAACTGCTACCTCAAGACACCCCACAAGCAACACATAAACCACAAAAGCAGTGTGCAAAGCAGTCACAGCCCTTAAGGCCAAATACAACACCAAACATACTTGTCATAGGTGACTCCATAGTCAGACACACTGACGTCCCACTCACCAGGCTGAACAAGGAGAGGGTCACAGTAAGCTGCCTATCGGGCGCTAGAATCCGCCACATAACACAAGCACTCGGGTCACTCCATGGCAAGTACAAATATGACACAGTCATTGTCCATGCATGTGTGAACGACCTGAGACGTACCTCCCTGGACTACATGAAAAGAGACATAGAGGAGCTCTCTGATTATGTAGCCCAGGCAGGTATGACCCTAACCCTGAGCAGTATCCTTCCTTCACCAAGAATGATGCCACAATATAGAGACAAGATGATCAGCTTTAACAATTGGCTTAATGTCTGGTGTCATTCAAAGGGGATCCAGTGTCTGTCTGCCTGGGATGACATGCTTGACAAGCCACGCTGCTTCAAGGGACGGCTTGCACCTGTCACCCTGGGATTCCGGATATTGGCTAAGGCTCTTGCCACCCCATAGTGCCTTTTTAGGCAAGGCTCAAATTCTAAACCTACCACCCTAGAAAACAAAATGGGAAGAAACTGAGGGTAATGCTGCTCAATGCCAGAAGTTTAAATCTCAAAATGCACGCACTCGAGGCCCTTCTCAGTATGGAGAACATCGATGTCTGTGCTGTAACTGAAACCTGGTTCAAGGCTCCTGAGAGCACCCGGCACTATTAGGTTTTACCTCATATCATGCGTTCCGTCCCCAAAACCCGGACCACACCACAAAAGGAGGTGTATCCATATTCATAAAGGATACCCACACCTCCAGGTTGGTGGCAATGCACGAAGCTTCGGAAACCATCCAGGTGCAACTAACCATAGGCAAAACTGCTCTACAAATTGTAGCATGCTACAGGCCACCCTCTCAAACTCAGGAACCCCACACAGCCTTCCTGAAGACACTGGAGGGTATAAATGTATCTCCAAACACCATCATATTGGGTGACTTCAACTACCCGAATATAGACTGGGAACATTACTCAAGCCCTAACTTTCTAGCCCAACGGTTCCTGGAGTTCATAAATTCAAATGCCATGGAACAGCTAGTCACTGTTCCCACGAGAGGAGAAAATATACTAGATCTCATTGTCACAAACATGGGGGCAAAATGCTCCACACGAAGTATATCCCTCATTGGTGAGATCTGATCATAAACTAATCTCACTGGAAATCCACATCCAGCCCCACCCCAAACAAAAAGACCATAGTGAAGAACTTCTCTAAAGCAAACTTCACACTACTCAAGACTGGTGTAGTATCCTTCAAGGCCCCTGAGCCAGAGGAAACCACAACCCAAGCTGCGGAAGCCCTTACAAATGCCTTCTATGAACACCTCCAGGACTGCATGGATCAGGCAATCCCAAATAAAACCAAGACTCTTTCCACAAAGGGCAAACGTCCAGTCTGGTGGACCCCAGCCATTAACAAACTTTACAATAAGAGGAGAAAGCTATTACATGATAGAACAAAATCCATAAAAGGGAAGTCACCCCTGATCATTATTAGTAAAAAATACGAGCACTCATAAAATCAACTAAGGCCAATTTTGAGAGAAAAATTGCCATGGATTCAAAGGACAATCATAAGGCCTTTTTCAGCTATGTTAGGAACCTGGGTGGAAACTCCCAGATATGCTCAGAATTAGTCCAAAATGATACAAAAATCACTGAACCCACAGACATTGCCAACATACTGGCAGACAGGTTCAGTGCAAACTTCACCCCCTCTCCCCTAAAGGAGAGATAACTATCCCAGCCGAGTGTAGCCTCCCGGACATCTCAAATGCGCAGGTGAAAGCTGCTCTCTAAAGCT
>NC_056746.1:1273143522-1273306022 GCF_019279795.1 Protopterus annectens | reverse complement strand
ATACATGTTTTTCTCAGAAATGTGAGAGACCTATACAAGGTATTTGCAAAGTAAACTACTGTTGCAGATGTGTGTGTTGAACTGCATGTTATATACTGAGCTCATACCATTCAACTGTCCAGTGTTATGCACACTAATCATATGTGTGCCTCATATTTGTAGTCATTTACTCGTAGAGTTGTGTTATGTCTGGCAAATCATTGGCAACCTGTGAAGACTGACATTACAACATCTCTTTCTCTTTCTTTTGGCTGCTCCCATTAAGAGTCACCCCAGCAGATCATTTGTCTCCATTTCTTCCTGTCCTCTGCATCTTGCTGTGTCACACCAACCACCTGCATGTCCTCTCTCACCACATCCAGAAACCTTATCTTAGGCTTTCCTTTTTTCCTGTTACCTGGCAGCTTCATCCTTGCCATCCTTTTCCCAATATAATCAGCATCCCTCCTCAGCACATGTCCACACCAACATCACGCCTCTCTGGCTTTGTCTCCAAACAGTCCAACCTGGACTGACCCTCTAATATACATATTCCTAATCCTGTCCACCCTCATCACACCTAGTGCAAATCTTAACATCTTTAACTCTGCCACATCCAGCTCTGACTCCTACCTTTTTGGCAATGCCACTGTCTCCAACCCATATAACATAGCTGGACTCACTATCCTCTTGTAGACCTTCCCTTTCACTCTTAATGGTACTCGTCTGTCACAAATCACTCCTGACACTCTTCTCCACCCTCCCCATCCTGCCTGTACTCTCTTCTTCACCTCTTCCCCTCACTCATCATTACTCTGAATTGTTGATCCCAAGTATTTAAACTCATCCACCTTTGCAAACTCTACTCCTTGCATCCTCACCATTCCTCTATCCTCCCTCTCATTCACACACATATATTCAGTCTTAGTCCTGCTGACCTTCATTCCTCCCCTCTCTAGAGCATTTCTCCACCTCTCCAGGGTCTCCTCAACCTGTTCCCTACTCTCACTACAGATCACAATGTCATCTGCACACATCACAGTCAACGGGGACTCCTGTCTGATCTTGTCTGTCAACCTGTCCATCACCACTGCAAATAAGAAAGACACAATGCAACTCCTTCTGACCTTCTCTGTTCTTCTCCCATCAACACTCTCAGAGCAAACATCACATCTGTAGTGCTTTTTCCTGGCATAAAACCATACTGCTGATCACTAATCATCACCTCCCTTCTTAACCTAGCTTCCACTACTCTTTCCCATAGCTTCATGCTGTGATTGATCGGTGTTATCCCTTTGTAGTTACTACAGCTCTGCACACCACCCTTATTCTTAGAATCGGTACCCAAACACTTTTTCTCCTCTCCTAATGCATCCTCTCATTTTCCAAGATTTCATTAAACAATCAGGTTAAAAACTGCACTGCCATTTCTCTTAAATACCTCCATGCTTCCACGGGTATGTCATCTGGACCAACAGACTTTCCATTCTATATCCTCTTCATAGTTGTCCCCACTTACTCCTTGCTAATCCGTTGCACTTCCTAATTCACCATACCCCCATCATCCAACCTTCTCTCTCTCTCGCCTAATCTCATTCTCTTCATTCATCAGCCCCTTAAAGTACTCTTTCCATCTGCTCAACACACTCTCCTTGCTTGTGAGTAAGTTTCCCTCATTATCTTTTATCACCTTTACCTGCTGCACATCCTTCCTAGCTCAGTCCCTCTGTTTAGCCAATCGGTACAGGTCTTTTTCTCCATCTGTAGTGTCCAAACTTTCATACACCTCTTATACTTATTTATTTTTTGGTTTTACATTTGTTAACTGGGACAGTCTGACTGGACCAGGTCCATTTACAGCAGAGGCCTGGGGAGAAAAGCTCCACATATATTAACAGAAATACTAGAATTTAATACATAGTAGTAAAAACTGATAACACATTATAACAGCAAAAATCCAACTAGTAAGACAGAAATATAAAACAGAGGATACAACTCAACAGTTAAACAGACTAAATACATTTAGCAATGAGCGTCATGACATACATCATGATAAAAAGAAGTACCTATATTAAAGGGAGAAAAGAAAATATTGGAAGTAAACAACTGTAGCATATACATTAGGCAAGTAAAAAGCTTTTCAACTTTCCACAGAGCATAAGCAGTGGTTTTAGGTTATGCATGGACAAAGCCAGGTGCTTATGAGATGTGATTTTAAAGAGTTTTGGAAGTGGGAGGTGGTGGAGATAGAGGTCAATGACGGAAGGAGGTTGTTCCAGTTTTTAGCAACAGTGTGGGAGAATAGTGCTTTTCCAGGAGTGTTGTTAGCCCTAGAGATGCATAAAAGTGATTTGTCACTAGCAGAGTGTACAATTTGTTGCATAGTAGGTAAGTAGTTGACTTAGTGATGGGGATTTATCAGGATACTTTAGAATGTTATAGGCAGTAACCAGTTGGTGGTAATTTAGTAGTTGAGGAAATTCTAGCCATTTTAAGTCCCTTAGAGCTAGATAATGATGGGATATGAAGGTGGCGTTGTTAGCAAATTTAGCAATATTATTATAGCATGACTCAAGTTTGTCAAGGTCACGTTTTCTGAAATAGATAAGAATTGGTGCTGCATACATTAATGTGGACAAAGGGTGAGCTTGGGCTAGGGTGATCCAATGGACTGAAAAGCCATAAAAGCAAATGAAACTAAAGGGCTATGCATCGATCCCATTTATGAAGTCAGCATTTATAACGAAACTAAGAAGTTATTTCACACTGAACCTTTGCTTATATAATTAGTGTCATAATAAGTACACTTCTGTCTCCATACAATAACTTTATAAACAACAGATGCAATCATAGCTCTCAACCTCTCACAAAACCAAAAATAGTTAGGGATAAAGACCTGAAATCAGAGACCCACATTAAATAGATGTTAATACTGATTGGAATAAAATTAACTAACCTCCCCCCTCCCAATTCATTAACTTCTACAATTTCACCCAAGTAATTCACACAACCACTCGCACTAACAAACACCACCCCCCAGGATCCATCATCGACTGGATCCTAGTCTCCCATCCAAACAAAATAACTCTCTCTGGTACTACCCTAGACACCTTTAGTGACCATCTCCCTGCTTTCATACATCGCTCAACCAACACCACAAACATCAACACCATTACATCCACACTCGTAATCTCAGCAACTTCAACCCCACAAATTTCTCAAACACTTTTAAATATATTAACTGGCAAATCCTAA
This sequence comes from Protopterus annectens, assembly GCF_019279795.1. Taxonomy (NCBI): domain Eukaryota; kingdom Metazoa; phylum Chordata; order Ceratodontiformes; family Protopteridae; genus Protopterus; species Protopterus annectens. The sequence continues at coordinate 1,273,302,788 of NC_056746.1, read as the reverse complement.
ATACTCTTCCCCTTGACAATGCAGTAGAATATTTTAACACTATCTTCCTAAAAACTCTCAAGCCACGCCAAGAAACAAACGAGTCAAGACTAATTTTGCTCCTTGGCTTTCCAAAGAAACAAAACAATTCATGCATTGTAGGGACAAATCCTGGAAGCTCTACCAGAAAAATAAGATGCCTTCTAACTTGCTCAATACACCCAACTCCGCAACCAAGTAAAAAAACTAATCACCTCAGACAAAAAAAACTACTATAATAAACTTCAGTCCAACAATAACAAGAACCCAAAACAATTCTGGAAATCTGTTAATTCCCTACTCCATACAGGGTCCAGGAATAATCCCTGCCCTGACCCTATCATAACTGACTCAGAGCTTAGCTCTCACTTCAACACATTTTTTACAGAGTCCATAGCAAATCTAACCAAATCTTTTCCAGACAATAATCCATTCAACTCTCTTTCCTCTACTCCCAACAACCCTCATAACTGTCCTATTAATTTCCAGCTCAAACCTGTTCCAACTACTTTCATAAAAAGACTCCTATCCAAACTAAAGCCTTGCTCAAATGCCCCTGACAACATACCCTCCTCCTTCCTCAAATCTGCTGCTGAAGGTATTGCTCTCCCTATCAGCATCCTAATTAATAGATCTCTAAAAGAGTCATATGTACCCAAACTTTGGTGATCTGCCTTCATTCTACCTCTTCACAAAGGAGGAAAAAACACCAATATCTCCAACTTCCACCCAATTGCCCTACTCTCGCCTATATCAAAGAATTCTAGAAAAATGTGTCCACCACCAACTTATGCCTTTTTTTAACTCAGAATCACCTCATAATTCCCACACAGCATGGCTTCCACCCTGGCCACAGCACCATTACCGCCTTACTATCCTTCTTAGAAACAGTAAATCAAGCCCGGGATTCTGGATTACTAGTATCCACAGTACTGCTAGATCTTTCTAAAGCTTTTGACACCATCTCCCATAAGCACCTTCTCTTTCATCTCTCCAATCTTCATCTCTCCCCTGATACCCTATCCTGGTTCTCCAGCTACCTATCAGACAGATTTCAAGCTGTCAGATGGAAGAACTCTACCTCCTCCTTCTTGCCAGTACCCACCGGTGTTCCCCAGGGGTCCATCCTTGGACTCATGCTCTTCAACATCTTCATAAATAACCTTTACACTGTCATCCCTGACACAACAGTTATCCAATTCGCTGATGACTCTACATTAGTCTGTGCCACCGCTAACCTTCCTGAACTCCTGACTAAAACTCAAATAGCTTTTTCCACTACCGAGAACTGGATGCACTGCAACCATCTCTCTCTCAACTCTAATAAATTTAAAATATTTCTCTTCCCTCCCACCAGGGCTTTCTCTTTTGACAAAAATGCTTTCAAAGTCCTAATCCAAAGCAACACTGCCATAGAAATGGTTCCTTCTGCAAAACTCCTTGGCATTACCATAGACAAACACCTTAAATTCGATATCCACATACAACAAAACATAAAGAAAACCCACTAAAAGTTAGGTATGCTCTATAGGAATAACCGATTTCTCTCCAACTCCTTCAGGCATACCTTAGCAACTACCTACCTTCTACCTTCTTTACTATATGGAGCCCCTCTTCTAACTAACCTGTCTTCTTCCAACACCTCTAAACTTGAAACTTGCTATAATAAAATCTCCAAATTCGCAACTAAATCCAAAACCTCTACTTACCACTGCCTTAACTTACAATCTCTGAACTGGCTGGAACTCTCTAACCACCTAGACTATCTCCAGCTAACCACCGCTCACAAATTAATATTCTATCCAAATAAATGCCCAGCCTTAACAAACATCCTTCCCCCTTACATCCCAACCAGATCTCTGAGATCTGAAAACCAAAATTTAATCTCTATCCACAAACCCAAACGTCCTGCAGACCAACTCCTTTTCTCTTTCACTGTAGGCAAAAAATGGAACTCTCTCCCTCCTTCGCTTAGAACTATACCTAACTCTGAATCTTTCAAGACCCAACTTTTCTCATACCTATCTACTAAACGTAAATGTTCCTGCTTTCACCCTACATAAATTCATAGAAATTTCCCCTTAGGGCTCTCCATACTCCTTGCTCCACACTTCACTATAACCTCTTCTTTCTATTCCCCTAAAACAAACCTAAGCTAACATCCTCAGATCAAGCAAGTTCCCTCTCTTGACTCCAAGTATGTATATATTGTAAATATCAAGTAACCTCTGATGTTTATTTTTCAGAAAGTTGAAACTTATTGCTCTGAATGTAAATAACTGTAAACTGTTATCTATTGTCTTTAATTGCGTTTATAATGTACAATTTATGCATTTGCTTTTCCTGATTGTATGAATTTATATATGTATTTTACCTTTGCATTATGTAAGCTCTTTGTATCCGTGTTGCTTATGGAGCTTTTCTCCCCGGGCCCCCAGTGAAAATGGGCACATTCTGGCCCAGTGGACTTCCCCGGTAATCAAACTGAAATAAATAAATAAATAAATAAAATACTGATACCAATGCTTTAGAAAGTGACAAAGTGAGAGTGCGGCAATTAACATGCATTTCAGAAGTAAAAGAAGTTAATTCAGTATTGATTGCAACTTTCTTTTTCTCAAAGTATCTCTTTGATTTTAGGAGGGAAAGAGCAAAATTCTGAACCAAAATCAGGGACACCCCGGATGGAAAATCAGGAATATTTGAGAGGTACAGGAGCTCAGTATGTTCTTGTGCTTGTAAGGTATTTGGCATGAATGCCCTACAAACTTATTTACTAGCAGCACAAGCTGGAAGTTTTCTGTTAGGCCTACACACACACACACACAACACACACACACACACACACAGACACACACACACACACACACACACACACACACGCACACACATTACTTCATTCTGCTGCTGCCGTTCCTGTCTTCATTCTGCTGCAGTACTGTAACAGCGCCGTTCCCACTCGCTCGCAGACTAAAATTCACCATAACAGCAACCGCTTGTTGCTGTTCCCACTCACATTTGAGCCAGCCAGCAGGAAATGATTGAGCTCATTTACGACGGGCTGGTAACCCTGATGGAGCTGATATCATCGTGCACATGATGACGTCAGCTCCAACAGTGTGGAAATTAGAAAAACAAAAGAAAAAAAATCAGAAATGAAGGGGTGCCACTTGAGAATCATGGCACCCTTTCATTTGAACCCCAAAACTCAGTAAAAAACAAGTAACTCGGCACGGTTGGGAGGTATGTGATCAATGCTTGATCTAACAAGAAGTTTTTGTGTCTGTATAATGAGGCCATTTTTTGTGAACTTTTTTGATGGTTTGAGAGATACGGACATCAAAGAGAAGGTTTTTGTTGATCACAACACCGAGGAGTTTGGTTTGGGCAGACGGAGAAATGATAGTACCATTTTTGGAAGTGATAGGAAAGGAAAGAGGAGCAGACTTTGATTTATTGGGGTAAATAAAAGCAATTTCGTTTTATTAGGGTTAAGGATGAGTTGGATATTTGTGATCCAACTTTCCACAGAGCTAAAGGATTCCTGGGTCTGTTGTTGGAGAATGTAAAGAGAGGGGGCGGAGCAGATTAAAGTCGAATCATCTGCATACTGTATGTGTGTGGCATGCTGAATGGAGGTATGTAGATTGGGTTTCCTATCAGATGGATGAAAAATCAAAATCTTGAATGCTCATATGAGCGGAAATGCAGGTAATTGAAATTGATATTGTGAGATCGCGGTACAGTGAAGATTGGAAAATTTGCTCACTGTAGTGCGATCTCAGAGTTGAAATATATTTTTAGGGGTGGGGGTGGGGGTGCAGCCCCCCACAATAGCGATTTTGATTACCTGCGTTTTTGCTCATCTGAGCATTCTTGATTTAGATTTTTCATCTATGTAATATAGACCCTGTAGATTGTTAGTGTAGATAGAAAAGAGAAGTGGGCCCAGTACTGAGCCTTGTGGTACACCTATGAAGGTTGAGAGTGGGGGATTTAGTGCCCCTTGCCATTGCACAGATTGTTGCCTATCAGCTAGATAGTTCTTGAACCAAACAACAGTAGAAGGGGCAAAGGATAGGGACGCTAGTGAATCTAATAGTAGGGGGTGTGAAACCATATCAAATGCTTTGGATAGATCCAAAAATACAGCAGATGTATAGTTATATTTGTTCTGTGTTGGTTTAATAGATTGGTAAATCTGAGAAGAGAGGTAATTGTACTGTGGTGTGGCTGGAACCTGTGTTTTGTGGTGGAGAGGAGTTTGTGTGTATTTAGGAAATACATGACTTGAGAGTGAATACACATCTCTAGCAGCTTGAAGAGGGGAGACAGAGTAGCTATAGGATGGTAATTAGAGAAGTCATAGGAATTACCACCTTTATGAAGAGGAATAATGTAAGATACTTTCCACAGTTGAGGGATGTAGGATTCTTTTATGGAGAGCTTTATGAGGACAGAACGGGGTAGGATAATGATTCTGTGACTAGTTTTAGGAAGTTGGCAGGCAGATTATCAGCTGCAAGGGTAGTAGGTTTTAATTTCAAAAGTATGTTTTTAATTTTGGAGGTGGGAACAGGTGAGAGAGTAAGGGGGGAATGTTATCTAGACACTTAGCTGGGATATGTGCAAGGTTGTTTTTGGACAATTGGTTGGATAGTGCCATTATGGATTTTACAGAGTGGTGATTAAATTGAGAGGATATGTCCATGTAGTCACTGGTGGAGTTGGGAGCTGGAGTAGTAGTTTTGCCTGGTTTAATTAGGGAGTTGATAGCTTGCCAAAACTTTTTGAGGATTTTTGGAGTGTTTTGTTTGTACAGTAAGAAAGTAGCTCTGTTTATCAAGTTTAGTTTGTATTTTGTCATGATTCCTAAGTTGTTGGGAGTGTTGTTTGGCTTGGATGGTATTATCCCAGATTTTCCAGGCCTTATCTCTGGACTTCAATATGGCTTTTGTGTCCCTACTTAACCATGGTGCATAATTAGTCTTAACTCTAATTTTCCTGATAGGGGTGACTCTATTAAGAACATCAGTGAAGGTGCTATTAAAGTAGTCAACTGCCTGGTCTAAACCAAGGGAAGTAGTGGCTCCCAGTTACATTGTTTTAAAATAGTGTTTAGATCCCGGGGGTTTAGGTTGCAGTCATTTTGGATTTGTCTATAACTTATGGGATTAGGTATGTTAGTACGTTTGCGTAGTAGGAATGTAGAGAGGTGGTCACTAATACTATCTGGTAAACAGCCTATCTGGTAGTTTTGCTTAGGGCTATTAACCAGTGTCCAACCAAAGATAGACTCTTTCTGGGATAATACTATCTGGTAAACAGCCCGTCTGGTAGTTTTGCTTAGGGCGATTAACCAAAGATAGACTCTTTCTGGGATTTTTTATCAACTCTAGTGGGTACCTGAATAAGTTGAGAGAACCCACAGTGATTTGTGTGGTTAGTGTCAGAATTGCAGGCCAAGCAGTCAGTATTCAGATCACCTAGTAGGATTGTTTCATGCGGGAGATTATCTGTAGCCCATTGTAGGATTTCCTCAATTATAGGAGAGTTATTTTTTAGAGGGATGTAACAGCAGAGAATGTTAATTTTTTTTTGTTTTGTTAATATACAGGACAGACGTAAGGGTTTCAGCATTACTAAATTTAGGTACAGGAGTATGAAGAGAATTAAGGTTTAACATGTTTTTAAAGAGAATTGCAACTCCACCTTCTTTTCTACCCACTCTATCCAGTCTTAAGATATTATAACTCGGAGGGGGGATTTCTTCATTTTGGGTAGTGGGTTTTAGCCATGTTTCTGTTACTGTCAGTATGTCAGGAGTGTAGTGGGTTATGAATGGATACAGGTCAGGTATTTTGTTAGATATACTTCTTGTGCTGATATTAAAAATTAGTAGATCACATATCTGTTTAGATTTGAGTATAGCTGTGAGAGGACCTGGGTTTGGGTGTATATCCCCTGAGAGAAGAAGTCTTTTTGTGATAGATAAAATGCATTTGATTATGCAAGTTAGTTCTGTGCTGAATTTAAAGGTTTTTCTAGTACTACATCATGGTAAGTAGGCCTTGTGTATATACATTACTATGGTACCATTAAGCATTGCAGAGGACATGAAAAAGTTTGTGTGCGTTTTAGTAGGTGTGGAAATATGTCTTGTGTGGAATGTAGTGTTATCTAGTGATATATTAATATGTATAGATGTGATGTAGGCTAGTGTTGCGAGGAATGGTGAGACAGATGTTAGTGTGATATACATGCTGTCTGTGATTATGTCTGAATACTAGGCTATGTGATGATAGAGGTTAATGGAGAGTAAAAGGGTGTAATTAATAACTAGAGTGTGGTCAGAAGTAATTAGCTAATATCCTTTACTATAGCTACTGTCTTTACCAGTTACCCTTTGCCTTGGCTGCATTAAATATTTTATTTATTTATTTTATTTTACATTTGTTGACCGGGCTAGTCTAGCTGGATACATGTCCATTTTCAGTAGAGGCCCGGGGAGAAAAGCTCCACAAACAGAGAAAAAAAAGACAAGAAAATCGTACCAAAAAAAAAGCACTTCAAAGACAATGCTAGTAGAACAGCCAACAAAAAATACAACAGGTGGACAAATTGTAAGCAAAGGAATGCAAGTAGAGACAGAAAACATTTGGAGTCCTGATATCACAAGACATAAGATGTTGAAAGAATTACATAGAAGACTATCATTGAATATAAATATAATATTTATTTTTTTTATTTAGTAGTTCAGTGGAATTGGTAAAGTTAAAGTAGCCAGATAGTACTGTAGTAAAGTAGTAAAGAAGTTGAGGTTTAAAGAATAGGTGAGTGACTGGAGGCAATAAAGGTTTCAGTCAGGGTTAGTACAAGGGCAGAGCCATTGGGATTTAAGGAAGTTTTTTAGATGCTTCTTGAAAGTGGATGTAGAGGTAAGTGTTGTAAGTTCGCTTGGAAGCTTGTTCCAAATAGGTCCAATTGAGTTGGAGAACAAACAGTCCCCAGCTTTGTTGTGGGATTTATGGTAGACTGCTAGGAGCTTTGTGGCTGAACGCAATGAAGACAGGTTTTTATAAGGGCTAATAAGAGTGCAGAGTATGGTAGTATGTGTAGGGTAATAGAAGATTTTGTGGGTGATGCTAAGTTGCTATAACAGTAGCTGATTTTGTAATTCCAGCCAACCAAGTTGTTTAAGATTTATACAATGGTGGGTACGAAAAGGGGCTCCTGTGGCAAATCTGGCAATGTTGTATGAAGTTGCTAGTTTATTGAGATTAGATTTAGATACGTTTGTAAAAATAGGTGAGGCATAGAGAAGGGTAGATAGCAGGTGCGTCTTTGCAATGGTAGCTCTAGCTGAAGCAGTGAGGAAGGGTTTAAGCCTATATAGAGATCCAAGTTTTCTATTGACTGACTTGATGGTTAAGTTAATATTTGAATCGAATTAAGATTATGATCTAATATGACACCTAGTAGTTTGGTAGTAGGGTCAGAGGATATTATTGTGCCATTATTAGATGTTATATTGAAGTCAAAAATAGAGGATTTCTGTGTAGGTGTAAATAGTAATAATTTATTTTTTTGGGATTAAGTAGGAGACAATATTAATAGAACCAATTTTTAGCTGCTGTAAAAACTTTTTGGGTAGTAGTCTGAATCTCAGCCGGGGAAGATTCTGAACATATCAATGTCGAGTCATCTGCATATTGAATGCCGGTGGTTTGTGGAAGGGACGTATTGAGATCATTAATAAAGATAGAAAAGAGGAGTGGTCTAAGAATGGAACCTTGTGGGACTCTGATTCTGATGGGAAGCAGAGAGGATATGTGATTGTCCCAAAGAACTGCTTGCTGCCTTTTTTCTAAGTAGGAATTAAACCACTGGATTGCCTGGGAGTCTAATGCCAGAGATTCAAGGATGTTTAGTAAGAGTTTATGGTTAACCATATCAAAGGACTTAGAGAAGTCTAAAAAGAGAGCTGAGGACAGCAAGTTGTTATTATGATTTTTATTAATATGATCTGTGAATAATAAGATTGAAGTAGTTGTGCTGTGATAAGGTCTAAAACTGTGTTGGCAGTCTGCTAGAAGATTATTTTGGAGAAGATGGTCGAGCAATTGCCGATGGACACATCTTTCCATGATTTTAGCTAAAGGAGAAAGTAGAGCTATGGGACGGAAGCTGGAGAGTTCATTAGTGTTACCCCCCTTATGAAGAGGAATGATATGAGAGACTTTCTAGAGGGATGGGATAAACCCTTCAGTTATGGATCGATTTATTAAAATGGAGACATGATAGGCAAGTACTCCAGCTGCAATTTGTAGATACTCTGATGGGAGGAGGTCAGCTGAGGGAGAACATGGTTTAAGTTTCCTAAGTAGGGTGTGGATGAGATCTGTTGAGACTGGCTGCAATTTGAAAGAGGAGGGTTTATTGTTCAGGGAGTAAGGTTCCCGGGTGGATCTAGGTGGCAAGGTCTTAGCTAGGGATGTGACAGTCTCAGAGAAAAATTTGCTGAAAGTGTCAGCAATTTGGTCGGGTGTACTCTGAGTGAGGTTAGAAGGAGTGGGTGTTTTAGAGTTACCTGGATGTAGTAATTTGTTGATACCTGACCAGAATTTCTGAGGGTTTTGGTATTGAGTGTGTTGGAATTTCAAGTAATATATTTTTTTGTCTAGGTGTATTAATTTCTTGGTTTCATTTCTAAGCTGTTTAAAGGTTTGGTGGTCAAACATGTTTTTAGTGTTACTCCATTTGGCCCAAGTTCTATTTCTCTGTAACATTTTCTGTTTGGTCTCTTTGGTTAGCCAAGGAGCAGCCTTTGCTCTGGTTTTAATTGATCGAGTGGGGGCATGGTGGTTGCGAATTTGAAGGAATTTGTTGTTGAAGTAGAAAGCTGCCTCATCAAGAGGTAAGTATTTTAGGGGAGACCAATTGCAAGCTTTGAGCTCTATTTGGAAGTTTGTTTGGTTGAAATATTTCTTGTTCCAGGTTGTTCTGAAAATTGTATGCTTGGGGATAGGGTTTTTTTGTCTGGTAATACAAGTGGGTAGGTGGTCGCTATTATCATCAGGTAGTATGCCCATGGTATAAGCCAGGGGGTTACTATTGACTAGAATCCAGTCAGGGGTCTCTGTTTAGAGCTGGATTTATTTATTCTAGTAGGGACGGTAATGGTTTGATTGAAGCCATAAAGGTTTATGTGAGAAGTTGTTTTTTAGGAAATGCAACAATTCCAATCAATATTAAAGTCTCCTAGGAGAATAGTTTCCTGAGGGAAGGAGGTGGAGAGCCAGCTGAGTATATTTTCAAGGGTATTAATATTATTGCCTGGGGGGATGTAACAGCAAATTATGTAAATGGATTTATTTTTATTAAGCTGTAGTTTGGTGATTAAGATTTCACTATTACTTGGTGAGGGTGGTTTAGTATCTAGTTGGGTAACCAGTAATTCAGTTTTGTAGAGTATTGCTACACCACCACCCTTTTTGATTGGACGGTCAAGTCTAAGGATGTTATAACCCGGTGGGATTATATCATTATCCTTAGTTTCTGATTTAAGCCAGGTTTCAGTTAGGCATAAGATATCAAAGGAATGTAGATCAAGTAGGGCATGCAGTTGGGTAATTTTATTATTTAGGCTGCGGATATTTAGGTGGTCAATATGGAGAGAGTTGGGTGTGGTGGTAGGATTTATAGAATTAGTTTGTTTACATGGAGGGATATTAGGGAGTTAGTTGTTTGGGCCTGGGTTAGGGTGAATGTCGCCATAAAGGAGAAGTAGCTGCTGGTGACTGTGTAAGTATTTGGAAAGTTTGGAAGAAATTAGGAAATGTTTCTTGCTTTGGAAAAACTTGATATGTGTAGTTCTATGGAAATGAGGTATGAGGTAGGAAGATGATGATGTTATATTGCTGTGTGTTTGTGGGGTGTAAACATAGTGAAGAGTAGTTTGTTTTACTGTTAGGTGGGATTCAGTTAATATTTTGTTTTCATAGAGAGTGAGGGTGTATGAAATAAGAAGAATGTTTAGGAGTATGAAAGAGGATAGTAGGAGATGATATTTAAGAATGTTTGGCTTATACATAGCAAGGGGAAGTGTTGTCCTAGAGGCAGGAGATAGTTGAGATAGGAAAATAGGGGGTTAATAGGGTGGAGTAGTTTTAGTAGAGGAAGGGATTGTAATAATAACGAGTAGGCAGGATTGTTAATTGAGTAATTAGGCGAAGAGGGCTATTGGTGGATGTAGTAGGGGTTGGGTTATTGTGCTATAAGGCTAGGACCCCTGGGGGTGGGTGGGAATTGGGGGTAGGGTAGGGGAGCAGAGTGAGCCCGCAGGGCGAATGGAGTGGGTAGAGCAAAGGAGAAGGACAGCCAGAAAAAAATAATCAGTCAGGTCATTTGGGATTACTCCTAGGGTCAGGTAAGCTATCCCAGAGAGAGGAGAAATTGAAGTTGAAATATATACGAGGTAGAACTATGACATCTGGAGGGTATTTAATCAGTTCAGGAAAGGACTTCACTTTATAGGGCTCCTACAAACTACCAAGAGTACTTGGGACAAGGTTGGGAAGGCAGGAAGGTTTAAACATCTATTTCAAGTTGTAGGATATGAAAATGAAGTCAGCTATTATGTTAGGGATAAAGGTTTATATTCTTGTTATTTCTTTTCTTATTTGTTTTCCTTTTTGTTTTAAGTAGGTGTGGGATGCAGAGATAGGGAGAAATCCACTGGGAGGGAAAGGTAACACTGCGAGGTGTAGTTAACAGAAAATGAATTAGAACTGTTTCGGAGCGCTAGGGATTTCCATTGAGGAAAAGAGATTAGAAGTGTGATACTGCCACCTAGTAGCCGTATTAAGCAATTACTTCACAATATTTCTAAAGGTAAAAGAAAAATCGGGCAAGGAAGAGAAGGTAAGAGGGGGTAAAATAAGGAATTCTAGACGGTGGCAAGCTGCTGGTAGACACGAGGCAGAGCCCTATCCTAGGACGGATATGTCACCAAAAAATGTTCAAAAAGGTAAATAGCAGCAAGAAAAGTACATACATGCAGCAATCCTTAGGGAAGGCGCTGTAAAGTGTTTCGCGATGGAGCTGCTATTCAAAAAAAAACTTGAGGAAGCTTCAATGGTAGGGTGGTCCGCAGGGCAGGTAGCAGCTACAGGAGAGGACTAGCATACACAACGGCGGGCGAGCTGTAATGAAAGGATTAAAAAAGAGTAATTAGGTTACAATGTTAATCTACAGCACTGGAAAAAGATCAGGTAAATAGCTAGTTGTGAGATTTTAACATTAAAAGGGAGACAACTACAGCTGGTTCTACAGAGAGAGTATAGCAGTTAAGCATAAAAGGTGTGAGGGAGACTATGAGAGGTATCACAGTAGAGAAAAAGGGCAGTACAGGGAAGAGTAGCTAGAAACCGTGTATAGCACGTATACAACAGACAAGAAGGTAGAGACTTATAATGCCTCTAGAGCTAAGACTTTTACAATGAGCAAAAGGGTAGTTCCTTTAAACAGAAGACCTTTACATAGAGCATAAGGAAGATTATTTTAAACAATATGATTGCACAGTCGCTAAAACTTACATTGAGTATAAGGAAGATTATTTTAAATAATATGGTTGCACAGTCATTAAATGCGGTAACAAACCTCAGTCCATTTAAACAGAAGACCTTTACATTGAGCATAAGGAAGTTTCTTTTAAACAATATGGTTGCACTGTCGCTAAATGTGGTAACAAACCCAGTTCATTATCTCAGGCGACACGCAACTGAGCGTTATTCATTACATTAAAATAACAAGAATAATGCGAACCACATCCACAGGTCTACCCAGTTAATTTAAACAGAAGACCTTTACATTGAGCATAAGGAAGTTTCTTTTAAACAATATGGTTGAACAGTCACTAAATGCGGTAACAAACCCCAGTTCATTATCTCAGGCGGCACACAACTGAGTGTTATTCATTACATTAAAATAACAAGAAAAATGTGAACCACGTCCACAGTTCTACCTAACAGATACAGACAATAAAGTCGCTACTGCTGGTACATGAAACTCTGCTTCCTAAGATAGCACAGCATCGCGAGTAACATACATAACCCCATACACAATAGTCCAACATGCAGTGGAGGAGGTACTCACCTACGGGCAAGCCAGCAGCATGTGAGATGGTCAGGTAGGCTGGGGAAGGTAATTTAAAAATGGTGACGCTGTTGCTAGGGGCTCTATAAGGATGTCAGGGCAGGAAATTGGGTGGAAGGTAGGAGGGTGGGAGGGGCAAAACCTAGAAGAGACAGTGAGGAGGTGAGGGTGACTAGTGGGAGGGGGGTAGTGGCTAGGGAAGTAAGTTGAGAAGTAGAGCAAAGGAGAAGGACAGCCAGAAAAAAATAATCAGTCAGGTCATTTGGGATTACTCCTAGGGTCAGGTAAGCTATCCCAGAGAGAGGAGAAATTGAAGTTGAAGGATATATACGAGGTAGAACTATGACACCTGGAGGGTATTTAATCAGTTCAGGAAAGGACTTCACTTTAGGGGGCTCCTACAAACTACCAGGAGTACATGGGACAAGGTTGGGAAGGCAGGAAGGTTTAAACATCTATTTCAAATTGTAGGATATGAAAACTAAGTCAGCTATTATGTTAGGGATAAAGGTTTCTATTCTTGTTATTTCTTTTCTTATTTGTTTTCCTTTTTTGTTTTAAGTAGGTGTGGGATGCAGAGATAGGGAGAAATCCACTGGGAGGGAAAGGTAACACTGCGAGGCATACTTAACAGAAAATGAATTAGAACTGTTTCGGAGCGCTAGGGATTTCCATTGAGGGAAAGAGATTAGAAGTGTAATACTACCACCTATTGGCCATAGTAAGCAATTACTTCACAATATTTCTAAAGGTAAAAGAAAAATCAGGCAAGGGAGAGAAGGTAAGCAGGGGTAAAATAAGGAATTCTAGACGGTGGCAAGCCGCTGGCAAACATGAGGTAGAGCCCTATCTTAGGACAGATATGTCACCAAAAAATGTTCAAAAAGATTCAAAAATATAGTTGGTCACTGATCAAAAAAGTCTTCCATAAACCAAAACGAAACCAGCCCAATGTTACCTTACAACCTATATGTGCATGAATACAATAAACATACCATATGTGTACTGGAAAATGTATTGAAAATATAAAAGAACTACAGCAAAGTGATGACCTGTGTGAAAACACAACCTGAACCATTAGTAGAAATATCAAGCAAACATGTTAATAATGGTTTGTACAAAAACACAATTTGAGGACTGCCGCAACGTTTGTTGATATCCTCTAGTAAAATCTAAAACACTGCAACAATGATCCTGACTGTGTATCAGCCATAAACCATAAAATAATATGATATCCAATCCAATGCCCATTAATCATCAGGAAAACCTGACCAACCATTTGTGATTGGTTAATAAATTACAAATAAAGAATTGCTGTATAAAAAGATTATGAGGCAAACAGACATATTTATCCAAACTGTCCAAATAAATCAAAAACACACAGTTCCAAGTTCAAAGCTGCAAAAAGTCCCTTGGATCCTAATGTTTATAACTGCCCTCAAACTTAGGTCACAATAACTAAATGAGCCAGAAGTGTACATGGAAAAGATATTAAATTCTCACTAAAATGAGCCAGAAGTGTACATGGAAAAGATATTAAATTCTCACTAGTTTCTGTAGCTACAGAGCCAAAGGTCTGAAAGCACCAAGGCCAATAACAAACTCTCCAAAAGGCTTGAAAAAGACACCACCATGTGAAGTTGAAATGTTCAGTACTGCGCAGGTAAGATGCACCCCTCAGATGGAAAATAATCCCAATGTTCAAAAACATAACTACTATTCAAAGTTGTCCAATGCCAATGCTGTTATATTACAGTATGAGGCCCTGTTGATAGTGTCTCCTGCGGAACGTAAGCCCAAGTCACTAGTTTAAGGGGTTACAGCCCATCCATCCTTAAATATTTGCACAGCATCTAGTGGTTTACAAGATTTTACTTAGCTAAAACAATAAAGAACCCTGCAGATTTGTAAACTAAAGTTATCTGTACCTGCTTTATAACAAAGCAAACAGCCTGCAGTTTAACCGCCACAAAAACTGTAAAACAAAACAATTGAATGGTATAGATAACACTCTCCATGGGCTACCAAGTTTAGCAAAAAACAAAAAAAAAATGTCACTTGAAACTCCACAATCATGGAGATCTGACCAGCACTATTCAGTGGGGTCTAAAACAGCAGAATAAAGCTACAGTAACTGTGAGTACCTCTTCTCATCAGAACTCCACAGTGGTAAGATACCATAACACCATAATGTATTTAAGTAAGTCAGATACTATGCAGATAAGAATTATATCCCGGGTTTCTATACTCTTGAACATGATGAAAGGTCTTCCCTCAGTTGGTACCACTTAGAACTCTGTGTAGTCAGGCAAATAATGAGTATCCCACTTCTGCTCTTCTTTGTGAAGGTAGATGTTATGATTCTTATTCAAGTGCTTCAAAGCACATTAGTTATTTTCTGATTGCATGTGTCCGTAGACTTGCCATCTTGAAACTGCAGACATTTGCCCATCTCCTGTAGGTGCCAGGAGTTGAGGGAACTGGGCCTTTTTATTTCCTTCCTCTTCTCTTGACTTTTCATAGGACCTCGTTCTCCCTTTAATTACCTGGATTAAATCTTTGATCATGACCTCTCATTCAAAGTCCACATGGAATCCCAGATCAACCAAATGCTTCTGACTCCTCCCCAGAACTGAATACGGTCTTTCTATTATTGTCCTTATATGCCTCATCCTTAGCCTTTGCCACCCCTCTCTTTGCCATGCACCTCATCTCCTCATACTACAGTCTACTTTCTTCATCTCTGACAATCCCAGCTCTTCTTTGCCAACCTCTTTCTCTGTATACTCTCCTGTACTTCCTCATTCCATCAAAAGGTCTCCTTGTCCTCCTTCCTCTGTCCAAATGTCACACCAAGTACCTTTCTAGTCGTCTCCATTACTAGCTCTGCTGTAGTTACCCAGATATTTGGTAACTCTTCACTGCCACCCAGTGCCTGTCTTAACTCTTCCCTGAACTCAACCTCACAATCACCCTTTTTTTAGTTTCTACCATTTGATCCTTGGTGCTCACTCACACTCCTCCTCCTCTTCTTCATCACCAATGTCATCCCACAGACCAACATTCTATGCTGCCTAGCTACACTTTCCCCTATCACCACTTTATAGTCTCCAATTTCCTTCAATCTGGCCATCCTGCATAACACATAATACACCTATGTGCATCTTCCTCCACTCTTGTATGTCACCCTATGCTCCTCCATCTTGTTAAAATATGTATTCAACGTAGCCATGTCTATCCTTTTTGCAAAATCCACTACCATCTCACATCCTGTACTTCTTTGCTTAACACCATACCTACCAGTCACTTCCTTGGGTACAGTTATCACCACTTCAACCAACTCACTGCAGCATTTTTCTGTCTCATCCATCACACACCCAACTTGCGGAGCATATGCACTAACAACATTCATCATTACACCATCAATTTTCAGCTTCATAAACATCACTCTATCCAACATTCTTTTCACCTCCAAAAACACTCTTGGCATACTGTTCCTTCTGGATAACCCCAGCACCATTTCTCCTCTCATCCACACCATTAAGAACAATTTGGACCCGCCTCTGATACACCTAGCTTTACCTTCCCTTCCATCTGGTCTCTTGCACACACAATATATCAACCTTCCTTCTGTCCATCATATCAGTTAGCTCTTTCCCATACTAGTCATACTGCCAACATTAAATGTTCCTACCCTCACTACCACACTCCTAGCCTTTCTCCTCTCTTCCTGCCATATGAGTGTCGGACATCCTCCAGGGTATGTCTGTGAATGCAAAGGCTACTGTGCTATCAAGTGACTTAAGTGTGTTATGGCAATATTAAGAAAGTGTTACTAATTTTGACCCATCACCCCCATGTATGTGTGGCATCCTCCAGATGCCGTGCTCTAACAGGTTGACAGGAATGACTGAGCAGCAAGAGTGTAAATACAGTGTGCCATACTGACATACAACAGAAATATATATCAGGTATTACCTGTGCACATGTAGGTGTACCTGGCTGCCTCATAACAACAGACATGGGATGCAAAATGCAAAACGTCAGGTAAATAAGACCTACATGTTGTACATGTATGCAGTCTTAGTTTCTGTGCATCCAACAGAGTTAGATTTCTACAGCTACTTGTTCTTGCATAGCCCTGACATAGACATGGGTACTAGAATAAGCATGATTATCAGGTGGAAACTGGAGATGTGTCCAACTGTGTTATGGCCTTGTGTCCATGCCTACTACAAACAGCTATATGACCACCTACATAACTGTATGGACTCAGCAATACCTTACTTGTAAAACTTGTCTCCACTAAGGTAGAGTATTCCCCTTTGCTGGACAGCAGCAATAAACAAACCACATAACTGGTCACTATATTGGTTGTACAGGGCAAAGTAAGAGCAGGCACCAACTTGGCAGCAAGTCAACCTTTGTCTGAATGAGCATATAAGATCACAGGTGGATTACTGTCAGGCTAACTATGAGTACAAATTGGACACATCCACCAAGGGCAATCACAAGGCTGTCTTTACATATATCTGCAATCTCAGAGGCAACAACCCCACCCACCCTGTAATGGTGGTCAATCATGCCAAATACGCACACATCATAGCTATAGCCAACCTGATGAAGACAGGTTTAGGGCAAACATCCCTCCCCGGCTCACCAACAGTATAGGTGAATATCCACAGCACCCACACCCCTCCCCTCATCATCAGGGAGCAGGTGCACACTGCCTAATCAAAGTCAACAAAAGCAAGTCTCCATGGAACCTGATAACATGTCTGTCTGCATCTTACATGAACTCAGGCATATGCTTCCAGCTCCATTAGACACTGCATGCAAGCAAAGCCTGAGCATCATCAACATCCCATCTGCATGGAAGACAGCCACTGTCATCTCTCTACACAAACATGAATGATGAATGGTGGTTTATGCAATGTACTGGCCTTCATTGTGGGGAATATGACACATCAGGACTAGGAGTGCAATGCAGGCTCATACTGTGCTGACAGATGACAGAGGTATGATGTGGTTGTAAGTGGTGGCTAATGAGAGACAATATTGAGGTGCTGGCTCTGTAAATAACTCTGGGCAATGTCTGAGGTCCTGTGATGTGTTTCCTTGTTTATGTCTTCCAGGTGGCATGCTGTGCCAACCTATACTGCAGATGGGAATGCAGCCATCACTGAAGCCATAATCCAGCACCATGCAGTGCTGTTTGGCTGTAGCCGGCAAAATTTGTGGCAGCGGACTGCCCTGTTGGATGACCTTGTTCACAGAGTTAACACCTTGGGCCACCATGGCCGCACATACAGTCAAGACAGGCATCAGGCAACTGACCTGATACATCATGCCCGGCAAAGGGCTGCTGCCATGGCCAGGGACCGTATTGTTACAGGTGGTGGTCCAGCCACACAGGCCCCACTTACATCAACAGAGGAGCTCCTTGCCAACCTTGGGGCAGCCACCACACAACAGACAACACAAGAAACACAAGTCGTGGAGGTAGGTGGCACCCAGTCAACAGGCAAGGAGCATCCAGGTAAGGCCACAGTGCACATCAATTTAATCACATAGCAGTCATACTGTCTTCTATGGAGTATCTAGATGCATATGTCAGTTCAAACTGCATTTGTGGGTGGGGTTTAGTAATGCACACAAGTGCACATCTATGGTGAGGGACAGAAAATTGTGTACTATCAGAGCTTGTACAGTACCTGTGCAGAAAAGTAACATTCATCTTGTATCAATGCCAAATGTGAGTCTGCTGACAATACCCCTCCCCTACAACAGCATAGCTACCTCTGGTCTGGATGTGGGACAGCAGACTGAAGCTAGTGAGTATGGGATTTTCCTGTTGTGACTCACCAGTACCTCAGGCATGTTAAGTTCATGCATGTGACCATGCACACAACTCAACCATTTTGCAATATCTGCATGTTCACTTGTGGTAGGGTTAACTGCATTGCATCACAGTGGTCATCACAGGGGCCTATTTGCAGGAGATGTCACATATCTGTAGCATACCTCACAACCTGTCATTGCAAGAAATCTGGACAAAAACTGACAAAATGGGGGGACAAAGACCCAAAACTAGTGACATATTTTATAAATTAGTGTTACACAGTGTATATAAATGGTGTACCCACACCTGTTAGAATGCCAGGTATTTGTGATATACAAAAATGAAAGCACAATAAAACATTTCTGAACCCTTCCAACCTTCCATGTGACCTATAACCGGTACAGTTCAATTGTAAAACAAACAAATCTGTTAGGGGAACAATTATGACTGTCAGAAAAACATTCATTTTTACATATGTCTAATGCTTATTAGAAGCTAAAAGGGTTAACACATTTTCATTCTATTTTATATACAGCTTAATTCTGTATGAAATTATAAGATGCTTTTTGAAACTGCAGTATGCTTTCTGAAAACTTGCAAGATGCCCCCTGACCTAGTAATTGCTAGCACAGCACAATTCATGTTTATGCCTTTTGGAAATTATTGATTATCTGCTAGGTCAGGAAGTAATAAATGAAACAATACTATATTCTATAATGTTATGATTTTGAACAATCAGCTCTGTTCGTGTTATGAGAACATGTACAGCTGCGGAAAAGAAGAGCTACATAAGACAAAGGACTGCTTGAAGAATCTGTACTTGCTTTGTGCTCGAATTAGCTGTAGTACCTTGAATAGAAACATAACATAGTGGGAAACTGTATCTAACCGGTGGTCACCAAGGCCACGTTGTTTTTCTTAGGAAGTTTTTCATAAAATTGATAGTGCAAGCAGAAAATTATGGATACACAACTGCTATGTAATGATGTTGTTAAAACTTGTGATCTGTTACGTCAGCTTGGTAGGCAATGTCTTGTTAGAAAGTGTATAAAGATGAAGTTACTTCCTGATTTTAGTTAGACAAACTCTGTATTAGCACGTTTTTGTCTCCTTGCTGCAAGATTAAAGTGCCTTAACCTGAACCTACTGTGTATTGATCAATTTTAAAGTTTATTTTTCCTTTGACAATGATGTATAAAAACATACAAGAAGCTAGGTGCATACCTGTGCACAGGCTGATGCTAATACTGCAGTGAAGCAGCTTTCAATATAATTACAACATTACTTCTCCTTGGGTGCACACCTGCCATCAAATACAAAGACTCTTTGATTAACAACAAATAATGATCAGCTGTCCTACCAGGATTATCCTAAAATGTACTCAGTTGCCTGCTACAGCAACAGACATAATTCATATACAGCTTACAAAGCAGCAAAGGGATCTCATTTGTGAAAGGTATCAGCCCAGAGAAGGATACACACGCATTTCCACAGAATTGTATATACCATGGAACACAGTGAAGACAGTCATCACATGGTGGTGAAAATATGGGGCAACAGTGACATTGCAAAGAACATCCATCCAAATGTGTGGAAAAGACAAGACCCAAACTGGTCAGGGAGGCTGCCAGGAGACCTACAACAACACTTCAGGAGTTACAGGGATCTTTGTCAAGTACCGGTTGTGTACTACAGGTGACAACAATATCCCGTATTCTCCACATGTCTGGCCTATGGGGTAGGGTTGGAAGGCTGAAGAATTTTCTCACACAATACAATATCCAGGTCTGGTGAATTTCTCAAGAAAAATACATCAGGTCTCCTAAAAGCATGTGGGGAAATGTGTTATAGTGTAATGAGACAAATGTTTCACTTTTTGGCCACAATACCAACAGGTTGTTTGCCACAATAACAATGTTGTGCATCAACAAAAGAACACCATCCCCATGGTGAAGCATGGTGATGACAGTGACCTGTTTGGGGTTGCTGTTCATAAGCTGGAAGTGGGCCTTTAGCCAAGGTGGAGGGGATTAGGAACAGTTCCAAATACCAGTCTCTTTTGGTCCAAAATCCTCATGAGTCTCCTGGAAAGCTGTGGATGGAGAGGAAATATACTTTTCCACATGACAACGATCCATACCATACATCAAAATGCAAAAAAGAATGTCTTCACCAGAAGACAATTAATGCTTTGGAATGGCCCAGCCACAGCCCACCCCTACATCCAATAGAAAATCTGTGGGGTGCCCTGAAGAAATATACTTTTCCACATGACAACGATCCATACCATACATCAAAATGCAAAAAAGAATGTCTTCACCAGAAGACAATTAATGCTTTGGAATGGCCCAGCCACAGCCCACCCCTACATCCAATAGAAAATCTGTGGGGTGCCCTGAAGAGGCCTGTGTAGAAGAGATGCCCTCACAATCTCACAGAGTTGAAGGGTTTCTGCAAGGGACAGTGTACAAATATTACTAAGTCGAGATGTGCCATGCTGATACATGCCTTCCCAAGAGGACTGACTGCTGTTATGAAATCATAAGGTGCTTTAACAATGGATTAGTTTAAGGGTGTGCACAGTCATGCAACCAGCCTATTGTACATATTTCAACTTCTACATTTTACCCCTAACCGATGTGTTTGTTCTTCAATTGGATTGCACAGATTATAGGTCACATTCTTCTTCTTCTTCTTCTTCTTATTTTGGCTTTTCCCAGTTAGGGGTCACCACAATGGATCACCTGTCTGCTCATGATTGGCAGTGGAGTTTTACCATATTGAGTTGCCAGCCCGGCACCCAACCTTCCACAGAAGGCACACACACATGCACACACTCACACCTAGGGCCAATTTAGAGTGTCCAATCCACCTACAGCATGTCTTTGAGATGTGGGAGGAGACCGGAGCACATGGAGGAAACCCAAACGACAACAGGGAGGACAAGCAGACTCTGCACAGAAGGCACCCCAGCGAGGATCGAACCGGAGAACCTCTTGCTGTGAGGCAGGTTATAGGTCACATTAAAGGTGGGAAATGTTATCACATGATTTCTGTGGTCTCATATTATATATCAGACAAACCTGGCATGTTAACAGAGGTGACTACATTTATAATATCCACTGTAAGCTTAGAAGGTTGCTAGTCTAACCGGTTCTGTTGTAACATACATGTACTGCAGGTTTTGAAATGTTAAACTCAAAATATGTCATTAACTAGTGACACCCGTCCTCATATCATACCAGTGTTGTGTCAGACAAACACAGGAATTATGACGAACAGACCAGAAATATGAGCCACATATGTAGACATTCAGTGACACTCTGCACAGTTGAGAGGTATGTTCTGTAGGAGTTGTCACTGTGCTATACAAGTGGACATCAATTATGTGTACATGGGTGCAGTGTGTGCTACTTCAAGGCCCATGACCTACTAACACTACTCACATATCACAGAGGTGTATATAAGTAATAACATTAAGTGGAAAGGGCTGCACTGCATGATTCTGAGGGCCTGTCCAGGGTGTGTATGTAGTGGTCTGACTGTGTTGTGAATGTCACCAGTTGACTATTGTGAGGTCTGTGTAATGTCTGTCTACAACCTCACCTGTATGTGTGCGTGTGTGTGTGTGTGTGTGTGTGTGTGTGTGCCTGTGCATGTGTGTGTGTAGCAACAAACGTTATAGTGCAGGTATTAATTTACATATGTTGTCTTCTGCCTACAGCTGGTCATGGTGGTTGTGGTCCCTCCTGTGTCTCTGCAGACTCTGACAATGATGATGGTCATAGTCAGGCACAGGTGGGGTTGTCAGGGGCTGAATCTGTGCCATCAGTTGGCATCCCATAATCATCCACAATGCCCACACATACCCCATTCCCCAGCAGCCACAGATGAACAGTTGGCAGGTGTTGACATGGAACAGGCTAGAGTGGTGACTATGGCAGGTGTGAGTGTAGACACTGGCCATAGCCAGAGAGTAGGCAAGGTCCCACACAGGCAGATGGACAGGGGTGCTCACAGGAGGACTGCTGCTCATCAAGCCTCTGTCACAAGTGCCACAGCAAGTGTCACCAGTCGCGTGTTTCAGGCTGTCATAGATGCACAGTCATGTAGTGAACATAACACCAGATAAATACTCAAGGTGTTGGATGCAACTTTTCCTGATTTATGTGGCAACATACATGACCTTGTTGAGGCCACATGCCAAAATACTGAGGTCATGAACAGACGGTGGGATGAGTCCTTGGCAATCCTCAACCATGGCATGTCTGTGCTAGAGTGTGTGGTGAGAGATGAGCATCAGCCATGTGGACGTAGGTCAGCATCAACATCAGCTGACAGTCTACGGGGCCGTGCACCTTCACACTCCCATAGTGGCAGTGACATCAGCACTACCAAAGGGGGGTTGCTGTCCACATCATGACTGAGCAGACCATGGGCACATGGTCTCGCTGGTCCCATCAGGAACACGGATCCAGCAAACAGCAGGCACCATCAGGAAGCAGTACTGCATCTGGCCTTGGGCCTGGTGGTGCCAGTGAGACCTCTTCCAGGATGAGTTCCAGTGTCTGTGGCTGAAGATGGTGAACTGGACACCCTGCCATGTACGGTACACACCTGTCCAACATACCTCTGTTCAGGGAAGCCAGATGGTGTGCCTGTGTGCATACACACACACACATCTGCATCACAGGTAGGTCACCTCCAGACACACACAGCACCTCTGCACAGCCCATCTATAGGCTACCCCTCCAAACACACACACATGATGTCAACTGTATGGCCCAGCCTAGGCCTCTGGCAACCCCACACCACACCCTGTACATATGACACCTGTGCCACATCCCTGTCATCCATACCATTGATGCAGGGACATGCTAATATGTGTCTTATGCACAGGGTGAATATAGTACAGTGTAGCTATATAATACTGTGTAAGGTGCTGTCTGATTGCATTTGTTATGGGTACACATAAATATGTATGAAGCTTATTACCCATGATGCATTACTGCTACTAGTACCACTGACTGAATGTAGTCTGACATGCTGCATTTTGTTTGTGTTTCAGGTGTTTGTGTGTCTATAGGCTGTGGCCCTGCAGACATTACCAACATGGAGTATGGCAGAGTGGGAATACACCGACTGCGTCATAGGCAACATACAGCTTTATATGTACATTTGCCAGGTGTGTATGCATGCAACAGTGTGTGAGGGACACTGTTGTCAGACAGTGTGACCTTGCATACATACCCCTTGTCACAGACAGGTAGCTTTCAGACATGTCACCTCAGTGTTGTGTAGTACCACAGGCTCATACATATGGAACATGTATTCCTGAGTTCACAGGGTGGAACAGGGAGACAAAATGGTATATCCTTTGCATACACACAGTAAAGACTGACACAGGAGATGTGCATACAGTAACACAAACATAGTTGGCAATAGACAGATTAGTAAACCTACATATCCACTTTAATGTACTATAGTGCTACATACACATGGCATGCCCCACATAGATTATATGCGTGGGATATAACCCACTACCTCTTACAGCATGAAATGTTGTGAATGTCTTCATGGATGGTGAGATAGCCCACCATAAATAGCAACTGGAGTCATCTATTGCTCCTACAAGCCTGGACAAGTGATAGGATAACAGATATTGTTCAGCATGATGTTTCAGTCAGGTATGATATCTGATGCTGGCATGTATGTCACTACAGTAACTGTGACGTATCTGGCAACAATATCACATACATGGCCATTGTTAGGGGACAGATATCACATATAGTTTGCAAATATCTGGATATTCCATAGACATCTGTACAGATAACTGACATGGCCTGTACAATGGTTTAACATGCTGCATGTGAGGCAGCTGCCATTAACATGTTATATAAAGTAATGCCATTGGGAGGTGGTAAACAGGTGTAGATGGTACGCACATCAAAATGGTATAACCCACACAGGATATGATTCTCACCCAAACACACAGTTGCTAGTATTCAGATTAGAACCCCCACCTATCTAGTTATTTCTAGTATAGTATTACACAGTTATCAGATGCACCACAGAGCTGATATGATTTTACCTCGTCCCAAGGTACTTCTAAGGTGAATGACATCAGCAGACCTTGTAAAGTAGGGTGATGGGAAGTGTGCAAGGAGGTATACAACTCAAAATGGTGTAACCCACACAGGATATGATTCTCAACCCAATCACACACAGTTGCCAGTTTTGAGTTTACAACCCCTACCTAACTACTTATTTCTACTAGAGAGTTATGCAGTTATCAGACATGCCAAGGAGCTTATATGGTTTCATATTTTCCCAAGGTACTTCTAAGGTAAATGACATCAGCAGGCCTTGTAAAGTAGGGTGATGGGAAGTGTACAGGGTGGTACACAACTCAAAATGGTATAATCCACACATCATATGATTTTCACACACACACACACACACACACACACACACACACACACACACACACACACACACACACACACACACACTTACTAGTATTGAGATTAGGACCCCTGCCTAGCTAGTGATTTGTACTGTAGTGCTAAGCAGTTATCACACATGCTACAGAACTTATTGGTCTGACAACTGGCCAAAGGTGCTGATAAGGGTAATGACATCAGCAGGACTGATAAAGTAGGGCAGTGGGTGGGAGACTTATTAAAATACGTTTTCCTACAAACATACACACGTACACACACACATTTGCCAGATCTGAGAATAGAACCCCTGCCTAACTAGTGATCTGTACTATAGTGTTACGTAGTTATCGCACACGCTACTGAGCTTACTGGGCTGACAACTGGCCAAAGGTGCTGATAAGAGGAATGACATCAGCAGGACTGATAAAGTAGAGCACTGGGTGGGAAACTTATCAAAATACTTCTTCCTACAAACATACACACACACATTTGCTGGATCTGAGAGTAGAACCCCTGCCTATTTAGCGATTTGTACTATAGTGTTACACAGTTATCGCACATGCTACAGAGCTTACTGGACTGACAACTGGCCAAAAGTCCTAATAAGGGGAATGACATCAGCAGGACTGATAAAGTGGGGCACTGGGAAGTGTGGGTATGAATGGCTTAAAACTGTTTCAACTACAAACACTTCCTCACTCTCGCACACACTTCTGTCTCTCACACACACACACACACACACACACACACACACACACACACACACACACACACACACACACACACACACACACACACACACACACACACACACACACACACACACACACACACACACACACACACACACAGTTTCCAGGATTGAGATTAGAACCCTACCTATCTAGTTATTTGTACTATAGTGTTACGTGGTTATCGCACATGCTACAGAGCTTATTTATTTATTAATTTATTTATTTTACATTTGTTAACCGGGTTAGTCTGACAGAACTTTTGGCTCATTTTCAGCAGAGACCCGGGGAGAACAGCTCCTCAGGACTAGAAAACAATTTATTAAATTTTAGTAACATAGTAGTAACAATCAGCTATAGGATCTTCCAAGCAGAGACCTGGAGAGAAAAAAAGCTCCTCAGGCAATGCAATTATACAGAGTATTAACAATTGGCAGACAAGTATGTGAGTTGTTACAAACAAGGTTTTAAACAATTAGCAGAAGAAAATGTGATTAGTTACAAGATTATTTAAGCTGCTTACAGCAGAATGTGTTAATAGGGTTATAGGGTTGATAGGTGTCCAATGGTACTTCTAAGGTGAATGACAGCAGCAGATCTTGTGAACACACACACACACACACACACACACACACACACACACACACACATAGGTAGGTGATGTGATATTATAAACTCAACCTCAATACTGTTACACAATGAGACTCACCTGTTATCCTGGCATGTGCAACTGTTTACAACTGCTATGCCACTGTCCATAGCAAGACATCACTGTATGCCATTCAGGGTATCCATGTGTGTGACTCACTTTGTCTGTATCCCCCTGTCTCTCTCTCTCTCTCTCTCACTGTCTCTCACTTCCTCACATCTGTGTGTGTGCATGCTTGACATATGTTATTATCTAAACAATAAAAATAAACCCAACAGCAGCAAACAAGTAATCACTGTGAAATTCCCTTCAAAGCAGGCAGAAAAATGCTCAATATATGGCTGAATCCAAAAACTTTAAATGACCAGAAAAATAGATGTATCAAGCAAGTTTTATTACAAAAAAAGAAAATGTTAGTGCTTTCATGGTAATACAGTACTGCTTCTTCAGACCAAAGAAGAAACGGTATTGTATTACCATGAAAGTGCTAACATTTTCTTTTTTGTAATAAAACTTGCTTGATACATTTATTTAGCTGGTCATTTAAAGTTTTTGGATTCAGCCATATAGCGAACATTTTTCTGCCTGTTTTGAGGGGAATTTTGCACACATATGTTATCTGTTGCCCATATATATGTTTGTGAATCACATGCAACAGATATATCACATATGGGCCACCTACAGCTAGCTGAGGGTAATCCTGTCTGGTGTGTGTGTGTGTGTGTGTGTGTGTGTGTGTGTGTGTGTGTGTGTGTGTGTGTGTGGGGACAGTTAAGGTGCACTTGGGTTTCTAATACCATGACGGGAATGGACCCCATTCCTAAGTCAAAGTATGATTAAAGTTCATGAAATAATTATTGTTTCACTCGTTGATGTTAGCCAAAAGTGCTCTTCGCAGCACCCGCAATATGCCCAGTAATGACTCCTTCTGCAATTCGTATGGTGTTACATGGATTGGTAACATATCTAAGTATTATTGTAAATTCTTTTTTTATAAGACCAGTTACTCCTACTACTATTGGAACTGTCTGGGTATCTTTCTTCCACATGGCTCTCGTTTCTGCCTGAAGATCAAGGTATTTTATGACTTTTTGTCTCTCTGTACACAATTCACTGTAGTCACTAGGTATGGCGATTTCAATGATCAATGCTATTTTTGTCTTATTTTCTTGGACCACTACATCTAGTTTTCTAGCATCTATCTTTTGGACTGTTGGTATTTGGTGATCCCATGTGATCTAAACTTCATCATTTTCTATGATTCTCTGTGGCTCGTGTTTCCAGTGTTTTTTCAGCCACTTCAATATCATAATGTTTGCACAATCTCCAGTGTAACAATGTCGACACATTATTATGCCAGTATACAGTCCCTCTGCCATTAGAGAGTTGCAACCAGCAATAAGGTGTGTGACTGTTTCCAATTCGGTTTCACAAAGCCTACATATGTCTGTTTCTCCCACATGTTCAATAGACTTAGTAAACCAGCGTGTACATAGCCCACTATTTTGGGCTGCCAATATTAACCTTTCATTTATTGATGTAAATTCACCTCTCCCTAACTATTCCTGCATTCGTTCTTGATCAACATGAGGCTCTTCCAGAAGTTTTCTATACTTGCAACTATATTTATGTTTTTTCCACATTTCTTGGTTTCTCATCTTGGTCTTTACTTTATATTCTTTCTTTTGTTTTTTTTAGCACATTCAGTTGCTGCCTGGTTTTTATCCACTTCTGGTTTGATTTCCATTCCTGCTTGACGTCGATATGCTCCTGCTAAATTAAGCAGAAATGTCATCTTAGATTTATTCTCCTCATGTTTCAAAACTTTCACCACATTTGGATCTTGTGAGGTCAGTAGATATGTGTAGAGTCCCACATTTGCAGATCTATACATGTAATCAATTTCAAGGAGGCCCATCCCTCCTTCAGAATGAGGAATATATAATCTTGGTGTGCACTGATTTTTATAAATAATTTGGTGAGCATGAAGCATCCTTCTTGTTTTAATATCCAATCTATCCAACACTTTTTGGGGCCAGTCAATCACTCCAAAACTATAAGTTAGGACAGGAAGAGCAAATTGATTTATAGCTTGGATCTTGTTCCTAGGTGTCAATGCTGTTTTCAGGATTAATTTAAGTCTTCTAAAATACTCCTTACTAAGCTTTATTTGCATTTGTTCATGTTTTATTGCTGATCCTTCATCAGTTCCCAATGATTTATACACCCCCTCTTGCTCAAATTAATTTATATCACATTCTTGTCCCAAACTGATGTTTTCCTGGTGCTGCAATTTTCCTTTTTTAAAGGTTGCTTTTGCACATTTATCAAGACCAAATGACATTCCAATATCATCTGAAAAAGTTTTGACAACCTGCAGCTGTGCTTTCAGTTCCTCATCTGATGAGCTACACAATTTTAAATCATCGACAAAGGGAAGATGAGAAGTCATTAGACTTTGTTGTTTTCTAGAAGCCAAATTATAGCCATGACCTAAGCTGTTAAGTAAACAGCTTAATGGATTAATGGCAAGGCAAAATAGCAACAGTGACAGGGAGTCACCCTGGAATATCCCTCTTTGGATTTTTATCCCTGGGATAATAATCTGTCCTTTATCATGGCTTAATTGCAAAGTAGTCTGCCACTGTTTCATGGTTACTGTAATGTAATCAATCAGTATAGGATGTACCTTATACATTTTTAAGCACTCTTTTATCCATGAATGTGGGATACTATCAAATGCTTTTTTATAGTCAATCCATGCCATACTTAGATTCTTCCCTTTCTTACAGTTCTCCACTATAACTTTATTTAACAACAAATGATCTTTTGTTCCATATGACTTTCTTTTATTGCCCTTTTGTTCTACTGCCATAATTGAGTTTTCTTCTAAATGACTATAAACTCTGTTGGCGTCAATCCCTGTGTATAGCTTATACATCGTTGGAAGACAAGTTATTGGTCTATAATTTTTAGGGTAGCTTGCAGATTCACTCTTAAGTAAGAGTATTGTTTTTCCTGTTGTCAACCAGTGTGGTGTCTATTCGGGGTGTGCATATAAATAGTTCTTACTCATGGCTAGATCCTCGTGTAAAGAAGTTAATACTTTATGCCAAAAGTTAGGTACTGCATCTAGGCCTGGGGTTTTCCAATTAGAGGCTTTTCTCAACTTTGTTTCAATCTCTCTGGCTGTTATTTCATCCCATTTCATATCCTGTACCTTTAAACTTCTTATTCTTTCTTTTACTTCTTCTATCCATTTAGCATTTTTGTTATGTTCCACAGGATCTTCATAGATACTTCTCCAAAATGTATCTACTTCCTCTTTTTTCGGGGGTCTATCAATTCCTTTTACCTTATTTCCCAATTCTCTATAAAACGTTTTTGGGTCATTAGTAAATTGCTTATTTTGTGCTTTTTCCTTATATTTATCTTCGTATTTTCTGAGTCTTTCCGCCTGTTTTGAAATTTTTAGTTTGTGTCGAGTGGCGTTCGAAAGACATGCGTAGAATGGGCATGCCTTCGTTGAAGGTTGGGCGTCGAGCTGGCACCTCGGCACTGTAAAAATCTATTGCCAGTCATTAGTGGACCGAAGTTCCGCTGTGGCAACCCCTAACCGGGAAAAAGCCGAAAGAAGAACAACATCTCCAATAGTGCATAATAGATCCTGGTCTGTTCTAATATTGCACATTGCTTTTATCACATCTATCTTTCTTAATATTTTTGTTGATCTGTTCCCTCTTCTATAATCTTCTAACAATGGCACTTCTTGTCTTAGCTGCTTTAGTTTTCTCTATTCGATATTTTCATGATGGTATTCACTTTCACCCCCCCCCCCTTTTCCCTTGCTACCCTATGTTCCTGTGGTAGAATTTTATCAGTTATTAATTTAGCAGCACAGTAATATATTCTATTTACTTCTGTTATATCGCATGGATCTCTATGGACAGTCCTAATAACTGTGTTCATTTGTTTTATCAAGCTTCTGACTTTTTGGGTTTTATTAACCTTCTGCAGTCTATTTCTCTCATTGATCTTGATATATCTGTCTTTGTCTATTAAATCAAGCAATTCTTCTCTTAACTCCTTTTCTTCCATACTGAGGGCACATCCCTTGTTTTCCATTTCCTGCGGGCATTCTATAGAAAGCTCTATAACATCTTCTTATGGCACATTCTCTTCAATCTCATCCTGTGTCATCTGTTGTTCTGTGATATGGAAACTCACTGGCCTATCACTCCTCAACATTGACTGCATCAGAGTTTCCACAGTTTCCTGTTACATTCCTTCCTGTCTAGCTTCAAGTAAACTTTTATACTGGTTTCCTGTGGAAGGCTCCAAAATTTCTTGATATGGCACCTGACCTGTTGCTTCCTGTTCCACTGTTTTCCCCTTAATTTGGATATCCATTGCTCTATCCTGTTGTGGTACTTTCTGTATTTGATTTTCTACACTGAATCCTTCTATTTGCAGCT
The DNA here is from genome assembly GCF_019279795.1 of Protopterus annectens. Lineage (NCBI taxonomy): Eukaryota > Metazoa > Chordata > Ceratodontiformes > Protopteridae > Protopterus > Protopterus annectens. The sequence goes on along the minus strand of NC_056746.1, from coordinate 1,273,272,474 downwards.
GTTCCATTACTTCAATTTCTATTTCTTAGACTTCTCCATTACTAATCTCTTTTCCTACTTTTCCTCTTAGTCTTCTTATTTTTTGTATTGTAAAGTTTTCCATATCCGGATTCTTTTGCCTATATTTTTCATCAAATATCTTTGGTGCTGCTCTTTTTGTATTAGTTAGTTTTGCGTTCTCCTTTACATAAATATTACACCATATTAAATCTTTTTTCCTTTCCCCTGTCCATATTTCTTCTTCACATGTCTCCTGATCTTCTTGCGATTCCCTATTCTGGGGACACACTCCATCATGCTATGATGCAGTCTGTTTTAGACCATCTACATTAAATCCTTCTGCGGTAGTGTTGTCACCTCACAGTAAGACGTTGTCCTGTTCGATTCTCAGCTAGAGCGTCTTCTGTGTGGAGACATGCGTGAATGGGCGTACCTTCATTGAAGGTTGTGCATCAGGGCCGGCAACTCAGCATGTAAAAATCTACTGCCAATCATTAGCAGACCGGAGTTCTGCTGTGGCGACCCCTAACCGGGAAAAGCCAAAAGACACAACAACAACAACAACAACAACAACAACAACAACATTAAATCCTTCACTTAGCAGGCACTCCATAACTTCAAATTCTCTTTCTTTAACTTCTACTTTACTAATCATCTTTTCTACATTAAATCTTTGTGCTTTTAGTCTTTTTATTGTGAAATTTTCCATATCTGGATGCCTTTACCTGTATTTTTCTTTGAATATGTTTGAAACTGCCTTCTGTATATTAGTTAACTTGGCTTTTTCCTTTGCATAAATATTGCACCATATCAAATATCTCTTTCTTTCCCATGTCCATATTTCTTTTTTATATTTTTCAAATATCTTTAGGTTTTGTTGTTTATATTTTCTCACTTCATCACAGGCTTCTTTTTCCAAAGAGATCAGCGTTTCTTGATCTATATACTGTTTTTCAAAAATCTGTTGTATTAATGAAAGCAAATTTTTATTTGAAGCTTGTGACAGTTTTTCCAGCGGAAGTATTTTTCTTTCCCCTAATTTCTCTCTTAATTGTTTTGTATATCTTGTGTGTGGAAATTCTGGGCTTTTTACATAATAGTAACAATACATAATTTCTTTTTATCCTCAATAGTCCACTCAATAGTCCGATGTGGGTTCCACCATGTTCTGTGATTCTCTAAATGTAGGAGCATGCCCAGTGTGACCTTCTATAATTAGAGTGGAACTCCATTCCAGAGATGTGTACTCCAGTCCGGGGTTTTGTGTGCTATAGCCATACCTCTCAGGAGTACAGAGGACTTTTTTGTTTACCAGACATTTTCTGACATATCTGTAGTCTGACACTGCAATGTATTGTGTTATTACCTAGTGCCAGACATCCTCAGATCATCACAGTGCTTTACCAGAGGAATACTAATTGTATGATGCATAGACCAATATTATGAGGGCAGCTATGTACATTCTTGCCAAACAAGGCCAGTTGTGAAGTGTGGCTACAGCCAGTTGAGTGATGACGCACTGTGTAAATAGTCCAGAAACTTGGTGATATACTAGCTGCAGATCTCCTGCTTGTGTGGTATCTTTCTAACCTGAGATGTCATATCCTTGTGTGGCCATACCTCCATACCTCTCATCTGTACACTTTTTGGCAGATTGTCCAGGTGTTTGGCTAGAGGTTTCATCCTGTCTATGTAAACTTGTGTTTTTATGGCAAAGTTAGTTACATATAATTGAAGGGTGATGTTACAAAATAATGACAGACATTACTGCTTCAGACTACATAACCTTCAGACAATTCCCACTACTGCAAAACCTTCACCCTACCAACTTTCTGAGTATGTAAGAGCAATATTTACAACACATGCCTATCAGAAAAAAAAGAATTATTGAAAATAACTACTGGCAACAGTACCAAAAAGCACTATATTCACAAGAGCCTTAGCACCTCGGCTACACAACCTTCAATAAGTCCATTTTATGTGTAGTATATTCCACATAGCACTGTGACTTCCAGGTATGTCAGTGGCAGAGCAGTAGGTGTCACTGACATTCATAATAGTTGGCACTGCAGTTATCTGCACATGGCTCAGTCAAATACAGCACTGTATCTAGGGCACTACAAGATGACTGTCAGGAGAACGTGCTGGCCAGATGCCGATGGCATTAACCACACATACACACAGCTCATTGACCCCTGCATATTGTGGACATGCAACATGTTTTCATGTGTATTGGAACAGCCCTGCCAATGTGTGCTATGCTGCTATTTCTGTAAACATTCATGTTACTGCATTTCTGTGGGTATATGGGGAGGCACGCCTGTCAACTGTACACATCTGCACAGACTGTGCTGATATTTGCTTTACATGTTGGTTCTATTTACCATACTATTGTGCCCTGTCTTGGGGACTAGAGGCATATCAGTAAAGACCATAGGTCAGATTGTAATGGCATACATTTGAGTTTCAGACTTCTTACTCTTCATAGCCTTACTGCAACTGTGAGACCTGCTTTGCTATCACTGTGTGAGTCTGTAGGTGGGAATTCAACATTGCTGCCATTTGTGGGCCTTTGCCAGACATTTCTCTCTGGTTTTCTAAAGCTGACTTGCTTTGTGGATCTGAGGGGTGGGTATGGGACACCCACATTAACATCCATGCCTGTGACCTATGACGCCCTAGTTAGTTGTCCCCACATATATACTGCAGTGGGATTTGCCACCTTGGGTACTACTGCATAGTGTGGGGAAGCCAGTATTGGGCAGACATTTCCTGGTGTCCCACATAGCTGTCAGTTGTCTGCTGCTATTCCAGTAGGGCTAACCCATTCCCTTGCATGCATGCACCATTACCATAGATATGCTACCAAAACATAATAATCCATTAATTTATTTTGAAGAAGACTGACTTACCTTGTGCCTGCGGCAGTTGTGAGGATGGTGCTTGAGGGCCACTTATGTTGGATGCACACAGTACACTGCCTATACATGGTAAGTTACAGGTAATGTGATGTGTGTGTCATCCATTTTTCTGTGTGTGTGAGTCAGAGAGAGGTGTCAGTCCCTGGACTCCCTACAGTGTCAGTGTGTGTGCTATGCGTTGCTTCTTTGCCAAGACCTGAGCATACTGGACATGCCTCCCCATCAGCCTACAGGAACAGGTTCAGGGTCCTCCTCCTCTGAATCCCTCTGTGCCGGTGGGGACCTTGGCAATGGTGGTGAGCTGTGTGGCCCTTCCCTGTGCTGTTCCTGCTGCAGCTGTTTTCTCAGGATCATATTGTGTAGCGTGGCACATACCATGAATATATGTGCACATGTGGCTGGAGAGTACTGCAACGCTCCACCAGATATGTCAAGGCAGTGGAACCGTGACTTGAGCATCCAAAACACATGCTCTATAATGATCATGGTTTGTGTGTGTGCCTCATTATGGCATTCTTGTGTGGGTGTGTGTGCATTTCTGATGGGTGTCATCATCCATGGCTCCATTGCACAGCTAGCATCCCCCACCAGATGGTCATATGAGATGCCTCCATTGGCAAATGCCCGGTACAGCTGTGACAAATGCCAGATGTGGGAGTCATGATAGCTTCCAGGGCTGCCAGCACACACAGTCATGATAATGCCCTAGGAATTGCACATGATCTGGCAGTTGATGGAGGGGAAAGCCTTTGCAGTTTATATAGACCATATCCTGTTCACTGGGTGGTGCTTTGATGTGGATGTGCATGCAGTCTATTGCACCCAGTACTTCCGGGTATTCTGCTGGTCCTCTCCTCATGGGTGTTGGGGAAGTAAATATGCTCAACAGCATGTGGTAGCATGGCATCCAGGAACTGGTGGAGTACCCTGGATGCAGATGCCTGTGAGATCCCCATGATGTTCCCAGTAGGTCTTTGGAAAGTACCTGTAGCTAGAATTCTTAAGGCTACACATACCTTGATATCCACTGGGATGGGTTCCCCTCTGCTGGTTATGGGTCTGAGTCTGAGTTTAGGCCGGCACAGCTCAATGATTTGCTGCAGTATGTCTCTGTCAACCCTGTAGTGCTCTACTATCTCCAGATCATGTAGCCTCTGGTAAGTTACCCTGGGCCTGAACACTTTTCTCCTCCTCCTCGATCTGTGGCGGTTGTCAGCATTATCCTCTTCACCACCCTCAGCCTCTAGCACATACTGATGGATCAAAGCAATGGCAGCCCCTAACATTTTTCCAGTAAAATTTCCCCGCCTGTGTATACACCAATGGTGCAGAGTTTGTGGGAAAAATAGACTGTAAGTTGTTTGCATGGTTTACACTGTTGTGCTGCAGAAGCTGCCTATATGATTGGCTGGTTATGATGCATTCCACCTGTATGATTGGCTGACTATGATCCATTCCACCTGTATAATTGGCTGACTATGATGCATTCCACCTACTAGCTATGTAATTTGTACTTGATTGCGTTTATTCCGATACTTTCCTTTTTTCCCTTCCCATTTCCTTCCCTTTTAAGCCCCGAGGCACACCGCACAAACCTGGTGCCCAAATGTAAACATAGCTACTTCCATTTCTTTTTTTTTTTTAAACCCGGTAAGTGTCGCACAAACCTGTTTAGCTAATGTAAACACTGAGAAATAACCATCCCTGGATGTGAACTTGCTCTTCATTTCATGGAATAAATCGATATAGCCTCAGACACACACCCTTGCTTAGCTGTGCTTACCTAAGCTTATCTGGGGGCCATGGAGCTCCAATGTGCTTACACCATGCATGACACACACCCTTTTCATGTCTGCTGCTCCTCCTGCTTACACAATCATGTTATAGCACCTACATGGTTAGGTGCAGTTTGGCACTTAGAATATTTTTGTGATTCAGTAAATTTCCCCTTATTTGCATACCCCACTGCTTAGTCCGTAGTTACTGCATTACCCCAGAGCCTTTCCCCTATGCAACCACTGTTCCCTGGTATTGCTTTGATTCTGCATGCCTTAGACTATAGTGACAAAATACAGATTTCCCTTAAAATATTGTTTTCACATTTTATTTTCTATTTTCGGCACGATCCCATTTGCGCGCCACTGCCCTATGCTTAAACGGCCGAGATCGGTCAAATAAAAGTTTTATTTTTAGAAAAATTAATTATTTTTCCATGCCAATGGCCATATATTTGGCCATTGGCATCCCTAAAGATTATAATACATGCTTTTATTTGAGCTGTCATGCCTACATTTTAATTTTTGCAGAAATGTATTTGGCTAGTAGCCGAATACATTTCTGCAACTAACACTATTCTTGCACGGATGCCTGCCTGCCTGCTTGCTGAATCACTAATTCACCTCATATGTATGGTTTTTACCAGCAAATGAGGTAATTAGCATTATGCAGTGGTGTCCATGCAGGAATAGTGTAGGCATGCTCGTGCACATCAAACCAGTAGTTTATTGGATCTCTTAGCGGCCGTATTCCATGGAGGAACAGCTACACTGTTCCTGCACAGAGATTTTATGTTATTGAATCCCAGGGATAATTTTTCTTATATGGTTATGATGTTATTAGTAAATCCAATAAAACAAATCAAACTGTTGAAAAACATACAACGAAATGGCTTTGCAGTCAGGAAACAAGTTCGAACAAAATTATATCTTTTTGAAACTTTAATGTGAGCGCTTTCATCGGAGCCAATGCTCTGACTTCTTCAGACAACCAAGTACACTGAAAACAAGTTTTAAATAAGTTTTAAATAATAGACCCAATTATCTAATGAACTCATTTAAAACCTATTTAAAGATACAGAATTCACTTTAGTTAAAAACATTTGTTAAAAAATATATATATGTGTATATTAAAAGACTTTTATAAGCTATATATGATTGTTTAAGCCAAAGACTTATACTTGTCATTACTTAGATGCATGCTAATTACATACATAGATAAAAAATAATAGAAAATATATATTAATAATGAAATAAAATAAAATACATGAATGCTATCTTGCAAGTGCTTTCAACTTTATGATGTTATTAGTACTAATGTTAGAGGTGGAGATCTGCATAATCCCACCGAGGTTAGGGAAACTCACTGGATTGCGGATCTGTGAGCGCATGTTCTACCTGGTTTAAATGCTTTTATTCCTCTTAAACCAATTTTGAAAGCTCACAGATTATGAACAGAGTAGTGATTGCTTGTGTTTATATATTATTTTGTATTTTATATAAGCTGTACTTTTTTTGCATAAGTTGTATATTTTTATATAAGCTGTATATATTATTAAAATTAGTTTATGCATTTATATTTTTTATATACATATTAGATATAGTGGATTATTGCAGTGCATGTTTTTATTTGAGCATTTTTATATTTTTTATATTTTATTTATATTTTTTCTATGTTGTTATGTAACTAATCCAGTTGATTTACCATCGGTTTCCAGGAAGTGATATATGTTGAGTTTTAGGTTTTTAGTACGTTTGAACCTTTCATTGGTTAATGATTTTTTTTTAATGAGTATTTAAGTAAATATATATATTAGAATGATGGATCTAATGAAGGAAAGTATTTTCTGAAAGCGCTTATCCTGTGTGTAATAAACTATTTTATGCTTTTTGCCATGGTGACCCTGCTGTTGTTTGTTCGAAGTTTATGATTAAGAAAGATGACACCTTTTAACAACAAATGAATAGACCAGTTAAAAGGTCAATTTAGCTATTCTAGGTAAGACATCAATAGGGGAATGTTATAGAAAATTTCAAAAAGACATTCTTTAGAAAATATATACCTACACAACTCATAGCAGCTCATGGCCTTCCCCTTACATTGACAGTTTTTTTTTAGTTTAAAATAGGCCTGCATCATGGTATAAAGGAATGACTCCCTGACTATATTGTTGGCGACATTGGTTCAATTAAAGGATCTAGTGTCTGAGGCACTGACAAGGATGGATGGGAATTTCCATCCTGGTGTGGGAGGACAGTGCATGGGCATTCCCATTAGTGATCCCTAGTGGAGACTGGGAATGCTTATGTAAGGGGATGTGGGATAAGTGGGGATTTGGAGGAGAATATGACTAAGTTACCACAAAGGGGGGCAAGATGATGCATGCCCCCACTGAATGCCTGCTCATTGTATACTACCACGCAGTGTAGATGGGGGTGGTGTAAGCTATGCAAAGTAAGAAAAAAACCCTCAACAGCAGATGGTAATGGCTAGACCCCCACAGCACCTTTAAGCTCCATATCTGGCTCAGTGGAGGACAGTAGGGAGTTGCTGGAAGACCCAGTGATGGACATGGGTAGAGGTGCCAGAGGATGAAGTAATGAAGTAGCCATGCAAAAAAAAAAAATTTAAAATAAAGTTTCTTTCTTTTACCAAGATCAATAAGTGAGATACCCATGCCAAAAGAAAAAAAAATATGACAACAGAAGAAAGCCAAAATTAAAGAATATGCAAACAGGAATGGATAATGTATAAAGCATCATTTTAAAATAGAAACCTATTTACTGGTAAAACAGCACTTTCTGGCAAACACACTTTCTAATTCTCAAAGAACATTAGCAGATTAATGTGTTAACTGTATTTATAAGTGAATAAAAATACCACAATAATGTACATTTTTAGGAAAGGTAGGAAGTAAAAACTTTTCTGAGATTGAACATATACAAGATTAATATACCTCAGCAATTATTATGCCTTAAAAAAGTTTTCGAGTACTTGGGAAATATTTTTTTGTCCCTCCTTTTCCTTCATTGGTATTTGCTCAGTATCTCATTGCCTGTCCACTCTTGGTCTACAATAAAACTCCTTGCCCTCCCTAGACTTATTTTAGTATTGTTGGGACCAGTTATGGATCCTTACACATCCTGGGAGTTCAGAGCATCTTTGCATCCATCCTGGTGGACATTTTATTGTATGACCTACCTGTTTACCCCTCCCTCACATCAAAGAAGTTCATTCTGGGTCGGACAGAGCTGGATCATGGTCAAATGGGACCATAGGCAGGCTAACGGATTGGGACCCCCCCTCCATACACAGCCCCCACCTGTAGTCATTCCAGTGTACTATTACTTGGCTATTTCTCCCCAGTTACTATAAACACTGTTCAAACCCCTGAGTGTGCATACATTCTCTGATTTACTTCTACAATGATTATTTGCATTTAATCTAAAACATTTATTTCAAATTTTATAGCACAAAGACTAATAGACATTTGCTAAACAAAGCAATACTGTCTCACAATGTAAACATATTTAGCATTAAAACTTCTCTGCTCTTGAAACTCACATTCATTGAAACAGCGTTGAAAACCAAGAAAATGCATCTGAATAGTGAGGGATAAAGTTTACCTTTGGGTTGTTTTCAAATCATATGCCCATTGTCCACATTTTAAGGACCATGCATACATGCTTGAGTTCTTTGATTCATCTTCATGATTGTATTAAATTATACTCCTTGTATAATACAGTGCTACTTATTAGAGCATGTTTTTAAGTTGTAGTTTTGAATATTTTTGCAGTAAGCAATGAAACAAAATGTATGAACCAGTAATGACAACACTACCCAAGTCAGAACATTTCAACCATAAAAGTCTACTCAAACTTCTGCCATTAAAATCCACAAATGTCAGTCAATATGTACAATCTCTGCAGAGGTAAAACTCATCTGAATAATTCCACATTTGAGATTTGTAACTAATGAAGAGGTTGCTGCTAGCAAGTAACTGCATATTTCAGTGATTTATCTACAGATTCAGTGCCTGTTGCCCCTGAAGAATAAATTGCCTATGTTACATTGAAAAATGGTACGTTGGTAATATTGCATTATGGAATGGATGGCAAACTAACAACAGGTTCATAGTTATTAGGCATTCCATCCAAAGGAAGACACACTCATGACAGCAGCATAACAGCCCCCCTTAAAGTACAACACAATATTAGAAATCCATCTACATTTTGTGGGAGTAGAACCCAGAACCTTATGCATCAATAATTAAGTAAGTTACCTGTTGTGCTACTAACAATGCTTTTACATTTTTCAGCACAATAGTGATAATATTTGCTAAACAAAAGAGCTGCACATTGTAAACAGACTTAGCATGAGCAGCAGTAAACCCCCCTTCCCCTGAAGCTTACAATTCCTTGAAAGTACACTTGAATCCCAACTCCTTGAAAAATGTACTTGACACTCAACTTTTTGAACTCCTTGAAACTCGATTTTTTCTAACAGCTTGGTGGTTGGGTTAGAGGATTATGGCTCTTTTTTCCTGTAACTAAGGGACAGGCTTTGAGCCTAACTGCCTGCTATCCCCAAATAGGGCATTACACACACACACACACACACACACACACACACACACACACACACACACACACACACACACACACACACACACACACACACACACACACGCACACACACACACACACACACACACACACACACACACACACACACACACACACACCTTACTTGTCTGTGCCATGAGACTAGAGTTTATATTCTGTGGAAGCAGCACAAAAAAGAACAGGAGAAAGGTGTTTGTGATGACACATGCACAGATGCAACAGGTGTTTGTGATTGGTCATAGAAGGTTTTATAGCAGAAGAATGCCCTTAAAAAATACATTTTTTTTTATAATTAAAGAAGTAAATGTGACAGTCCCTCAGCAAGTGGACCACCTCCCAACAAGTGGGCCCTAGGAGACTGCCTTGGTCATTTAGTGCTGGAAATATCTCAGGAGTGAGAGTGTAATGTGAGCAAGAAGTGCATTGCCCCACTTCCCCCGCAGTTCAGCCAGGCTCACCTCCCACCTTACAGACCACACCCTCTTTAGTTACATCATCTGCTTCCACCAAGGATTGTTGCAAAGAGATGCCCACATACCACCTTCCCCCCAGCATAAGCACACTCACCCCTCCCTGCCTGTCCAGCATTGCCTGAGCCACTAATCAAACCCAGGTCACTAGGGATGTAGTCAGGCTTTATCCCTTTATGCTACCAGAGTGACTAGTACTGGGGAAAGTTTGTTAATTTAAAAGACTGATACTATTGAAAAGTGACAACTCAAATGCATAACTGCTATACTCAATTTAAAATGTGCAATTGTTATTTTATATTATCAAGGTTTAATATCTGAAATACTACAAATGAAAGGGGTTTAAATACTATGAAACACCAGACTTTTCAACTTTCTTTATTTTGGAGGAATGTTCATATTTTCAGGCCTAATTTACCCCTGTAAATGATGTATGTATTTTTGAGGTATGTCCCTATTGTCAGACTTGATTTACCCTCCACACAGTTTTCTTAATCTCCCCTCATCACACATGATTTTTTTAAGCTGTGTAGTACACAGAAAAGTATACTACATAACAGACATAGTACAGGCACTGGTAACTTAATGAAAGAAGACACACATCTGACATTTCCCTTTAACAGAAATAAAATAAATTATTTTCTTTATAGAATTTTGGGTTATTCTGTAGTGCAGTACTGGATGTTCCCATGTTGATTGACATGCAATGAGGGCCATAGACTATCTATGTATAGCATATTTTCATTCACTCTGTCACCTGTGCCATGTGCACATCATATATTTAGACATCTGTACCCCTGCTATAGTTGGCTTTGTCCAGGTTTCTTGTGCTAAGAGGTTGAGAGGTATGGTGTCATTTTATTCTGGTTTCTCTTGCTATTTTAGGGACAGGTGTCATGGGCAATTTTTATTGGCAATGATGGCATCCATGTAGGCATGGTTAGCTAGTCTGTGGGTGGGGCTTCATCCTGCTTCTTAGAGGGTTACTACACTCCACGATAACTGAATTTTACAATACAGCTCATTAAAGTCTACTGATTTTTCACTGTCTCTTTGATGATGCATTTATATTTTCCCATCATTTTGTAGCTGCTTTTAAATCTGTTTCTTACAGGAAGTGAAAGAGTCATGTGATACTTGGTATTCAAATTAAAGGCTAATCAGATGTTTTTAGCTGGCTGTACATACTTTTCAAGAGGCCTTATACCTATGTTCAATGTCTGCTGGTTGAGAGGTAGGTGAAACACTCATCTGATAGGTTCACAAGTTCATACTGTTTGAGAGGTATGTGAAACACTCACCTGATAGGTTCGTACTGGCTGAGAGGTAGGTGAAACACTCATCTGATAGGTTCACAAGTTCATACTGTTTGAGAGGTATGTGAAACATTCACCTGATAGGTTCGTACTGGCTGAGAGGTAGGTTCACAGGTTCATTGGTAAGTACCAGGCCAGCAAGCCTTGTAGAAATTTTAAGCGTGGCAGTTTCCCTTTCTGTGCTCAAAATAATCTGTCCCATTTGGTTATACATTGGCCTTACCCATCCCATGGTCTATAATTATATAGATTAGCCCTAATGAGAATAACTAGGATCATACCACAAATAATTTGAAGGACCCCCCCACCATGCATGAGATAAAACATTTAGGAGCTGCCCAGTCCTGGGGTAAATTTTCTGTTTCCCAGCCACTGATCTAAGTTGTGCTTGAGTATGGACAAGGATGAATTTTGTTTTATGTGGATGGGGAATGTGTTCCACAGCAGCAGCATCCTCTGTGAGATATACCTGTCCTTCCAAAATTTTCTGTCGATGTGGCAGAAGAGGTTTAGATCCCTAGATAGAGTATTTCTGATGCCATTTGATGCATCAGAAATAGGTTGGAGGATGCCTTGTATACCAGATGCAGATCACCTCTTAGCAGTCTGTAGGATACTGAGTATAGTGACAGGGCTTTGAGTCGGTCCATGTAGGACATGTTGTGTAGGCCTTGTATCTATTTAGTAAGTTACCTCTGTAAGTGTTCAGTTGTTGAATGTGTCTGGAAAGATACACGCAAAAGGTGGTATTATAGTCAATGACTGTCCTAATGAAGGCTGAGTAAACGGGAACAATGACATCCCTAGATCTAGACACAATTCCTTTGTTTATAAGTTGTGCAACAATAGACACATGTTGGTCAAAAGTTAGGTAACTGCCCACATAACTTCTCAAATCCTGAACAGCTGGGTCAACTCTTAGGGGCGTATTGTCAACATGGTAGTTCCCTAGGGTAGATGTCTTCCCAAAGGATACAATAATACATTTTTGGTATTTCATTGCAGTCATGATTTTGGGTCCAGTTATTTATTTAGAACATACCTTCCTGCTGGATTGCTAAGTCATTTGAGGATTCAATGACTGCTCCTACTTTGCAGTCATCTGCAACCTCAGTCAGCTAAAACCCTTTGGCATTGGATTTTACTTCAGAAAAGTAGACACCAAACAGGAGAGGTCCCAGCACAGAACCCTGGGGAACTCTACTGGTGACTAGTCTCTTTGTGGAGGTAACTTCCCCTATTTTGATTATCTGAGTCATATCTGTGAGCCAGTTGGTAATCCAGTGGGTAACATAGGGGGTTTAATCCCAGTTTATTTACCTTTTCTACTATGCATGAGTGGGGAATTGTGTCAAAAGCTTTGGCCATGTCAAGGTATGCAATGTGTACTACTTTGCCTTAATCCATTGCTTTGGTGGCCTTTTCAAAAAAATCCACCAGGTTGAGTAAGCATAACCTGCCCTTGACAAGTCCAAACTGAGACTAATGCTAATGTTTTGATCAGAAAAGCATTCTGCTCTGCATTTAAAATGTGGTTATGTGATAGCTAAAAATGCAAATGATTTTTTCCTAAATTCTTGCATCTGGAATGCTAAAATGAGAAGGGCTGCATTAGCGGCATGGAAGATGTTATTCTAAAAAGTGCAGATAATCCATTTTTATTGTGTTATCTAAGTGCTAAATATGATATTCTAAATTAACGAGTCAGTCTTTGACCACATTTTAATGCTCAGCCCAAGGATGAAGCAACATGATAAAAGTGTGCACTGAAAAGCTGCAGAGACCGAAAACGGTTTCCTTGAAATGCAACTTGGTATGTAAATGTGTTCATCCTGCATTTTTTAAATAAGGCACACTTTAAGGTTGATCCAAATTCCCTGTTAATAATTCTGAAGGTCTTTTGGTTCACAATATTATATTCAAGGGAAACACACAGTATTCCAAAAAGAATGCTGAAATATTTTGAACAGTGACAGCAAGTAGTTTAAACTGATGGATGTCTGAGTGTAGCATTGCATTTTTATGTCAGTATTTTATTTATTCAGCAGTGCTCTTTTAACTTAGATGTTAGCTACACTTCAATTTTGCTTTATTTATTATTTTATCATATGAAACGGCTCCCCCAAGGTTTGAGTCTCTTGTTTTGTTGTGGGACTGTATTTTAGTGAGAGTTGTAAAGCATATGCTTCTCTTTGCTATACCAGTACAACACAGGGACAGGCTTGGATGTGTATGCCGCTGTTCTCTGCCTTTCTCTTTTTCTTGTTTAAAAGTCAGTGCTGATTACACCCTTACATCTGTCACTTTTAATTATGGTTCCTTTTCCAGATACAGTCTGATGATCACAAAAATAGAGGCAAAAGCCTAGTTGTTCAAACTTATCTCAGACCTTGTGTTGCAAAGCACTTCAGTCTTACAAGTGCCACAGGCAGTCAGGTAGTGCCTTGGTGTAGGGCACCATCCACTCATTTCCTAAACCACATGCAGTAGTGAGGTCCTTGGTGTTACCAAGCTGGACAGGACAGACTGGACCTCTCTTATTCCAGCAACAACCACCAGCTTATTGTGTATGATTCCATCAACATGTCCAGGAGCTACCAGGAACCTACTTCTAGCAGGCCAGGGCTCATATCTCTCACATGAAAGTCATCTGGGCCAGGGTCATAGTCATCATTAGGTTTCAAAAAGCTCCACATGAGTCCTGTCAATTCAGAAGAGCTGTGTTTATACTTTGAGTCCCCAAACTAGCGCAAATAGTAAACCCAACAACTACTTCAATTCCTTTTTACTGCTTTATAATTCCTTTTTACTGCTTTATAATCTCATCCATTTGGTCAGTATCCATATCTCAAAACCAAAAGAGAGGAATTTAGAGACTGACTGGTACAGAGAGTGTCATCTTAGTAACCTGTGTCATCGTAGTAACCTATCAGAATTTCAAAACTCTAAAATACAAGTCCCAGTACTCCAGCAAATGAGGTGCAATTCTACAGATATAGCGGCAAAGTGTAAAATTCACTGTTATACATTTTTACAGGGAAAGGTCAAGCCCCCTCCTACACCTCAAGCCTCTATACTTATATATATTAACTCTAACATCACTGCACCTTGGAGATGGGGACATTCTCTGAGATACAGCAATGTCAGACTAGGTATATTTCCACCTAAGTGTATTTAATTTCCCACTGTTTCAGTACAATTGCTGTTCGGTCTAGATAACATATGACAGAAACCCTTTCTTCTTGTTATTTTGGTTTCTCTTCAGCATCTGCCCAGTACAATGGCTACATCACTGCCACCAGTGTACCCCATCCAATGGTCAGTGTTTTTGTTTCTTCTATGAATGAGTCCCCAACACAATTAAGCTTCTCCATTTTAGAGACCTTCTCCCAATCGCCAGCAGACATGACATCTGATTTGGAGGAGAACCCCCATGTTACACACCCAGCAGTTAGCTACATAAGTGCATGATAAAGGCAACATCCATTTGCCATCAAGAGAATAGATTTGCCTGCAAACAAACACAGATGAATCCCTCATATAGCTAGACTGTATACTTTGTATACCTTTACTTGAAAGCCTGAACTCCACTGTAAGGGAATGATGCACAGGATTGGTGACAAGACACAACCTTGGAGGAGCCCTACAATCAGCCAAAATGTATTCACCTTTACTCTGACCATGTACATATAACTCTTGGTCAGAAAATACAGGAGCCAGATGGGATATAGCAGTGACCTTGTGACACAATACTGATATAGTAATTGTCCAGAGGCATGCAGGGCACACAGTACTATACCCTGTTCACATACACAAGTTCATGTTGTCCAGAAAAACTCCCATAATCCCCTCAATATGTGTGCAAAATGAATGACTTGATCTTGCGATACCTGGTCTGGATGGAAAATGCTGAAGTCCATCAGAAACATCTATCAGGCAAAGTCTCTTTTCCAGTTTCCTGGTGCAGAGATTCCCTGAGAGGCTGAGAAGTGCAATTCCTCTACAACTACAATGTACTATCCTTTTACCCTTTTAAAGAACAGAGACTGCTATACCAGTTTGTCAGTCCAAAGTTACTGTCTCCTCTTCCTGTTAACTGAAAAAACAAAAATTAACCATGACCCACCCTCAGCAATTTCCAGTTGGATCTCATCCACTGTCACAGGACTGCCCGCCTCTTAACTACTTAAATACTACAGAAATTGCCACAGTCTGTTTCTGGTATTACTTCCTCAACGTAGAGCATTGCCACCAGGTTCAGAAGTTTCTCAAAGTTCTTTGCCTAGCCCCTCATAATATCTATCTGAATTCAAAGCCCTCATTTCTCCACCTCTACTATTAACAGCATGGGAAATTCACTTCTCTCTTTCTGATATGCCGGATGGTTAGCCATAATATTTAAGAGGCTATCCAAATGTAGTTCCCCATGTTCTTGCCAAACTAATCCTATATGCAGGCCTTCATTTTGATGACTACTGCAACTGCTGCTTAGCTTGGGTTGCTGTAACCGCTGCTTAGCTGGCTTGTTGATGGCAACTGCTCTTACTTGGATGCATCCTTCTAACAAATCATAGCAGGCCTTTTTCATTTAACTAGATAGGTTCTCTCACTATTGGTCTACAACCGTAGATCCTACTGCTACTGCCATTGCAGGGTCTAGATACTGACCATAGTTCCTTGTTGTCACGTAACTAATTAGGTCTTTGTGTTCTTGACCATGACCAGACATATATCACTGCACTGAGCACACCTAGTATAAGAGAAAAGTTCTTTTCTGGTGGTGGAAGTTGAACTCATAATATGAGGAAGCCTCTGCAATGCTTTTCCAGGATGCCATCAGCACATTTTGGAGCTCCCCAGGTTTTACAGCCACTGCTTTTTTCATCCAATTAAGGTCACCACCAAGTGGCCAACATTTGACAACTAAGCATCTCTCTTCATAGCAGCATCTGGAATCCATGTCTCATGTATGACAATGTGATAAAAACCTCTTCATCACCCTTTAATGCAGAATGCTCCATACTCTTATCAACAGCCTTGTGTTCATGTTCACTACAGATGATCAAACAATTATTTGTCACTTGGGTTCAGATCAAGTTACAGGAGAGATTAAGACAGATTAAAAAAGAGTGGATTTTAGCAAATGAAGGTGGTTCTTGGGACAGCAAATGTCATTTTAATACAAGGAAATAAACTTCAGTTTGTGCAAGAGGATGACATACATTTGACATATTGGTTAAGGTCTTCATCTCCCATACACAGGGCACAAAGTTTTATCCAGACCTCTGTACAATGCCTGTTTAGACTGTGCATGTTCTACCTCTGTCTCTGTGGGGTTTCACTCACCTCTGAAAAAATGCTGGATATTTCCACCAAAAACTCACCTATGAATCGAGTCATAGACAGAAGCACCTAATCTAGATAGCGCCTATGAGTTGAAGACACTAAACTTTTTAGACATCAGCTTTGGTGTGCAGTATCCTTTGGATGGGAGAACATAAAACACAGACTGTATGCTTTGTAAGAGGTATCCATTCAATGTTGTAAAAATTACCTCCAGGTGATTTGGCATATTGACTTATGTCACTAAAAATGGGCTTGGGTATTTGCCAGAGACAAGTGCGTTGAATACCCGGCCTACTCTGATTTATGCCAGGCATCCATGCTAATGGCAGAAAGGGCCTAGGTGCCTCCATTGGACACTGTATTCCTGCTATAAATCCCCACAGCACTGGGTCAATAAGCTACTGGCTGGCTGGTGTCCAGATGCCCTGCTTGGGTTACTTGGGATAGCCTTGTTAAGAGCAAGAGAGATGTAAAACCAATCAATCTGCAAACACTAACTAAGAATTGCTACAATCATTGTAGCCTCACTGACAAGATGCAGCTTGGAAGGGGATTACATGATGGTAAGGAGAAGACTGCACATTTTCTGCATTCAGGAGACAGGTGCAAAGTCACTTAGAGACGCAGAGTCTGATACTCATGGAGATAACAGACTAAAAATGATGTGGGAATTGTGGGGAGGGAGAGGCTTCAGAAGACAGTGAGGGTTGTCATTAGAATTTTTAACAGTCTGATGGTAATCAGACTCCAGTGTAAGGATAGGGCACTATTCTTAATCTCAGTCTATGCCTCACTCAAGGGTTGTTACAGTGAGGAAAACATAGTATTCAGAAAACAGTTGCAGGACCTACTAGATAAAGCTGGACAACACCAGTTGGTGTCAATAATGGGGACTAAAATGCATATTTTGGGACAAAGATAACAGGATATGAGGACTGCATGAGTCCACATGAGAGGGCAACAGGAATAAAGAAGGAGAGGTCATTCTCAACTGCTGTCTGGCAAATGGCTTGATGGTGGCCAACACATGGTTCAGCAAGAGACACATTTACAAGATCACATACAAGATTGTCCAAGATGTAACTCGGACAGACTTCCTCCATGTAGGGGAACGGCACTGGGATAGAATCAGCAATTTCAAAGTCATCTCCAGTTAAAAAGTCAGCACAATGCATAAACCAATGGTTGCCGCAATCCACTGCAGGCATTGGTCAGAGAAGGCTCTAAGGTCATTAACGAAAAGGCTGAAGACCTGGAAGATGACTGCAGAGAAAGCACAAGAATTCAAGGAAATACTCAGGGATCTATCACCTCAGGCAATGAGGAAATTGGTGGAGCTGAAGAAGAATTCCAACACGTCAAAAGAGTACATGTGAGGAATATAGAACAGATATGTGGCTGGTATGAAAATAAGGCAATTAAGAAAAGCTGGTGGTGGAATGTGAAAGTCCAGAAAGTCATCCAAAGAAAGAAGGGGTGCAGGAAAAATAAGGACCAGGTTAAGAAGAAATATGGGTTGGCTAACAGAGTAAGAGAACTGTTGCAAAAGCAAAGAGCAAGGTATCAGAGCCACTCTGCCAGCTTCTGGAAAGTGACTATCAGGTTGCAAGGCAAAGACAAAAAGATAAATAAGATGGTCATCGTATGCCCTTCATAAAGGATTGCCCTTCATAAAGGATGCCATGAGCAACCTAATCACCAGTCCACAGGGCAACAAGAGCAGATGAAAGAGTTACTTCCAGCTGCTTTTGAATGGAGAAAACCCCCTAGAAGCTGTACTGCACCAGGCACAGCCTACAATGAATGAAGCAGAGTCCACCTTAGATGAAGTAAAAATAGTACTGAGAAAAATAAAGTCAGACAAAGAAGCAGGAGTTGATGAAGTCACAACAGATATGATCAACATGTTCAGTGAGTTAAGAGGAAAAATAGCTCCAGAGAGTGCTCAACAGTTTGGAGAAAAAGGCATAACATACATAACTGGAGAATACATATTCTTATGCCAGTGTACAAGAACAAAGAGGCCATTCACAACTGTTGACAGTACAGTGGTATCAAACTGCTGTCACACTGCATGAAAGAGTTGGAGAGGGTGATTGATAAATGAATCCCCAGAGAATTAGAATGTAAGATGGGAGATGAACAACTTGGATTCAGACCAGGATGCAGCAACTTGGATTCAGTCCAGGATGCAGCATAAATGACATAATGGTTACAGGGTAACAGATAGTTGAGAAGTTAGAAAATAAGAAAGACTCCAACCTGGCATCCCTAGACTTGAAGAAAGCTGATATGAGCAGACATGTGATGGGTCAAAGTTGCAGAAACATTTGTAGAGTTAATGCAAGCTATGCACGTGGACCCAAATACATAATTATGGACAGTGTTTGGTCTTACAGAGGGGTTCCCAGTGGGAGTGGGCATGCATCAGGGTTCAGACCACTGTTGTTCATACTGGTGATGGACTGCATTAACAAGCAGATCAGAAGAAACGGATCAACAAAGTTGCTGTATGCAGATGATGTGGCATTACAGGCAGATTCTGAGCAAGAACTTCAGAAAACATTAGGTGAAAACTGAAGGCAAGTGGGATAAAACTGAACACAGATAACACAGCTGTAATGGCAGCAAGTATGGAAATCAGAAGAAGATGAACATTTCGATATAAGGTAAAATAGTGAGGCAGGTTAGCAACTTCTAGTATCTGGGAGGGGTGGTCGAGGAGGTCAAGGCTGTAATTAGAGGGACTACAGCCAAGTGACAAAGAGTGACAGAGGTACAAAAGAATGGCGTGACTAGTACTGATGTATGGTACAGATACTTGTGCAGTAAAGGTAGAACAACTGAGAAAGCTAGAGGTGATGGAGATGAAGTGTCTGAGATGGGCAGTAGGATGATCCCTGTGGGACAGATGAAGAAATGAGGACATGCAAACAGCAGCCCAAGTCATCTCAATCACAGAGAAGATCAAAAAGAAGAGACTAAAGTGCTCTGGGAATGTGTGCAGGAAAGCAGAAGGGAAATCTGGGAAAGCAGAAGGGAAATCTGGGAAAGCAGAAGGGAAATCTGGGAAAGCAGAAGGGAAATCTGGGAAAGCAGAAGGGAAATCTGGTGAAGATTTGTTTCAGACATGAAGAAGATGAGGGGAAACCAGGGCATCTAGCAAAGAGATGGTTGGATTGTGTGTGAGAAGCCCTGTGACAGTAAAGGATGATTATTGAAGAAGACAGAAGTGTGACATTGAATGAAAATAGATATCAACAGTCGACACGATACTCCAACACAATGTAGAAAAAGGGGGATGATGATGGTGATGACTTGTGCAAGAGGACAAGTGTACCCCAGCTTGATTATGATGGCCTTCTCAGTCAGGGTGGTCACTCTCATTTTGTAGAACTACCAAATCTCAGTAACAGAAACACATGACCTTGAAAGGCCCTCGAAGAGTCTTTCACCAGTAAATTAATGATCAAATGTGCTTTTCCCTACCCGTCTATCCAAACTATATTTAAATTGGGAGGGTAACCTTTACTCCTAATTGTAGTAGGTAACATATTTCACCATCTACCAGGCTGGGAATGACATGAGTTTTCTAGTAAATTAGCCCTATGATGGACAGCATTAACCAACGACTTATTGTTTCTATTATTCCTTAACTGCACACCTTTAATAATACCAACTCCTACAGCAAATGCATCATTATAAATATACTTATGTACGATTATTAGATCTCCCGTAATAAACCTGTAACAATGTAAAAAGAGACTGTCTGGAGTTTCCCCAAGGAAAGGACCAAGGATGTGGGGTACTCAAGAGCCCATTTTTAAGGGGTCTGTGGTAAGAAGTTGGCCAGTAGTTACCTGAATGCAGCTGTGAAATACAGAAATGGAAACTCCATTTTTTTCTTGCACGTGCAGCTAACAACTGCTCATATTATTGAGTTTTTTTGAAGTTCCTGGTAAGGGTATCTAATAAAGTCTTAAAGTTGCACTCCAGAACTTGTGTATGCAATGATGAAGATACCTTGGGAGGAACAGTTGTCTGATGTGACGCATTGTAGTTTATTCTTATTGGTCTTCAGTACTAGATATGGACTGTTCATCGCAGACACCATGTTCAGATAAAAACCTTTCCATAAGTGGAGAACGCTACATATTGTTTTACTTATTTATGGCCCATTCCCAGTTTTAAATACTCATCTTCCATTGTTTGTAAGTTATTCCAAGCCAGGTCATCTGTCCTCCATGGACAATAACATAACATCTAGCTTCCTTCTCAATGAAGCCTCTGCTATAATTCAAAGGAATTTATTTTCCATGTCTCTCCCAGTCATGAAACTCTGCAGTTACTTCATTTTTTTGTCCCGTCTTTAGCTAGTCATGCACACACTTCAGTGCCTGTTCAGTAACTTACATCCAGTATCCGAAGGAATTCCAGAATAGAAGCTTTGAAAAGCATCTTGAGTGTAGAGATAGGATTTTATATGGGTACTTCCTTACACAGTTTTTATTCTATAGTAACACCAACTGACCAACAACAAAATACCTGAACTTGAGGTTTTCTTTAATCTCAAAGTCAGGAAAAAACCCTCTGCAAGTAGGACCAGGTGCAAGGCAGGAGCTAATATAAGTAGACAAAAAGCCTGTTGGCTGAAACCGGTCTGGGATGTACACTACTTTTTGAATAAAATACTTCTGTATTTACCTTACTAGTCTTGTTTGGGGCTTTTCACTGTAATTGGTGCTGGCATTTTTTGTCTACTTTGTTTAATCTCAACAACATTTAGGCCACTATCTCTGACCAGATTCCATATGATATAAATCTTGAATTGGCTGAAGTCATAGCATTGTTCAAGAAAATTAATTATCCCTATTATAGCCATTTATAGAACTCCACCTTGACTCTTTAATGCAGAATACATTACCAAGAACCGTAGCTAGGTTACTCAAAGGTGAGGTAAAAAATGTCAAAGATGAAAAAATATTTCCTCTGAAATTGTACGAAAGTCACTTGCTACAAATGTAAAAAGCACCTTGCATGTATTACATTACCATGCTCAAATTGCTTCAGTTGTGACAAAAACACAGCATCACAGTTTATTTCTAAATGTCAGTGCTGCACTCCCATAACATTGACAACTGTTAATCAGAACCCCTAACGTCTTGCTCCCAACATTACCCACTGAACCAAATACTTTCTTGAAGGTGTTTCAAACATCCATTCATAAACTGGCAAATGTATACAAAGAACAAAAAGTATTCCCAAAGATTTCTGGACTTTGTGAGTAACAATATGCTCAAGGGGATTATCCCCCTGCCCACTTGTATCAGTCTTCTAGATTTTTCTTCACTAATATATCACCCAGTTGCAGCACCAAACTTGTTATCCTCTCTCTAGACAAATCTGACCATTTCTCTGTAACTTTTTCCTTGAAAACCTGCTTCACAACCCTTACAACTCCTCCAGTTTCAGAGATTAATCTAGAGCCAGTAACTTAGTACTTAATAGTTTTACCGATAAGTACGACTGACATTATATTGTCTGGCAATGTAAGTATTGTCTGATTGTTACGTAGAGGATTAAGATTATGAGCTGTTTCCTATAGTCCAGGGTTTGATTCTCCCAGACTCAATGTTTCTACTGGGTGACAGTGACTTAGTCAGGGTAGTGGCCTCAGGTTGCCCTAAAAAGGAACACTTGTAACAAAAATAAATAAATATATATAAAATAAATGTAGTTGCCTAATAAAACTTGCTGCTGAAGTTATTACCTCCATCTGAATACTCTATCTTAGATAGTGAAGCACCCATGCCCATCCATACCCACCCATGCTCATCCATGCCCATCCATACCCACGCATGCTTATCCATGCCCATCCATATTCACCCGTGTCTGTCCATGCCCATCCATACTTACCTGCACTTGTCTATGCCCATCCATGGCCATGCATAGCCACCCATGCTCATTTATGCCCATATATGCCAGCCATATCCATCTAAAGCAGCATAATCATATGCTTAAAACTTAACCCATATGATGGATCCACTCATAACTAAAATATATAAAAAAACAACTCCTAGCCAGATATAAAACATCCATTATAAAAGTAATTTAGAGGGAGTAAGTTCATTAAACTTAGCAATTTGTAAATGCAAGGCTAGATATGAACTTTGGGTTGTAAACAATTCAAAAGACAACCACAAGTCCTACTCCTGCTAATAACAAGGATCTTAGAAATTTCCAGCAACTATGAGCCTGTTCCAGAGACTACCACTTCTCTGGAACAGTCTCTCCATCCATGTGAAGCAGAGTTACTCCATAGGCAAGGTTCAAATGACAAATTCACCACCATAACAGGAACAAGCAAGCAAAAATTGAGGGTAATGTTACTCAATGCTAGAAGTCTAAATCCCAAAATGCACTCACTTGAGGCACTCCTTAAAATGGAGATCATCGATATCTGTGCAGTGACTGAGACCTGGTTCAAGGCTCTAGAGAGCACCCCTGCATTACCAGGCTATAACTCATACCACACTTTTTGGCCATCTAACACCAAACACCACAGGTGAAGGTTTGTCCATATTCATTAAGGATATCCACACCTTCAGGTAAGTTGCGCAGCATAATACAACCGAGGTTATCCAAGTGCAACTAACTCTGGGCAAAACTGCAATCCAAATTGTAGCTTGTTACATATCCCCACCATGCCCCAGGATTCCCACTCCTCTTTTCCTGATATGCTGGAAAATATCAGGGTTCAACCAAATACCCTAATAATGGGCAATTTCACCTACCCCGCCATTAACTGGGAAATCTACTCTTGTACCAACTCCTTTGCTCCACGCTTTCTGGAATAAATAAATTCCAATCTTCTGGATCAACTTATCCACACCCCCATCAGTGGCAACAATATCCTAGACCTAGTCATTACCAACATGAATGACTGGTGTTCCACACCTGAAGTCAACTCCTGGTTGGTCAGATCCGACCATAAGTTAATCACCCTAGATAGCCACATCCTGCCCCCACCCACCATTAAGGAAACCATGGTAAAAAATGTCTCCAAAGCCAACTTCATGCTTCTTAAGATAGAAGTGGCAAACTTCATGATACACATGCAGATGGACAATACAGTTACGACTGCTGAATCCTACACAAAATGCACTCTATAAGCACTTACATGACTGCATGGATCATGCTATCCTAAACAGAACCAGGACACTATCCTTCAAAAAAAGGAAGCCAATCTGGTGGTCCCATGACATAAACAAACTCTACAACAGAAGGAAGAAACTGTTGCAAAAGAAAGTAAAATCCCAGGAGTGGAGGAGCTCCCTGGTTAGCCTCAGTAAGAAGTTGAGATCCCTTATAAGATCCTCCAAAGCTAGCTACAAAAACAAAATTGCCACTGATTCTAAGGACAACCACAATGCATTCTATAACTATGTCAAGAATCTCAAAGGCAACACCCAGATCTACTCTGAGTCACAGCACAATGGCACGAAAATTACAGAACCAACTGATATTGCCAACATCCTGGCAGATAGGTTCAGTGCTAAATTTACCCCCCTCTCACCCTCTAAAGGGCCTATATCTATACAGGAAAAATGCAGAGTCCCTGTAATCACATCTATGCAGGTAAAAGCTGCACTCTCTAAAACCAAAAACACAGCATTCATGGGACTGGACAACATCCCAGGCTGCATTTTACATGAACTTCAGAATGAACTGGCTCCCCACCTAAGCACCATGTTCAATCATAATCTCACATCAGGCTTTGTGCCCACTGAATGGCACACAGCAACAGTTATCTCACTCCGCAAAGGGGGACCCACCACGGATCCTGGGAACTATCACCCTAATAGCCTAAAGAGCCTGGTTTGCAAGGCCATGGAATGTATCATCATGGAAAACATAAACAAAGACGTTGGTAACCTACAAACTCTGGAACCCACCCAGTTCAGGCTTGTGAAAGGCAGATTATGCCTTCTCAACCTGATTGACTTCTTTGAGGCAGTCATTAATGCTGTAGACAAGGGTAAGGTGGTTCACACAGCCTATCTTGACCTCGCCAAGGCTTTCAACACCATCCCCCATTCTGGAATTATAGTTAAGCTCACTAAACTAGGTATAAATCCCTACATCACAAGATGGGTTGCCAACTGGCTCACTGACAGAACCCACACTGTAGAAGTTGCAGACTCCAAATCTGACTTCAAACCAGTGACAAGTGGAATACCACAGAATTCAGTCCTGGGACCTCTTCTGTTTGGTATCTACTTCTCTGAAGTACAGGCTAACACAGAAGGTCTCTGGCTAACGAAGTTTGCAGATGACTTCAAACTAGGAGCCATAGTTGAGTCCTGAAATGATGCGGACATCCTACAGAAGGGCCTCACTGAGACAGATGCTTTGTTTCAGAGGCATGGCCTCAAGCTCAATGCCAAAAAGTGCATTGTCATCCCCTTTGGTAAAAACTCTGTACCCATGAACTACCAACTAAACGGCAGTCTACTTAACATCGAATGTGTGATAAGAGACCTTGGGACCCAGGTGGACAGTAGTCTCTCCTTTGATAATCACATCGCCACAGTAGTCAGGAAATCCTTTTATGTGGCACACCTCATCAGAAAAGGGTTCTCATCCAGGAAAAAAGAGGTCATTGTTCCCCTACTGCACTCATTAGACCCATTATAGAGTACAACACCCCTTTTGGAATGTACCTCACAAGACATCTGCAGCAGCTTGAAAGGCCACAGAAGTACCTCACAAAGAGGATTACTGGCCTCAAACAGATGCCCTACACTGACCATCTCAAAAAACTCCAGCTTTACTCTGTAGCATATCGCCTACTCCAAGGAGATCTCTGCCTAACATATAAAGCTATGTTAAACCCAGAGCTGTTGGACATGCTACACCTAAAGAAATCCCAATCCCTCCAAGCTACATGCTCTAGTGACCTAAACCTTGTCACCACAATAAACAGGACACACTGTAGGGATAGATTCCTGTCCCAGAGACTTCCTATACTCTGGAACAAGCTACCCATCAATGTCAAGCAAAGTTCCTCATTAGCACTCTTCAAGAAAAATCTTGATGAGTGGATGGGAAATAGGAAATATACCCTGGGGATCACTTCTGTGGCTCTGCTCGACAGGGGCACAGGAAATTAACTTTCTTTGGTGACGTAAGCCAGGGAACCAAATTCAAATAAACTTGGACAATTGGATGGGGAGCAGACAATTCATTCCTGGTTTGGCACCCATGTATCCAGTTGACACAGGTAGCCAGTAAATGTTTCATCTCTCAAGCTCCTGCATGCACTTGCCAAGTCTACCAGAGCTTAGCAGACATTTGGCATGCATGACAAGGCTTAAAAAGGCCCCAGTGGTTGTTAGCCTAGTATACACCTATGAACCTATGAACCAAACTTACATATAATGTGATCACAAGGACACTTTTGATATTTTTCTACAATTTGTTTGTCTAACTTCATCCCAACCACCTTCTTCTGTGTGCCCCCATCTGCATTTCCCCTCATATTCCCCCTCCCTAACTCACTTCTGGTTGAATCCTTTAAACACTTTCCAAATTACAAATACCACTTCCATGGGTTCTGACAATACCCTCAATGTCTTCTGCAAAATGCAAAATCCCATCTAGCTAACCTCCCTCTATCAACAATTCAGTCATGAGTCTCTCCACTGGTAATAAGGCATGAAGAGAAACTGATGTGTTGCGTTTACATAATTGTGGTTTTCCTACCGCCTCTGGGAATTACAGTTCTATTAGTCTCACTAATATTATTTGCAAGGCTTCTTCTTCTTCTTTCAGCTTTTCCCAGTCAGGGGTCCCCACAGCAGATCACCTGTCTGCTCTTGATTGGCAGTGGAGTTTTACAGTGTTGAGTTGCCAGCCTGGCGCCCAACCTTCCACAGAAAGCACACACACCTAGGGCCAATTTAGAGTGTCCAATCCACCTACAGAATGTCTTTGGGATGTGGGAGGAAACAGGAGCACCCGGAGAAAACCCACGCAACCACTGGGAGGACATGCAGACTCTGCACAGAAGGCACTCCAGCCGAGTATCAAACCAGAGAACCTCTTGCTGTGAGGCAGCAACACTAATCGCTGCACCTCCACAGCCGCCCATTATTTGCAAGGCTATAGAACATTTTTTAAGCTGAACAGGTTAAGAAAGATAAAGGACACCTTACAGCTCTAGCTTTGCAAAAGGCAGATCATTCCATCTCAGCTTGCTGAGTTCTCCAGAAGGGTTGCTGAAGCCATGGATAAAGGGTATATAGCGTGTGTGGGATACCTGAACCTTATCACGTCCAGTGATATATTTCTTATATTAACAAACTGTCTCAACTCAGCATTAACTCATGCACAGATTGCTGGGCAGCTAACTTGCTGTTTGACAGAACCCACATTGTTTTTACAATTTGGAGGTATTTGCTCTAGAATGAAAACACATCAACGCCGGTATCACATAAGGCTCTGTCCTGAGCCCCCTCATCTTTCACATATACTTCTCTGACATAAAGACTGAAACCAAGTGATTATGACTAACTGCTTTTTGATAACTACAGACTAGGGAATGGTTATCATATCCCATACTGATACTCCTTAAATTCTCCATAAAAGGATGGAGTACGCAAATGCCTGCTCTGTTAATCATGGACTTATCTTCAAGAATAAGAAATGAAGTATAGTTACCTTTGGTAAATCCATCGTCAATGCTAGATATCATACAGATAAAATTTCTGTTAAATAAACCTAGTCATTAGAGGCACAGGTATAAGCTGATAATGTTAATCTGACCCAGTCATTAGAGACTTGGGTAACTATGTTGATTACAATGTTAAATCTGACTCAGTCATTAGTGAGAGTGGTACCTAAGTTTTTAACAATCTTAAATCTGATCCAGTCATTAGAGACAGGGTTACCTAAGTTGACAACAATGTTAAATCTGACCTGATCATTACAGGCTTGGGTACGTAAGTTGATAATGTTAAATCTGACCCAGTCATTAGAGGCTTACATACCTGCATTGATAACAATGTTAAATCTGACACAGTCATCAGAGACTTGTATACCTGCAGTCATAACAATGTTAAATCGGACCCAGTCATTACAGACCTGCATACCTGCATTGATAATAATGTTAAATCTGACCCAGTCATTACAGATAGGGCTACCTAAGTTGACAACAATGTTAAATCTGACCTGATCATTACAGACTTGGGTATCTAAGTTGATAACAATGTTAAATCTGACCCAGTCATTAGAGATTTGCATACCTACATTGATAATAATGTTAAATCTGACCTGGTCATTAGAGGCTTAGGTAACTACATTGATAACACTGTTAAAGTGTTACACAAAGACTTGGGTGACAGGTGACTACTTTGATAAAATCTGACCTATCTGACCTAGTCATTAGAGACCTGGGTAACTACTTTGATAACAATGTTAAATCTGACTCAGTCATTAGGGACTTGGGTACCTATGTTAATAACAATGTTAAATCTGACCTGGTCATTAGGGACACAGCTACTTACAATGATAACAACTCTCCTTTGATCATCACACACTTGTCATGGTTAGAAAACCCTTCCACCTTCTATAACTTCTCTTTTGTAGTAAGTATTGAATAAAATGCCTCCTCAATGTTTTTCCCATCAAAAAAAATTCAGGTTCTAGTATCATTCAGGGTTCAGTCCTGGGACCGCTCTTGTTTGGCATCTACTTCTCTGAAATACAGGCCAACATTAAGGGACTCTGGCTAACAAAGTTCACAGATGACTGCAAACTGGGAGCCATTATTGAATTCCCAAATGATGTGGATATTCTACAAAAGGGACTTACAGAAACAGATGCTTAGTACCAGAGCCATGGACTCAAGCTTAATGCCAAGAAATGTATAGTTATTCCCTTTGGGAAAAAACATTTACCCATGAATTACCACATAGGTGGCAGTACACTAAACACCGAAAGCGTGATGAGAGACTTAGGGACACAGGTGGACAGTGGCCTCACCTTCGATAACCACATCACCACAACAGTCAGGAAATCCTTCTATGTGGCACACCTCATCACTAAGGGCTTTTCATCCAGAAAAAAGGAGGTCATTGTCCCACTGTACTCATCCCTCACTACACCCATTATAGAGTACAACGCCCCATTTGGTATGTACCTTACAAGACATCTGCAACAGCTGGAAAGGCCGCAGAAATACCTCACTAAAAGAATCACAAGCCTAAAGCAGATGCCCTATGCTGACCATCTAAAAAAACTCCAGCTATACCCTGTGGCATATTGCCTACTCAAAAGTGATCTCTGCTTAACATACAAGGCCATGTCAAACCCTGAGCTGTTGGACATGCTCCACTTAAAGAAATCCCAATCCCTCAGAGCCACACACTCCAGTGATCTAAACCTTGTTATCACAATGAATAAAACATGCTGGAGGGATAGGTTCCTGACCCAGAGACTCCCCAAACTCTGGAATAGACTGCCCATACATGTCAAGAAAAGTGCTTCATTGGCCCTCTTCAAAAGGAACCTTGACAATTGGATGGGATATAGGAAATTCACTCCGGGGATCATGTCAGTCGCTCTGCTAGACAGGGGTCCAGGGAAGTAAATATCATGGGAAGAACTATCCAGGGAATTGTTATGGCTAGACTTGTATAGGCCCTAGGGCCAATAGCCTAGTACCAACCTATGAACCTATTACCTTCTCTGATAGACTAAAGTTTCTATCTGTCTGTCATCAAATTACACATGACCCTAACTTCAAGCTCATGAGAATTGAAATCACCGTTAAAAATCCAATTACTTCACTGATAGATATAAATCCTGATCAATGTCCCCAAAGATCATTCAACTTACTACAAACTGTCTGTTACTGTGGAATCTCTTTCTGATACCTAATCATTACAAAGGAAACTAACCACAGTAAATAAGTTTATGGAAAATGAACTGCAAACAAGTGCAATTTTAGTGAACAATTATCTCGCTAAATGTACAATATACAAAATACCATCCTCAAAAATAATAACAATGATAAATTAGTCAGCAGTCTTGGAACAAGGGTGAATAATTCCATCTCCTTCAACCACCCTGTAGCAAAATTAGACCAAAATTCTGTTATTAACATAAGTGATATCTGAAGGTATATCGCCCAAGTCAAAAGAAGTTGTCATCCCTCTGTATGCCATTTCAGACCAGTTCATAACACCTGAAGAGTTCACAGAGATTCCTAACCAAGGAGACTTTTGGCCTAAAGTTGATGTGCTACCAGAAAAGACTTGAAGTGCTGTCCTTATGGTTAGTTTCTTATTGATTCTTCCTGGGTGATCTATCCCTTCCATTCTCTACCATTAAGACATGGGTAGTCATTAATAAATACAATCCTGGGTATTGACTAGAGTATCTATGGTATTACATTGGGATAAATCAACTAGGCTTGAAATGACCTCTGGGTCGATAACCTAGTATCCTCCTATGATCCTATGATTAATGACCTCAGTCCCCCAATCTTATTTGATCTCCTGTATCCTTGCCAATCAGAAAGCTCCACTAATACCAGAACTAGGGACTTAAAACTCCCTCAGCACATAAACACAATTCAGTAAAGAAATACATTTATTATCAAACTCCTATGCTGAGTCTCTACTTTCAGAACAGGTTGTGATGTCCTAGCAGCCTTGAGATTAAACCGGATGGTTAGGCTGGTACCCATAAATTTAATCTGGGTCTCATCTGCTTTGCCTGCTTGAGAAGAGGGGGACAGGTACTAGCAATTGCTACTCAATTGTCTTGCATTTCCTGTGATGCTGTGATGGAAATTACCTTAACATTACTGAGGGATTAAATAACAAATCAAATACTTTTTTGTTAGGGAACTTCAGTTATCCAAGCATTAAGTGGCAACCTCACATATATAAAAATGGATATGAAAGTATTTTCTACATGTTATTAATATCAATGCACTGGAGAAAATTGAAAAACTATCCACAAAAGGATCTGGTATCCTTGACATAGCCCTTACCAACCTTGACCCCACATGCATCTCCCCAGCATTTCATCGTCCCTCATTAAATCTGACCACCAATCAGTCATCTTCACTGTCAGGTCTACTGATATCTTCCAACCAACAAATGACGTCATCGTTATGGACTTCTCTGTGGCAAACCTACTTCACTCTTTTGGAATGGTTACTCAAAATTCCCAACAACCTCACACATTTGGTCCAGCTGAGAGAGCTGCTGCATTCACTTCAAACATTTACCAGCACCTAAAAAAACTCTGCAGAGCAGTCAGTAGTTGTCCATCCTAAATAAAACGGTAAATTCAGGACTATTAATATGGGACTTCAATCACAGAGGTTTAAACTATATAATGAAAGGAGGAAAATGTAACATAATTATTATCTGAAGGTATCCCAAGTATCCCTCTGTATGCCATTTCAGACCAGTTCATAACACCTGGAGAGTTCACACACTTCTAGAAAATGTAAAGCAGAGTATGAGATTAAGGTTTCTAAAGACATCAAAGGAGCTACAAAACTGTCTTTGGATATGTCAGAAAAATATTAATGTCTGGCAATGCATTTATCCCATACATAATAGCTTCACACATTACAGTCTCAAGGATATACCCAGTGTCTTAGCAAATCAATGTGGTGCTAACTTTGCCCACTTAGTAACATTGTTGCCTTCGCTATCCCTGAAAAAATGTAGTTTCCCCTGAAATACCCTTGCAACAAATCTTACAATCTCTGTCAAAGGTTAAAATTAACACTTCCTTGGGACCAGACAATGGGCCAGACCTATCATAAAATACAATGTCTCCCTGTGGTATGTACAAATCAAAGCAGATAGTTGAACTGGAAAGGGCACAGAAATTTCTAACCAAAAAAAAAAATTAAACACATTAAATACTTCAATTATTGCCGCTAGATAAGCATGATTCTTCTTATAATCATTGCCTACCAGTTGCTCCAAGGTGATTTATATCTCACTTTTTTCCCCATGAAATGTCCATTTGTATTTGGACTTCTATTTCTTCATAAAACAATTGTCTCTACAAACACTCAATCTAGGGACCTAAACTCATACAAAGAAACACAACTCACTGTAGCGTTATGCTTCTAATTCAATGCATTCTCAGCATTGGAAAACAATACCACTACAGGTCAAACAAAATGAAACTTTGGCTACTTTTAAGGCTAGTCTTGATAAACTGGATGGGCAAACACATAATTTATACCAGGATTTTCTATGGCCCTTCTTTGATTGGGGACTATTAGTGCTTGAAGAGGGTGGCAAGAACTTTAAAGTGGATCTGCTTAAAGATGTATATGGCTATGCATCTTACGGTTCGCTAACCATTTGCTAAGTATAGCTCCTATGTCTTAATCTGCCTCATATAAGCTTCGTCTAAACAGTACCAGTGGAAAAACAAACACCTGCTCAAAGGACAAAGACAAATGCTTCCACATTATTAAAAACAGCAGGCATAACTACCACCTAAACTGTTGCACCCTGTTTCTAGAAAAGAGTGCAGTAAGACACAAAGCATGGCACTTCTCTGACAACCCCTAAAATCAAGTCTGGATGATTGGATGGGTGATTATAAAGTTCTACCTTGGATATGTGGGAACAATCTGCTTAGTGGTAGAAGAATGTTACTTTCCCAGCAGCATTGATTATTGTGACTGAGCTTCTTTTTTGTCTGTCCGGCTGTAAACATATTAGGAACCTAAGACACTGCATGACTGTATCATTTTCAGATGCTTCTAATACAATATTAGGCTAAAACCAATAGTACTCTGGTTTCAAACTGACAAGACATGTTGCAAGAGACTAAAGCCTCCACTTTTCAAGAGGGAAGGTTATAACCTTATTCATAGATTAATAGACTATAAAGACCAAATGAGTGACCGTGTGCTTGCCAAATGCAGTATGAGAATGGAACTGAGTCGTAAAAATACTCACCAGGTTAAAGAAAAATACGGTATTCAATGATATTTTTCTTTCACTAGGGTTGTGAACAGTATAGCTGAAAATTATTTATTTTCAGTTTGCCTCTAGAAGACCATGTTCACAGCTTATCACAAAAGGGCAAAAGCCAACAGTCCACAAAGTAGAAAAGCGATACTTTTTGATAGTAACATTCTGCAACTGTACAGTCCAGAAAGTCCTTTCAGTTTTCAAGATATATATCTATACAAAATGTTGACAATGGAAAAAGCCGACACTCAACTGCGCATGTGGGAGTAAAACCCTTACCACATGCAACCAACAAAAAACATCATTTTTTTAGGGGCCAATCACTTCTACATTCCCCACTGGTCTTTATTCTTTAGTCAAATGATCACATTGTCAAAACCCACATGGTAGAGATCATTTGGTCAACAGTTTGGTTCGTCGAACCATTCTGACTGAGATTGCAGTTAAATAGGATTTGCAGAATTTGCCCTTTTCCCCAGTGTAGTGCGAAGTTGGAGTTGGTATAAATAATTAGCAAGTGGGTGTAGGGGGGCTTGCTCCTCTGTAAAAGCAATGTTGTTATTGTTTACATGTGCTGCATGGAATTAAGGCAGTCATTTGATTAACTGCAAAAGTCAATCAAATCATATGGGTTTCAATAATGTGGTTTTTCAATAAACTGACATAAATCTACCCCCCGCACCTCTACTAATTATATATTTTAACTCTGAGATCACACAGTTCCCAGGTAATGGGAGCATTCACTCAGTCAGGAATTGTCTATCTAGCACAACTGTCAACCTTATAAATAAAGCAACCTTTTGTGGTCAGCATTCTTGCTCTTGACATTGCGGTATGTTGACTTACTGCATTAGAACCATGTATGTATGTATGTATGTGTATATATATATATATATATATATATATATATATATATATATATATATATATATATATGTATACACACACACACACACACACACACACACAAGGGAAGTATACAAGCATATGTATAAAACATCAAACTGAGTATATAACACTAAGAACAGAATGCATGGCACAAATTTCAATATTTGCAGGAAACAGCTTATGTTTTTAGAAATACCTCAAAGCCAGAGCTAGTCTTAATTCATTAAATCTGAAGCAGTTCTTTACAAGCTCTTAGGCAAACCAGATTGTTCTAGATATTGCCAAGCACTGCTCAGACCAGTGGGCACCACCAACAATATCATGAGTACTACAACTAGCTAAACAGATTTACTGGACATGAAACTTGCCCAATGGCCTGTGTAAAGAATATTTATTCAATTGGTGGTAGCACATAGCGATAAATTATCTTGTATTTACTCACCTTAGTGAAATAAATAAACACAAATCTCCTCGGGTATATACCAAAAATTTGAGGCAAGGTCAGTAATGAACTCTACTAGAGATTCAATGGAAAGAGGGCATGTTATTTCCAAGAAGATCTCCTGCACTGCAGCATTAGGAGAAACTTTATCTAAAGTGTCGAAATAGCTAGGCACATGCTGCATTAGGCCATGCTCTAGGGCATTCATATCATATCTATAGCTATGGAGAGGCAATCTGTGTGGCACTAATCATGATAGGGACTAACGTCACAAAGCAGAATCTTCCTTCTGAGGTAGCTAACAACATCATATCTCATACTGCATCTATAATGCCTGAATGCATTTAAGAAAGCATTTTAATGCAACACAGCAAATGCACAGCAAACGCCACACTTAAACCGCGTCACGTGGCTATCATGCGATGTCCAAGTTTCACCAGTTGCTACTGATATGCTTCCTGCTTTTGTGTATCAGTGCTTCTTTCTATAAGAGAAACTGACTGGAATCTCTAAGGTTTCCTTAATAATTGAAATGTGCAAGACAACCTAGTGATTTATGTCAATGTATTTTGCCAGTGTATATAAAGAGGGGATGATGTGGTCCCACTATTTCACACCATGGGCAGGGGCCACTAACAGTTGGCATACATTAGTAATTATTTTATGAGTCTACCTTGCAGATTGCATTTCTGCCTTCACCTCCTCTATAGTCGTCATTGTGTTAAAAGCTAGCTTTATGCATTTGTTCCCTCCATTTTTCCATATGTACCAGTCACATTTACACCATGACCACTTCTCCAGTCAGAGTTAGCACAGAACAGGCTGACCTCATCCTTCAGATCTACTTTGATACTTAACACCTAAATGGGAACTGTAATAGCTTCCAATATTAATCCCTCTGGCACTACTCTTGATTGGACTTTGTTTCAACAGTTCTCCTTAAATGTTATCCTCTTCATCCTATTAGCAAGGAAACTACATCTGTGCTTCATCAGTTCAAGTTCAATCTTTAGAAAATTCAGAAATGCTATCTCCTTCAAGTTGTCCTCAAAAACTTTACGAGTACTGCAGTAGTAAAAGTTAATTTCGATAAACTCAGTAGTGAGCTACTGTGCAAATCTGTGCTCTTTCTCCTAGTTACAGACAATTTTATTAAGGATTTCTGTGAAGCTGCTCCCACAGAGTTATCTCCAGCTCCTTATTTTGGATAGACATACAGATCACCTTTGCACAATCATCTGGTCCCCACTAATTCTCTGACTTCACTCCAGTCAACAGGGAAGGACTGTACATTTTCTCAGGACTCTGTCTTCTCATATCTGTCAGTTTCTCAGTTCATGGAAGAAGGAAACTTATCTGTCTTTGGGGTTTAGCTGTGTGAAGTTTCCTGTGCTCTTTAATCCCTTCCCAATGTGTGCATCACTTTCCACCCTGACTCACACTCACCTCGTTAGCCATATCCTGGACTTCAATATCAAGCTTATGACCTACTAGCTTTCAAGAAACTCAACTGCAGTAACCACGTGTTGTTTTCTATTCCCCATATACTTAGCAAGATTATTTCTGAAGGAAGTTAGTGAGTGCATTTTTCAAATTGTAAGGAGAGATTTGCCCCATAATGCTGAAACGTATATTGTAACGTATCTGTCACCCCTCAAAGGCCTTCAAGTCGAACTATTTGAGATAACTGCATTATAGACCAAGCTGAGGTCACTTCTCAGTAACTTATGAGGAACAGAGAATCGTGAGAAGGGACACTGATTTTTCATTGTTTTGGGGAAAAATATAAAAAAATACATATTTGAGTTGCATATCAGCATACCATAATACTTTCATGGACTTTAGTGTTTATACAACCTTTTTGATTTACCATAACTTGGATTTCTTCTTACCTTTACTGTCAGTAGGTGTACTGACAAGCCTGTATTTAGAATCTGTTCTAGTTTTGTGTGTATATATATATATATATATATATATATATATATATATATATATATATATATATATAATATTATATATATATATATATATATATATAGATATATATATATATATATATATGTGTGTGTGTGTGTGTGTGTGCGTGTAGATATATATATATATATATATATATATATATATATATATATATATATACATATAGAGATAGATACATAATTTTAATATCATGATGAAGATTTTAAACTATAGTTATCACAGTTAAAGTAACCACATTTCATCATATAAAATGGAGTTTCACCTTTATCATCTATAAAATTAGTATTCCTGACAATGACAATTATTAAAGCCCCCATGCTAGTCTACAAGTACAATAACATAAGGGACAAGGGGGAAGTGGTGAATGCACGTGTGCAAAACAGCCAACAGATTAGAATAAAGTACAATCTGATAAAATGAAAGCTCAGTAAAAGAGTTCTAGACATCACTGCAGAAGTGAAGAATCGGGCACAAAGGAGAATCCATGCACAAAATGTATTTTCATTGATATATTACAGCTTGTGGAAAAATGGATACATGCATATTGACTTGATGGAGGCTTGTTCTTTGTTTTAGGTAACTTTATTTTGTTTGTATTAAAAAAGACAGGCAGGCCAGACAGATCATTGAGCTGACAGAGGCATAACTTGCTGGGTTATTAACAATTTGATATGCACATAGTCTTATAACATTGTTGTAGAATCAAGTATTATACAGAACCTGTCATTATTTTTTTCTAAAACAAAAATCATGTCTGACAGCTTAAAACTCCTCAAAGCTTTAAAAGAATGAAAGCTCTATTTTTATATCAGTTTCTCAAAACACTTTCAGTCAGAATGCTAGACCATTTTTTTGTTATCAACTACAAATCCTGCAGTGCCCCCCTAAGGAAGGAGCAACAGCTTACAGTCTAAAGGTCCCACTTAGAAAAGTGTACTTGTTTCCAAGGGCAACAAGGAGGCTAATGGATTTTATTGATGTTTTCAGTCACATGCTATATTGGTGAAGGCAGCATGAATCAAACTCAGCACTGATGGATGTCTAAAGCTTATCTGCAGCTGATCGTGTAGACTTGTAAGAAGTACTGTTTTCACTTTTACACCGTGAAAGCTATAGTCAGATAGTAACAATAGGGCGCAGCATTTAAGTTTAACATAAATATCCCTTCTCATCTAAGTAAACCAGTACTACTAACACTACTTGTACAAAGCAAAGACACAATCAGCAGCAAAGTACTTATGTAATTACAACAGTGACAAGAGTTCCAATACAACATGCAAGCTTACAACAAAAGTGTAGTGTTAACTTGGAAAGAAACTATGCATGTGTGTATTTATGGATTACAATCACTGGACCATTTACAGCTTAAATAGCTGTTTTACTAGTTACTTATGATAATGAACTTGTGTATGGCAGCAACAACTCATTATACTAAGCAGCAAACTAGGGCCAGTTTAAATGTCATCCTATGTACTTAAAGTCATACAATATGTAGGTAACTTGTAGTATTCAAACCTTGGTCTGATGAACATATGTTCACCATTAATATCAGTTTAGATGAAAATTATAAGTCAAGGTTTCATAAGGCTTTGGACACTGGGCTTCTGGCAGGTGTTTTATCACTGCGGTGTAGTGGAGGACAGGCAGAAAGAACGGAACAGTGCACTTTTGAAGTTCATATCCCCTGCATGAGACATTTAACAAAGTCCCTGTTTCATGCGGTGATAGTTCATTTATGTTAACTAGCCTATCTAATTTGTTTAAAAAAGAAAAAAAACAATTTAATGAATGAAAAAAGTAATGCATTTAAATAAATGTGAAGGAATTGCAAAATGGTTTCTAGCATCATATTTTCTACTATTATGGAGGTAAAAAAAATAGCATAAAGTTTCAAGTTATTTTATTTAGTTATATACACTACTTTGACTGGGTTAGTCCCACTAGGCCAACAACGTCTTGTCATGGAGACCCAAGGTGTTATTCATACTAACTAGGAGAAAATTTGGCCAGGGCATCAGAGAACTTTCCCTACTATTGTTTAAGTGCCATGGGATCCTTTACATCAACCTGAGCTACCATCAAATGAAACAGACAGAACCTCAGTTTAACATTTCATCTGAAAGACATTACACTCAGGAGTGGGGTGACCCCCCCCCCAACCCATGCTGAAAGATTTGTGCATTCCCATCTGGGGCAGAAATAACACCCCAAGCCTTCTGATCTTTTTGCACAAAAGGGGGCGGTGGTATGCTAACCAGTGATACACTGTCACTGTGAGTCCTTGTTTGCTGTAAATTACATTTTATGTATTATATCCATGGATACACAGCCAATAAACACTTCAAAGTGGGGCAGTGTATCCAGCTGAAGGCACTATTAGCCAAATGTTATCATGCCATTGTAAGGTTTAGAGTTGGGAGGGTAAGAATACAAAAAGAAAGACAGTGGTATAGGACTGTAGATGAGTCAGTTATGCTGTGCCATGGAAGATGGTCAAAGGATAGTTAAGAAAATGTTGGTAAATTGAGAGAATAAATCAGATATATGTATGATTAAGGGACAGCGCACTCTATGCTTTGTGCAAGTTGTCTTAAGTAAGTGACAAAAAAGGTGAAGGTTAATAACTACAAGTGTGAAGCTAGCAATTAGGGCAAAGGATAGGACCTAGAAAGAACAGGCAGGAACCTAGGAGCCTGCATGAGTCATAGTACTATGAGGCCAGCAGAAAGGGAAACGTGGTGACATTAGCAAATGTGCAAGCTGAAAAGGAGTTGGCAGAAGTGACTAACAGACCTTGACAATTTGAGTGAAGATGTGAAGTAGATGTAGATCACAGAACATTGTTAACACTCTCTAATGAATGAATACCTTGCTTCAGTCTTCACGAATGAAAATGAGGAGGGTGTCATCCCTTGAAGGAGATAAGTACAGAGGGAGGACAGCAGTAAACAGATACCAGCATAACAAAGATGAAGGTGCAGAGGTGCAGAAGTGCCTTTTTGGGAAGAGTAAAGTGTAAGGACAGGATAGGCTGTCTCCTAAGGTACTCAGAAATCTGCCTAGTGTGCTGGCAGACACCTGATGAAGATCTTCTGCAACTCACTGGCTAGTGCAGATGTGCCTGAGAAAACCAATGAGTTGCAGGTCTTTTCCTTAATAACAGTGCCAGGGAGAGTTATGGTAAGAAGAAGTGGAGGCTGGAACTTTTCTTTGAGGACAAAAATCTCCATGACAGTATATATTCATATGGGTTCTTGACTAGAAGAAGCAATCTGTCAAACCTACCCCCATTTTATGATTTGGCTGTGGGTGATCTTAGAGCAGCACAAGCAGTTGGGATCTACCTGGACTTATGCATGGGCTTTTGGGCCCCACACAGGTAGCTGGTAGGAAGACTGAAAAATTAACAGGTAGGACCAAGCCAGAGGAAATGGAAGGATGCATGGTTTAACGGTAAGGAAACCTAGGCTTTGGAGAACAGGATGATGGTAGAAACAAGAAAGATGACAAATGGAGAACCACAAGGGATACTACTTTTCCAGCATTCTTCATTGTAAATTTCAGATGTATCTGGCAGAAAAGAGAAAATATCAGTCTTTTCACTCATCTCAGATTTTACAAAGGGAAGTGCAGCAGTGGATGATGGGAGAGGAGTCTAAGGAAAGACTTCATAAAGCTCACAAAGTGGATAGCAAGGTTGCAGCTGAGGTTG
Organism: Protopterus annectens; assembly: GCF_019279795.1. Taxonomy (NCBI): domain Eukaryota; kingdom Metazoa; phylum Chordata; order Ceratodontiformes; family Protopteridae; genus Protopterus; species Protopterus annectens. The sequence goes on along the minus strand of NC_056746.1, from coordinate 1,273,232,976 downwards.
AGTACAGAAGCAATGCACATGAACAACAATAAATGTGGTATGAAATATCAGTATGGATAGTACAAATGATGGCACAAGATCAGAAAAGAACTCCAGGAGGTGCTGTTTACATTTGGATTGGATGATCTGGAAAAGAATGACAGGGCATTAGCAGCAACAGAAGGGTGAGGTATGTCCATGGGGAGACTGCAGAAGAAAACAAGTAATGTAAACTGTAAGCACTGAATGCAGGCCTTTAGGCCATGCAAAGAAAGGTACATAAAGCTGCATGAAGGGGTTCAGAGTAGAGCAAGCAGAAAGATGTGTGGAATGCAGTGGAATTTATATGATAAGAAACTTAAAGACCTAGAGATTTTTTCATTAAAGACCAGAAAAGGGGAGGGGGAGACATGATACATGTTAAAAATCATATCTGGAAGATGTGACTGGGTCATACTGTACTTGAGGAACAGAGGGGTGTAGAATTGGTCAGAGGCAGTGGACTACAGGTACTAACTACCCCTTGGATCTCCAAAAGTACTTTTTCACAGAGAGGGCTGTGAGCCAGTGGAATAGACTATCAGACTAGATGGTGAAGAAGGGAAATTCATAAAGGCATCCAATAGACAACTGAACAGATCAAGAGAATAGAGACAATTAAGGATGGGGAGTGTAGACTATTAAATGGCAGATGGGATAGGTTTAGTCATCATTGCAGGCATTTAAGCTAATGTAATGTAAAATGCAATACAATATAATGTTGGTACCTCATAAAACATTTGCAACAGTGACAAAGAATATTTAAAGTAAAGGATAAATAGCTAGTTATATCAAGAGTGATGTGGTGCACTGAATATGATTTACTGAAGCTAATTAAAGCTAATGTGTTAGTTTGTAAGTTTAAAACAGCAATCCTTTAGTGGAAGGGAGTTGTCAGTTTGCTGCCATAGCATATATTTGTCAGGGTACATACATGTAATGTGCAGGTGTAATGTTGCTTAGAACATAGTGCTTTGTTCTAGAGCATATAGAAATTCATGAACTGTTTACATGTTAGAATCAGCCTGCTTATGAATTCTGCTTTAGTTTTCTAATAATATCTTATAAGCAGAGTCAGCATTCTTACAGTTATGTGGAAAGTTTGTTTTGTTCTTGTAGGCTCTTTAAAAGATGCAGTAGGCTGCCATAATGATGGGATGTTTAAAGGCAGTAGTCCTGTGTTATCAACAGTTTTTAAAATAAAAAGATATGACTCAAAATGACCAAAAACACATATTCATGTTAAAATCCTCCTGCGTTATCTTATTTATGTATACCTACTCCATGGTTACGTAACGGCTGGAACAAGTGAAAGTCAGCTTTATGGTATCCAGCAGGCCCACATAACACAAATCCGGCAGTTCAGATTTTGATCAACCACAATTAAAACAAAATGTCTGGTAGTTATGTGGGTACTACTAGTTTTCTTGTCTGAAGGATGAACTTCAGTGATTTTCAGTATTCACCTGATATAACCTGAGGGTGTTCTTCAGCACATTTTGTGGAGTGTTCATCCTTTGCATACAGTGCCTAGAAAAATGGTTTTTACAGCTGAAATACTTATGTTAGTTCTTTCAAACACCAGGTTTATTTTTTGAATCATACCTGATGCTAGGTTGATACTCATGTCATGTAGTTTATTACATTTACTGACTGACTATCTCTTGACTTAACTGTTTTAATTAAGTAGTATGGTGAGTGGACCACAAGAGTTAATGTTCAACAATGACCTATTTTACAGAGGAAAGTCTAAACATGTACTAAGGTATACAAAAACAGGTCAAGATACATTTATGAAATAAGAGCGTGTTACAGTCATCAGCTCAGTGATGGCAGAGACATCTCATCTGGAAAAATGTTGATTCAGTCTTGTTAGTCAGGGTCAGACTTCTTTGAAACCCTTCCCAAGATGAAGGACTCCATGGGTCCCACCTGCTGCCCAGTGTCCACTATAATGTTTTCCCTGTTCACATCAATGTTGCTCCCCAGTTTCACCCATCGTGGCCTTCCCATAGCATGCTAATACCCTTTTTCTGCCTTTTTTGCATTTTGTCTCATTGTCTCATACTTCAGCTTTCCCTGCATCATTTCAATACACCTTAACTCACCAAGACTGCAATTTAATAACTGCAGAGGAAATAAATGAAGTAAGCACAGCTTCTCCTTGCTCTGAGGTGCATGCTACAGTTCTTAAAATAAATAATCAAATGAAGCCCATGATCAGAGTGTCACTAGCCTTTTCCAATCTTTCGGTCCAGTGATGGCTTGAACAAAACACAGACATAAGGAAAAGGCAATTAGTCTTATTTTGTAAAGAAGAAATATGCTGAATCTGAGAAAAGAGTAATTCACAATAAAAGGAGAAGACATATTTGTGAGGATACTTAAACCATAACCAGACATATCACTTGCCTACCCCCCTCCAAACTCACCTTCTGTGTATCTAACTGGTGTTAGATTGGAATGAATGTCAAGGCACAGATGGCAACATACCTTTCATATGTTTGCTGTTAAATATATGATACTGCTGTTTTTAATTTCTCCAAGTCTTTTGGGTTTCTAATACCATGACGGGAATGGACCCCATTCCTAAGTCAAAGTATGATTAAAGTTCATGAAATTAGTATTGTTACACTCTCTGATGTCAGCCAAAACTGCTCTTCACAGCACCCGTAATGTGCCCAGTAATGACTCCTTCTGCAATTCGTATGGTGCTACATGAATTGGTAACATATCTAAATAAGATTGTAAATTCTTTTTTATAAGACCCGTTGCTCCTACTACTACTGGAACTGTCTGGGTATCTTTCTTCCACATGGCTCTGGTTTCTTCCTGTAAATCTGCGTATTCTATGACTTTGTGTCTCTCTGTACGCAGGACACTGTAGTCACTGAGTGTGGCAATTTCAATGATTAATCCTACTGCCCGGTATGAACACGCTGATGTAGTGTCATATTGTGCTTACTTGTAAATCCCTTGTCACATATGAAACATTTGTAGGGTTTCTGGTCATTATCTCTTTTCTGGTTGATGTGAACACCCTGATGTGCTGCTAGATTCTGCTTACTTATAAAGCCCTTGTCACACATGGCACATTTACAGGGTCTCTGTCATTTTAATTTCTCCAAGTCTTTTGGGTTTCTAATATCATAACAGGAATGCTCCCCATTCCTAAGTCAAAGTACAATTAAAGTTCATGAAATTAGTATTGTTTCACTCTTTGAGGTTAGCCAAAAGTGCTCTTCACAAGCACCCGCAATGCGCCCAGTAATGACTCCTTCTGCGATTTGTATGGTGTTACATGAATTGGTAACATATCTAAATACAACTGTAAATTCTTTTTTATAAGACCAGTTGCTCCTACTACAATTGGAACTGCCTGGGTATCTTTATTCCACATGTCTCTCGTTTCTGCCTGCAGATACTGGTATTTTATAACTTTGTGTCTCTCTGTATGCAAGACACTGTAGTCACTGGGTGTAGTGATTTCAATGATCAATGCTACTTTTCTCTTCTTTTCTTGGACCACTATATCCGTTTTTTTACCATCTATCTTTTGGACTGTTGGTACTGGGTGATCCCTTGTGATGTAAACTTTATCATTTTCTATGATTCTCTGTGGCTTATGTTTCCAGTGCTTTTCAGCCACTTTGAAACCATAATGTTTGCACAATCGCCAGTGTAACAATCTCGACACATTATTATATCTTTCAGTATACAGTCCCTCTGCAATAAGAGAGTCACAACCAGCAATAAGGTGTGTGACTGTTTCCAGTTTGGTTCCACAAAACCTACAGATATCTGTTTCTCCCACATGTTCAATGGACTTAGTAAACCAACGTGTACGTACCCACTATCTTGGCCTGCCAATATTAACCTTTCATTTCTTGATGTAAATTCACCTCTCTTTAACCATTCCTGCATTCATTCTTGATCAACATGAGGCTCTTCTAGAAGCTTTCTATACTTGCAACTATATTTATGTTTTTTTCCACTTTTCTTGCCTTCTCATCTGATCTTCACTTTATATTCTTTCTTTTGTTTTTTAGCACATTCAGTTGCTGCCTGATTTTTATCCACTTCTAGTTTGATTTCCATTCCTGCTTGATGTCGATATGCTTCTGCTAAATTAAGCAGAGATGTCATCTTAGATTTATTCTCCTCATGTTTCAAAACGTTCACCACATGTGGATCTTGTGAGGTCAGTAGATATGTGTGGAGTCCCACGACTGCAGAACTATACATGTAATCAATTTCAAGGAGGTCCATCCCTCCTTCAGAACGGGGAATATATAATATTGTTATACACTGATTTTTATAAATCATTTGGTGAGCATGAAGCATCCTTCTTGTTTTAATATCTAATCTATCCAACACTTTTTGGGGCCAGCCAATCACTCCAAAACTATAAGTTAGGACAGGAAGAGCAAACTGATTTATAGCTTGGAACTTATTCCTAGGTGTCAATGCTGTTTTCAGGATTAATTTAAGTCTTATAAAGTACTCCTTACTAAGCCTTATTCACATTTGTTCATGTTTTATTGCTGATCCTTCATCAATTCCCAAATATTTATACACTCCCTCTTGCTCAAGTTCTTTTATATCACATTCTTTCCCCAAACTGATGTTTTCCTGGTGCTGCACTTTTCCTTTTTTAAAGGTTGCTTTTGCACATTTATCAAGACCAAATGACATTCCAATATCATCTGAAAAAGTTTTGACAACCTGTAGCTGTGCTTTCAATTCCTCATCTGATCAGCTACACAATTTTAAATCATTGACAAAGAGAAGATGAGAAGTCATTATACTTTCTTGTTTTCTAGAAGCCAAATTATAGCCATGGCCTAAGCTGTTAAGTAAACAGCTTAATGGATTAATGGCAAGGCAAAATAGCAACAGTGACAGGGAGTCACACTGGAATATCCCCCTTTGGAATTTTATCCCTGGGATAATAATCTGTCCTTTATCATGGCTTAATTGCAAAATGGTCTGCCACTGTTTCATGATCACTGTGATGTAATCAATCAGTGTAGGATGTACCTTATACATTCTTAAGCACTCTTTTATTCATGAATGTGGGATACTATCAAATGCTTTTTTTGTAGTCAATCCATGCCATACTTAGATTCTTGCCTTTCTTACAGTTCTCCACTATAACTTTATTTAACAACAAATGATCCTTTGTTCCATATGACTTTCTTTTGCCCTTTTGTTCTACTGCCATAATTGAGTTTTCTTCTAAATGACTATAAATTCTGTCATCATCAAACCCCGTGTATAGTTTACACGTCGTTGGAAGACTAGTTATTGGTCTATAATATTTAGGGTAGCTTGCAGGTTCACTCTTAAGTAAGAGCATTGTTTTTCCTGTTGTTAACCAGTGTGGTGTCTGTTTGGGGTGTGCATATAAATAGTTCTTACTCATGGCTAGATCCTCTTGTAAAGAAGTTAATACTTTAAGCCAAAAGTTAGGTACTGCATCTGGGCCTGGGGTTTTCCAGTCTAAGGCTTTTTTTAACTTTGTTTCGGTCTCTCTGTCTGTTACTTCATCCCATTTCATATCCTGTACCTTTAAACTTCTTATTCTTTCTTTTACTTCTTCTATCCATTTAGCATCTTTGTTATGTTCCACAGGATCTTCATAGATACTTCTCCTAAATGTATCTACTTCCTCTTTTTTCGGCGGTCTATCAATTCCTTTTACCTTATTTCCCAATTCTCTATAAAACTTTTTTGGGTCATCAGTAAATTGCTTATTTTGTGTTTTACCCTTATATTTATCTTTGTATCTTCTGAGTCGTTCCGCCTGTTTTGAAATTTTCAGTTTGTTATCTCCAATGGTGCATAATAGAGCCTGGTCTGTTCTAATACTGCACATTGCTTTTATCACATCTATCTTTCTTTCTATATATGCAGTATAGCTCCTCCACTTTCCCTCAAAAGACTGACACCTTCTGTGCATCACTGAAGACAGATTAGAGCAAGAATGAAAGAACAAACAAAACAAACATACTTCAACTTATTGCTGTCAGACATATGTAAACAGCATGCCTCTTTGCATCTACTGCCAGAATGGAGCCATCTGTATATCTCTTGATGTCTAATTAACAGCAAAGTGAAAAATAATGGTAGTAGTAATGTATTCCAACTTGTTGGTATGGAACAATTCAGTGCCCCTAGACAAGCTATGGGGAATTTATGTTTACACCTCTGATTTTTCTGAGGAATGTTAAAGAAATAATGACCACACAGTCTCTCCATCCCCTTACCACACTCAGCTACAACAAATGTTGTGCCTAAGTAGTGATGGTTTTAGACTAGGTAGGGTTCAGATCAGAGGCCACTGCAAAATGTGTCAAAATCCAATTATATAGCCATAGGTGTGGGAGTATCTAGGTCATCTAATAGGGCATAGCTGCTGTGTAATTCATTTTAGGTATTACTTACTAAATGTTCTTTTTTCCCCACAACTTCCCAGAAAAGTTATGTATGTGGCCTACAATATTGCACAGGTATAAAAACTTGTGATAATTTTTGCATATATACTGACACTGACCCTGACAAGCCCCATAAGATATACTCCTTTTTTCCTCATATGCACATGCATACTGCACTTGCCCTGTCAAGTTAGGTGTGCCAAAAGATGTACAGATCACACACCTACACACACACACACACACACACACACACACACACACACACACACACACACACACACACACACACACACACACACACACACACTGCACTCTTTCCAACAAAAATTGGAGGAATTGGAATATACCAAGGCCAATCCTTGGGACATTCGAGAACTCCAGAGTACACCCACAAAGACAGACAGGGGTACATGCAGATTCCACACAATAGAAGCAATACCAAGAACTCAACCAAAGCCATGCATTATGAGATAAAAATGCTACTCACTGTGCTAATGATATCTTATTTTTGGATACATCTTTTTTCCTGCCAGACCACCAAAAACAGCTACTTATCTTGTGAAATACTGGTACTTATGATGGAACATGAAAGAAATTATGCCAAATGTTACTTTTAAGCACAGTACAACCTCCACAGATACACACACACACACACAGACACACAAGCATAGGCCAAAGTATTCTAGTTTTACAGTGATTTTGGCAATTACAGTACTTTGGGTGGCACACACAGCCCTGCCAAGTCAGTAGTATTCCCATTTGTGACATCATATGAGTGACTATTGCCTCAGTTATCAAATAAAACCAAGAGTAAGCCACTTATATTGACAGATGACCTGTGTACACATCATTTACAAACAGTATACACCACATATTCTAGACAGTATACACCACAGAAGTCTGACCACAGTGAGACAGTATACACCACAGATGTCTGACCGCAACAAAATAAATAATTATAATATATTACTGTAATAACACATTCTATTTGCTTCCTATAAACGCACACTAGTATTGCAGAAGCAGATTAATGACTCCCTAAGCTGAGAAAAGGACAAGAGGGGGTACATTTACCAACAGACAGCTGCTATCCCCATTAAGCGAGTATAGTCACAAGTGTGTCATTTCAGACATCTAACATTAATAAAAATTGATGGCCAAGTAATGTATCTGAGTGGCATTTAGAAGTTGATGTAGAGGTTAAGGTAGTTCTTGTGGTGCAGTGTTTGGTTCCTTCTCTCTTCAATTCCCTACTGTGTGACCTTGAGCAAGTTACTTACTCAGAAATTGCTCCTTGGTCACCTCTGGAAATGGGACTGTGTGTCCAGTGGGCCTACCTGGCTAACATATAGGACTATTATTTGTTTGGGTTGGGGATTGAAATAATGGTTAAAGAGTGGAGCTTACAAGCACTAGGTACAGGTTTGATGCTCACCTTTGGGAGAAATTGTCTAGGCTTAAAATAGTCCACAAATGCAGCTAGCCTAGTAGCCACCTATGAAAGTTAGAGTATTCTGAGTTGCTTCACAAAAATCACATTAATCTTGCCAAGCAGAAACAGTAAACAATCAACAGCATTTAATCATTTTCCTGCACAGACAGTTTAGCAGTAATAACCATTTTCTTCTGTGTACATCTAATGTGTTCATCTCTCATAAAATAAATGCATTGCTCTATTGACTTGAGAAAACTCACAAGCAAAGATAAAAACAAACCAAAATGAAGTGAAATAAGAGATATTTGAGAACTATGTGATTCTTGGGGGCCAGTGTGGACAGGGAATGTCCCTTGCAATGAAGTACATTTAAGAAATAGGGTTAGCTCGGTGCTGAAAAGCTATCCAGTACCTATATCCATATCTAGCTGCTTGTCAGAGCTATTAAAAAAAGTCTATCAAGCATTACTGCTGACTCCTTCTCTTCACACAGTGGATATTCCGTATACTTGTCACTTTCAGATTTTTTGGCATCTTGCTAAGGCCCACCCGTGTTTTACCTGATTTGTCATCTTGGCAGACTGTAAGCAGAACTGAGCAGAAAGCTAACAAATGAATGGACACTAGTGCAGCACCTCCCCCACAAGGGCGCTGCGTCTGTTTCATCTTTGCACAGGAGCCCTGCAGAACATTTATTTATTTTCTTAAAGTAAAGAAATGTGGCAAAGTTAAGAAACTCTGTATTTTTTAATTTAAATAAGTAAATAATGATATCAGTAGCTAACTAAATAAATAAACTGATTTATTGATTGATCAATGGATAGATTTATAGGGGAAAGAGCTCCTAGTAGAGCAGTGTCCTGGGTGTCCACCTAGGTCAGTTACGAGTAAGGGCAACATTCATTATAGTCCTCTTATTTATAGCTTATAAGTTTCTAGTGTAGAATTCAAGGACTGACTAGCTGAGAATATTGTGAAAAAACAAACAACAATGAACCTTATATGTGCTGCATTTAGGCCATAACTGGGCACTTAAGTATGTACCATTACATGAGCAGTTAAATCCCATTACAGATCCATTAACATTTAGAATCTATTAATCAGCAACTCACAACTAATAAAATAATGGCTTTTATTTTAAGTAACTTAATGTCTGTTTAGAAAGGTTTGTTTTAAACCAGAGTAAAAACAAATCTAATTATAAGTAAACCAGACCTCTTGCTAATTTTACATAGATTGGGGGTTGCCATAATGGTTAAGATGTTGACCTCTCAGACACAAGTTAGAGGACTTGATTCTCCCCTTTGAAGGGAAATTGGGTAGGCATAAAATAGCCCCGAAAGGCAGCTAGCTTAGTACTTGCCTATAAACCTATGAAGATACAATCACACCTACGGAGCCTGCAATGTTACTAGATACTACCAGTGTGCAGCTGACTTCAGTCACAGAAACAGTGAACATATTAAATGAAATCAGTACATTTCAATAAACAAACAACTGCAATAAAAAGCATATATGAGACGCTAATTAACTCACAGAAAAAAATCTGAGTTACAATATCATGATAGTAAATATATACTCAGAAACTATGAGCAATTTCAAAAAATAAGGAAAATGTTAGAGTTTGACAAAAGGCTTTGCTTCAAGAAAATTAACAATTTATAAAGAAAAAATAAAACATAACTTAAAGAAAAAGTAAATAATCCCCCGGATTGTCTACAGCTTGAATGGCATGCATGATCGGTGCAGGAGCTAAAGCAGGCAATATGTCTGCCATGCGAACCAGGAACAGCCTGCAGGGGTGTGCATGAGTGCTCGTGCACTAATCTTGCATGGACTAAGCCCTTGAATGCAAATCACCCCATTTGCAGGAGAAACCTATGCAAATGATGTGATTTTGCAATCCAGGAAGATTGCAACCGTCCGTACAGGACTAGTGCTATCTGCAGAAATGTACTCAGTTAGTAACTGAGTACATTTCTGCAAAATCCAAAACGGAGCTGTGACAGCTCCAAATAAAGGCTGCATATCATGTAGTTGTTGCATCTTTCAGCTTTTTCCCAGTTAGGGGTTGCCACAGTGGTACTCCGGTCCGCTAATGATTGGCAGTAGATTTTTACGTTCTGGCTTGCCGGGCCTAACGTACAACCTTCAACGAAGGAACGCCCATTCACGCATGTCACCACACAGAAGACGCTCTAACTGAGAATCGAACGGGCAACATCTAACTGTGAGGCAACAACGCTACCGCAGCACCACCACTAGTAAGCATGCCAATGGTGAAATATAAGGCCACTGACATTGCAAACCGTAAAAAAAAAATAGAGAAAGCAACTTTTATTTTTTTTAGCTGAACTCGGCTGTTTAAGAGTAGGGCAGCAGCACGCAAATGGGATCGGGGGAAAATAACAAAATGAACCTAAATTAAGCATTCTAACTAAAATCAGTATTCTGCCATGCAAGTCAATGGCAGGCAAAAGACAACTTGGCCAGTGAATAGTGGTTGCTAAGGGGGCAGGCTCAGTGTGAGACATGTAACTATGCATTAGCAGGCAGTCCTATGCAAATGAGGGGAAGGATAGTGAATCCCAGTTCTCCCCAGCATGTAAGTTAGGTCCCAGCAGTGTAAGAGTAGGAATAGCTTGGTGCAAGCCTAGGAGTTAGGTGACATCATGGGGGTGTGTGCCAGGCATACTGTAAGTGGATTGGAGCCCTGTGGCTCGGGTTTGCTCCTACTTTAGCAGAGCTAAGCTAGGGGGTGTCTCTAAACCTGCTTAGCACTCTTTACAAAGCCTAAGCGGGTGTGCGCACCATGCACCAGGTTTTGCAGGAAGAAAAAAGAAGTTAAAACAGGAAATAGCAGCAGTGTGCACATTTGAGCACTGTGCTTGCTCAGCGCGCACTAGCTTAGCTGGCAGGTGAAATGTATCAGACTCAGCCAATTACACAGGCAGCAGACCAGCCCAGCCCAGAACACTGCTATAAACTATGCAAACACCTTACCCTCTGGTTTTTCCCACACTCTACACCACCAGTGTATACAAGCGGGGAAATTTTAACAAACAAACCTACAAAATGAGAAGGGCTGCAGCAAGCAACATAGAGCAACATCTGCAAGAGGCTGAGGGTTTTGAGGATGTGAATGCTGCCGAACAACCCACAGTGAGGAGACAGAGAAGAGTGTACAGACCCAGGGTAACCTACCAGGGGCTACATGAGCTGGTGATAGTGGAGTGCTATAGGGTGGACAGAGACCTCCAACAGCAAATTGTTGAGCTATGCTGACCACACCTGACACACCAAACTCACCGAGGGGAACCCATCCCAGTGGATACCAAGGTATGTGTAGCCCTAGGAATACTAGCCATAGGCACCTCCCATAGCTCAATTGGGGATATCATGGAGATCTCACAGACATCAGCATCCAGAGTATTCCACCAGTTCTTGGATGCCATGTCAGCACATGCTAGTGAGAACATATATTTCTTCAACACCTGTGAGGTGTTGGCCAGCAATATGCATCTCTTCCACCAAATAGCAGAATATCCTGAGGTAGTGGGTGCTATAGACTGCATGCACATATGCATCAAAGCACCACCTGGTGATCAGGGTAGGGCCTACATCAACCGCAGGGGAATCCCCTCTATCAACTGCCAGGTCATATGTGATACCCAGGGCATTATAATGAATGTGTGTGCTGGCTGCACTTTAAGCCATGACGATTCCCACATATGGCATATGACGGAGCTGTACCAGAGATTTGCCAGTGGGGACATCCCCTATGGTCACCTAGTGGGAAATGCTGGTTACATACTGGAGCCATGGCTGATGACACCCATCAGAAATGCACACACACCTGAACAAGAACGCCATAATGAGGCACACTCACAGACCAGACTTATAATAGAGCGTGTGTTTGTGATGCTCAGGTCATGGTTCCAGTGTCTGGGCACATCAGGTGGAGATTTGCAGTATTCCCCAACTACATGTACCGAAATTGTCTTTGTATATGCTATGCTACACAATATGATCCTGCAGAAGCAGCTGCAGCAGGAGCAGCATGGGGCAGGGCCACACAGCCCCCCCACCAATGCCAAGGCCTGCACAGGCACAGAGTGACTCAGAGGAAGAGGAACCTGAGCCTGCCCCATTAGGCAGATGGAGGCGTGCCCAGTATGCAGAGGCTGCGGCAAAGAGACAACACATAGCACATACACTGACACAGTAGGGACCCAGGGAATGGCACCTCTCTCTGACTCGCACATACAGTAAAAGGGATGCCAAACATGACACTACCTGTGATCAACCATGTATAGGGAGTGTACTATGTGCATCCACCATAGGCAGCCCTCCAGCACCATCTGCAAGTCTGGCACACCCTCAAGATAAGTCAATAAACCTACCAATTGCCAAATGGAGTAGAATGTGTTGTTACCTGTATCTATGGTATAGATGTGAGCATGCAGGGGAAATGGGTGGCTGAATTTTATGGCAGCAGATAGCAGACACCCATAGTGGCACCATGACATCTGTAACACATACTGGAGTAACCATAGTAGCCAGTACTACACAGAGTGACAAAACCCAGTGTAGGAAATGTGCTGAGCAACATGTGTGTCCATATGATTCACACATGCTAGTCAGGGCAGTTCACATACCCAACAGCAGTCTCAGCCAGCAGGACTGGTGTAGACAAACCCAAACAGAGCCTGTGCTATGGCCCCTGAATGATGGCTATGGTTAACCTCCCCCCAGGCCTACACAGACAGACTACAGCAGATCAGGCAGTGGTATGTTAGTTCTGAAAGGTAGGAAGTCAGACACTAATATGTAGGGCAACCAAAGCTATGATCTGCATACACTGGTATGCCTCTAGTCAGCATTATAGTTAAGAATACAGAATGAAATGGAGTACCTGACATACCAGTACAGTCATAGCAAATGTGTACAAGTGTCAGGTATGCCCCCCCATCTGACATAGTAACGTAATAACATTTAGGTGTACCCCCCAATCCTGTGTAGAAATGTAGAAATAGTCAGGTGTCCCTCCCCCCATACTACATAGTAATGTAATAACAGTTAAGTGTGCCCCCTAATCCTGTGTAAAAATGTAGAAATAGATAGATGTGCCTCCCCCCATCCTACGTAGTAATGTAATAACAGTCAAGTGTGCCCCCCCCAATCCTGTGTAGAAATGTAGAAATAGTCAGGTGTGACTCCCCCATCCTATGTAGTAATGTAATAATGGTCAGGTGTGCCCCCCCCCCAATCCTGTATAGAAATTTACCAATAGTCAGGTGTGAAGGACCTGAAGGACATGTCTGCAAACACCAATGGACATGTCTGCAAACACCAATGGACCAGACATATCTGGCAGTCGCAGTTGTTAGTGCAGACACTCAGTATGCACCACTCATGTCTTGCACACACAGTGGATAGGAATACAGACATATATGTAAGGACAACACACTATAATAAGCCAAAGGTAGACGTACATAGATGTGTGGAAGAGGGTGACTGTGACAAGGAGCCATTCAGTCCTGTCCCACCCAGCACACAGCCAAAGGGCCCCAACCACATGAGGTTCAGATGTCACTCACTGCAGATGCTAGCCACCAGTATCTGTCAGCATTACAGACTATGTGGTGCACGTGCCAGCTGTGCAACATGACTGTACAAGGAAGTAGTCATCTAGCAGCTGTATACACGTACCTGTGAAATATGACCCTCTGTGTGCCCGCATGTGGGGTGTCAACCCCTAGATGAAGGGGTTATGGCCCAAGCACACACAATGACCTCCCCATAGCCTTATGACAAGCCTGCTGAGGTCATCCACTGTGAAATATACCTTTGGGAGAGCTGTAGCCCAGTAATCTCTGTGGTGCGTCCCATAACTGTGTACTGCTGTCGTGTGATAAACTAGTTAGGTAGGAGTTCTAATCCCAGACTTGGCAACTGTGTGTGTGTGTGTGTGTGTGTGTGTGTGTGTGTGTGTGTGTGTGTGTGTGTGTGTGTGTGTGTGTGTGTTTGTCTATGTACAGAGCAATGCTTTTTATGGTAGTGACACTCCCTACAATTCAAATGCACAACTTTGGTAAGCTGTTGATGCCATCCACCTAGAAATACACTTCTGGGAAGGTTGTATCCCAGTAATCTCTGTAGCATGTCCTGTAACTGCGTACTGCTGTAGTGTGATAACATAATTAGGTAGGTGTTTTAATCCTAGATATAGCAAGTGTGTGTGTGTGTGTGTGTGTGTGTGTGTGTGTGTGTGTGTGTGTGTGTGTGTGTGTGTGTGTGTGTGTGTGTGTGTGTGTGTGTGTCACTCTGTCTGTGTAGAGAGCAATGCTTTTAAGGGTAGTCACACTCTCTACAATTCAAATGCTCAACTTTGGCAAGGCTGTTGATGTCATCCACCTAGAAATACTCCACTGAGAAGGTTGTAGCCCAGTAATCTCCATAGTGTGTTCTATAACTGCATACTGCTGTAGTGTGATAAAGCCCAGACATGGCAAGTGTGTGTGCCTCTGTCTGTGTAGGAAGCAATGCTTTTTAGGGTAGTCACACTCCCTACAATTCAAATGCTCAACTTTGGCAAGACTGCTGATGTCATCCACCCAGAAATACACCTCTGGGAATGTTGCAGCCCTGTAACCACCGTAGCGTGTGCCATAACTGCATACTGCTGCAGAGTTATTTAGAACTCTGGTAGGGTTCTATTCCCACCCATGGCAGTTCTGGATGTTTTGTGTGTGTTTCAATGTCTGTGTAGGGAGCAATGCATTATAGGCTAGTCACACTCAGTACATTTCAAATGCCCTACTTTGGCAATCCTGCTGATGTCATTCATTGTGAAATATACCTTTGGGGAAGGTGCTGTCCAGTAGTCCCCTTGGTGCATCCTATAACAGCTCCATACTGTAGTGTGATATAGACCTCTGTTAGGGGTTCTAAACCCACACATGTCGGGTGTGGATGTTTTGTGTGTGTGTCACTGTCTGTGTAGGGAGCAATGCATTTTAGGCTAGTCACACTCACTACAATTCAAATGTCCTACTTTGTCAATCCTGCTGATGTCATCCAATGTGATATACACCTTTGGGGAAGGAGTACTCCAATAATCTCCATGGTGCATACTATAACTGCATAGTGCTGTAGTGTAATTAACTAGTTAGTTAGGGGTTCTCAGACATGATAAGTGTGTGTGTGTGTGTGTGTGTGTGTGTGTGTGTGTGTGTGTGTGTGTGTGTGTGTGTGTGTATGTGTGTGTGTGTGTGTGTGTGTTTGTAACTCATATCCTGTGTGGAGGTGGGTGTGAGTGTGTGACACCTGGACCCAATGTGGAGTGGGTTTTGCAAATTTCTTATATGGTGGCCCTAGTATATATCACAATGTCCACCATACAGGGATAACAGATGTGAAATAGCTGAGAGGCTGGGGCGCAAATCCATACCCATATATGTGACATCAACCCCAGTATTACCCAGGGCACATTCTCAACCCATGTCTCATACACACACACATGCCTAGGCAACAGTCAATATGTGGGTAGTACACTGCATATTGGCCACTGATAGTAACTATGGAGTAATTGCAGTGGGCTACAGAGGGCATGACACCCTGTCCATCTGTCCAATAGACACATACATGCAGAAAGTGCACCTTCCCCATGTTCCCCAATGGACAACTGCAACACCTGTGGTGCCATCACATGTGACCCACAAAGGACATACCATGCCTGAAAACATGCCCTGTATGGACAGATGCCACTGACACCAGGGAATGCAGTTAGCATGCTATCAATGTAGGTGCAGGGTAAACCTGCTGTCCATTACCAGTTCCCGCCACAGGTGGCCAAGATTGGCACATCTGATGATAATCTGTGTAAACAACATGGGCCAGACACCCCAGGTACAGTTCCACATGTCACTGTACATGCATGTGGGAGGTGTGCACATCCCAGACATCGTCCATGTCATGGACTAAGGAACACATGCATGGCAAAGCTATGCACAGCATTGGCCACACACAATAGTCACCCGGATAACTGGATGGGGGATGCAATACCCACCTGTGTGGGCAAATGCAGAAACTACAGCCCTGAGCCACAATGCAGACCATTTTCCTGTGGCCTGATGCCAAGGTATACCAATCACCTAGCCTTGTATAGCCATCTGGCACAGTCGACCATCACACACCCATGCAGAAATACATCCATGCATGTCAGTACTGGCATCCTGTGTGTTTGTGTGCGTGTGTGTTGTATGATGCATATGATCACATCCACACTCACTGCAATCCCCATTGGCATACTGAAGTATGCTGTCTGATGTCAGACACCTCCCAATACCCTTTGCCCATATAACCTCCATATGACCCATGTGGTTCATGTGATATCTGCACAGTAATGTGTTGTGGCAATCTCACTAGTGATGAGATACAACCCTGGCCTTGCAAAGTGTGTCAATGTGTGTGAGCCCTGTGAGAGTGTGGCTATGTTGACGCTGGCACTTGTTCATGCAGACAGGCGCATGTACGTCACCTACCATATAGCTTCCATATCCCTGTTGCAGATGTCACTCACCATCACATATATGTTCTGAGGGCTTCACAACAGGTAACCTATGTGGCACATCCAATAACTGCATAGAACTGTGATAGCCGTACATAGTCATCAGGGGTTTGATACCCTGTGCTGGTAGGTGTTTGACACAAACATGCTTAAGTTTTACTCTCCCACCCCTCCCTGACTTGTCTTTGCCTCTGTCTGCCTCTCTCACTCCTTCTCTGGTGGATGTGGAGACCTACACCTGCTTTGCTTAGGCAGTAGCATGTGTATTTTAAGTGATGCTCAGGATCAGCTGATAGCCTCTGCATGAATTGCAGCCCTCCCCTAGCTGACTGTATGTGGAACAGTTGTGGTAACATTCCCATAGCCAATTGCATGGACACACACTCCAAATTCTAGGAACATCATGTTGGTGTTGGCCCTGTTCATTCACTGTGAGCAGGAACTAGATCTGTTCTTTGGCAAACAGCATCTCATATGGATTGGGGATTTACCTCTAACAACATACACTGTGGAAACAGGGCAACACACAGGAGGGGGATGTGCCTGACCTGACTATAGACTGTAAGTGCTGCTATACTGCATTTGGAGAAATGTTGGTTTAACACTGTGTGTGTGTGAATATGGCTGTCCTACATGTTTCAATACCTGCCATGTCAGTTCTATGTTTATGAGGAATCCCTATCTGTAGGGTTATCTACAGACTGGGCAGTGTGTTGTGCCTTTGGTTTCATGTGTAACCCACAGAGCATCTATCTTTGAACTGCAGAAGTTAGTGTGATGACTGCAGTCTGTAGATGGTGAAAGCCGTGACAGTTACTGACTTCATATCCCTCATAGCACATATGCTGCAACAAACCCTGTTAGAACAGTAAATGTATGAGGTTATTACAGCAACATGTCAATATTGGCTCCTGCGTATGTGCATCCAGCCACAACTCTGTCAACCTTTGTACATATGCTGTGCATTAAGAGGTGCATATGTGCTGTACACCATAATTAGTGTCATCATATCTGGTAACATGCCAGTGAGATATCAGACTGCTACACATGTTATGTACAGCAGCGGTTATATTTGATGACATAACCTGGACATTCTGTGAATGTTTATACAGTACTGAAGTCTGTGTACTTATGGTGAATGTCGACAGTGAGTGTGTGTATTGTTAATATGTACTTTAGCCTATGTACAGACTGTGGTAGATGTCATTGTTCTAGGTCCCATCCTATCTGATGTTACATGCTGCTCCACTGTATGTTACTGTATTGGCTTACATCTTTGTAGGGCCATACACACACAAGTCCCATACCACAGCCATCAGACCAAACTGTTTAGCAGCCCAGTATATGTAGGGTTAGTCTGTGAGTGGCACATATAAGGATGGTGTTGAACAGAAAGTCCATATACTATAATATTATGCTAGCTTACCATATGTGGCTGTGTTCACACTGGTTGTGGTTATCCACTTTCACACAGGTGCATCTTACCCTGTGCTGTGACATGCTTGTAGAGCCTGCTATATATGCAGGTACGTGTGCATTCCCCCACAGGAGATGTAGGTCAGTGGTGAGCCAGTCTGCCTGTAGCCTGCACAGTGCATTGTTACATGCCTAGCAGCTTAATGTACTTACCCAGTGAGATGTCATTTGCAGATACTTGCCAGATGTACTGCTGCCAGGCCTCCCAATATCTAGTGGGTAGTATGTGGCCATGGCATCCCTGTACCAGCGGTTATTATGTGTCAGGCCAGACAGGGATGTGTGAATGCACAACATATGGTGGCAAATGCATACCAGTCGTTATGTGTTATACTGATCTACATGGCTGTCAACATCCATATTGTCAGGCATGGTACACATGTTTTGCACTAAGGGGTTCTTTGTATACCTCTGGACTATACAGAGCCTGTCATAATGTCCACATATATTGGCCAATATCTCTGCTGCAGTCCACAGGGGCATTACATGCTAGCAGCAGTACTTTACTATGATGTCCTTAGGATGTCTGTCAGTAGCCAATGGCACACATGTGAAAAGCAGATGTGACATCCCACACACACTATGTCTGTGAAGACAATCCCGATTACAGTAGCAATACTCTGCTAATATACCTGCTATACATACCTGACATCCCCTTGCACTACAAAGTTGGGACTATAGGTGCCGGGGTAGAGCTACACTCCATGTCCAGGACATATGGTGAAAATATATGTACATGTAATTATCCAGCTATCTATATATATGATTGCACATATACATATTGACATATATAGATGGGTATGTATATGTACATAAATATACATATACACACCCAGATATATACATATACAGAGCAATATATGTCTACACATATACAGATAGTGATACATATGCACATATATATATGGATATCTACAGATATATTGACAGTAGTAGGTATATCAGAATAGATATGTATGCACATATAGTTTTATTTATATATATATATATATATATTCATATATATCCTAACATATCTAGTCATATCTGTACATATAGGATTTGCATACATATATAGCTATATACACATATATCTATATGTACATATACATATACATATATGTACACATATGTATATATACATATATGTATATATATATATATATATATATATATATATATATATATATATATATATATATATATATATATATATACATACGAAGAGATGAACACATGGCCGTATATATGTAGCACTATACATATGTGTATACAGACATATGTATGGGTATACATGTGTATGTACATGTAGACATATATACACCTATGATATGTATACAACCATATTTTTATCATGAGTAAACGTCACGGTTGTGTATACCCTCCTACATGTATCTCATCGTATGTATCTGCTATGTGCACATAATGATAAAACAACATATGTGATACAACCGTCATATTAATAACAAGGACTACACAAATTAGGAACTAAAGGCAATTGTACATGGCCTCACTGCTGTCATTCAGTATGAACCCTCTGTATGTACGGAAATAAGGCACATTGCCACTATATGTGTGGGCTACTATGTTGTTGCCATAATACTTCCCACTGATGTGTCATGTGTATGTAATGCTCAGTATATGCCAGATATGCTGCTCCGTCAGCCCATAATGTGACATCTGTAATATTTGGATACACTCCGTTGTTGACTATTACTTCCCCAATACATCTGTACAGCTGCATATTTGGGTTGTAGGTGACCTCTCTGCTGACAGCGATAGTAAGTGTGTACCTGGAGTCTATCTTCCCTCTGGATGCCTGTTCCATGCTACAGACCATATTATACTATTTGCTGTCCTGTTATTACACAAATGACAGGTATTCCTGGTGTGTAATGTGGCAGTCCATGTCCATGTACTGCATGGTCCCAAAGGGGGGTATAGCCATATGAACACACCACAATCACACATGTGCATACATGGCCACATACACAAACACACACATGCACACACACATCATACATGCATCTACCTCCCACCACTTGACCATAGTGACCCTGCAGGCAAACTAACCACTAGGATGCACACACACACACACACACACACACACACACACACACACACACATACATACAGGTGAGGTTGCACAATGATTGTACACACAGTTCTCCTATTACCCATCTGCCAACATGCAGCACATATGGTACAGAACAGCATGCAGTTCAGCTATAGTCAATCCATGCTAGCAACAGTATACATGTGTGTGATGCATGTGGTTGTGTCACTAGATGGTGCCCCTTCCCCTGGATACCACTGCACCCATGTACACAGTATTACTGTGCACCTGTACTGTGCCCTGTCATGTACTGTGCACCACAACCCACAGGTGTACAACCCATTGCGGATTGTGTAGTACTGTGTCAGTTATGCCATCTTTACTTCTCACAGCTCCTATGTTTTTCAGCAACACATACCTGGGATGATATGTGGACTGTTGTCATTGGTGAATGCCTGATGCTTGATTTACAGCTGTTAACATCAACAGACCATGTATGACCACTGCAGAAAGGCTTACCCTGACAACCATCAGAGCATACCATGGCTATGGGGGTGTACACACCTTTATTGATTTTACACACACATCCTTGATCTGCCATGGGTCTACATCATTGCATATCTTAGCAGTACACAAGCCCGGTATGTGACATACATCCTGTACTTTCACATGCAATGTCTACAGGTTGTGTTAGATGTGCAGCTGCTGACCGCTATGCACACACCATGTGGGAATATGTGTGCACACCCTTATCATGACGGTTTATCACACCTCTTGTTGTGTGTACAACAGCAGTCACTGCTCGTGGCAAGGGTATACCAGCAGGGGTATACCAGCATGGACCTTCTGCATTTGCTGGTGTATGTTGTCTACCCTTCACATGTCCCCCTATTCTGCATGATTGCAAGGTCTACTCATGTGCACATCCCATGGTGTTCACACAATGCCGTTACTATTGCAGTGTGGGTAGGGTTATGGCTGCCACATGTCCTGGCACTGTATATGTGTGTTGTTCAGAACATGTCACTACTGTAGGCCATGTCTATCAACAGTATGTTACTCCCTGTGGACACATTCTGCAATGACAGGATGCTAGTTATCATGTAGGTGTGTGACATACCCTTCCAATACCCCATCATGGTCGCCCCTGTGAGACCATGCATTTCACAACAACAGTACATGCACATGTACAGCATGCATTCAGGGTAGGTGTGTTAGATGTGTGCATGGAATATACGATCACCATTACATGCCCTGAGTGTTGGCATGCATCTACAAAAAACATACTCACCAGCTACAGGCTGCCATCTTGTTGTTATCCTGACGGGACCTACATAAGAGGGTGAGAGATGCAATGTCAGTGGCCACACCTGTGGCACTGCTACAGGCTGGGTGCAGTACTACCATACATCAACGGTAAATTTCCACCATACTACCACATCTGGACATCTGTTTATCACTACAATGCAGCAACACAATATATCTATGACATGTCAGATATGCACGATCTACCTGTACCACTGTGGATATTTACACAACAGTGGTCTACTGATGTGCCCTGTGTCCTTACCTGCACACTCCTTGGCTGGTGTGTGGGTGACACCCACCTTCATAAAGGGGTTCCGTGGTTGTTGGTGTTCCGGACGAGCAGGTGCCACAAGGCTGGGCAGGAGCTCCTCCACACGTGTCATGGGGATGGATGGCATGGCACCCCCCTGTGGTGAAGTGATCCCCACTGGACTGCAGCAGCATGCCGACGGGCATTGTGAAGCAGGTTGCTGCAATGATGCCTGACCTGCTCATAACTGCGGTTATGCAGGCTGAGATCATTGACCCTGTGGACTAGATCGTTACTCAGGGCGATCCACTCCTGCTGCTCATGGGCGGTCCTGCCAAAGAGCACCTGGTAGTGCTGTACCAGGTGGTTGATGATGAACTCATTTTTATCCACTGAATACACAGGTAACCTGCCGTGTGACATCTTGCCTGAAAGACATAAAGATGGAAACAGGTGTGAGCAACTCATATGGCAAGGTTACCACATTTTGTAATACACATCTCTGCCACCCCCCCACCATATCAGCTTCAACAGACTGTACACACAACTCATTAGGTATGGCTACAGCTTAACTACCATTTGGACAAATTTTGTATTGTATCACACCTTCTGCTATGTGAATTGTAGCCATGTCCCCTGTGTGGACACTATCACTGCTGGCCTTTTACAGACTTTTCACTTGCATGCCATTGTCAGCACCATTATAGTTACATATATGCCAATGGTATGGCTGCTCTGAAATTGCTGCACATCTGGCAGTCTGTGTTACTGGGGATATCTATGCATTCTGTTGGACATGTACAGGAATTGTGTAGACTATTACTACAAACAAATGTTCTATAACAGTGACACAGTAACGTGTATATGTTCTATTGAACAACTGATCCACCTCTCCACACCCATCTGCCCATAATACCTGGCCACATCACATGTGTGTCCCAACCTGAGGCCTCCTCATGTACTGTTACAGCAATACCATCAGGTGGAACCACCCAGGGGATGTTGCCCCCCCACCTCAGGGCACACACAGACATGTTCCTGTCCCTGAGCTCAGGTCTAGGGTCTGTTCCATACTGGGCTCCACAGACACATGGGGGATGTGCTACATCAGTCTGAGGCACCTAGTACACATTCCCACAGCCAACATGCTCCTCCTGCTCAGCCTCCAGACTAGGCACCTTCAGTACGTGGATTGCTGTTGTGAGTGGCAGTGGATGGGAGGCTTGTTCCCATTGTGCCCATATTGGGGGCCATGAGGTGTCCACATCACAGACCACAGACACCATCCATGGTGTTTACCCACCACATGTGTCACATACCACCCCTGTAGACTGTCCTCTATATCTACCAATCCTGACCACCTCCACATGTGTACCTGCCACACTTCCCCATATTCCCATTGCAGACTTCACAGACGGGGGCGATGTGGTGCCAACAAGGAACTAACATGTGACATACCCATCCATGGTGCACACATTGCCAGCTGTAGATATATGCGTGTATTGCTATGTGTGCTGCTGCCTTGCACATAGCACACATCACTGTGGTAGTGATATATGGGACATGTTTTTACATACATATATGTTTGTGTGTGTGTTTGTGCATATGTAAACATGTGCATATAGGTATATATCTATATATGTGTAGATATATGTGATGTCATATATATGTGTACATATATAGTCCTACACATGGGTATATGTATATTTCTGAACATACATGCTGATATACATATACATCCTTATATATTATATATGTGGCATATGTACACATATGCATACCTATATATGGGGTACATTCAGACATCAGCTTCACAATCTCACAACACCTTCCTGCACAGATGCACTGTTCTGCCTTGCTACAACACAGACAGGTGCCACATATGGACATGGCCTGTCATTAGTGGGGTATATATGGGACCTGATTGTAGGTAACCCTATTACACACCTATGGCATTCTGGCATGCTACATTACAGATTCACCTGAGTATCCTGCCAGTGGTGGACCATGGCTCCCACATGTCCATCATAATGGCATTACTTCCACCACCAGCTATTGACCACATCATATACATACTTCCCATTACACAACAGACACTATGATGGTTTACATCTTGTCAGTCAGTGCTGACCTGCACAGTTAACAGCTATGGCCCACTACCCACAGGGACAGACACTATTGTCCATAGCAGTTGTTCAGTTGAATATCATCACAACACCTGATGGCACATATAACTCATTCCACATCATCTACCCCATTATGATGGACCAGGTACTACATTCTAATACATGTACAGATGCTTCACATACCTGTTGTGGGAATGATGTCTTTATGAATGGCAGCTGCCTAAATGCCTGCATCTTCAGCTGTTAGTTGGATGAGCTGATTTTATTTCCGCTTTCGCTTTTGCTTTCTTTCTCTTTCTTTTTCTCTCTCTCTCTCTCTCCAGTGAATGGATCGGGGTGCTTTGAGTAGATTGCAGCCTGGCTTTAGTAGGTGATGCACTTGATCAGGTGATGGCCTCTGCACCAGTCAGTGTCCTACACCTGCTAACTGCATGCAGTTGTGTATTACTTCCATTTACCACTGTCATGGCAACCAGCTACTATAAAGCCCTACATCATGTGGGTGTGGTCCCTTTACCTTTCCTGTGTGATGGACATCCTTCCTGGGTGTGGGCATCAGTGTTACAGACAGCAGGTAGCAATACCTCTTAAAGGAAAACTGGCACACTCATGGCAGCTACATATCTGTAGGAGGATCCAGAACTACAGACAGAGTGTGAGTAGAGTTGTGCTATGTTTTGTATAGTACTGGTGTTACAAGGTGTGTGTGTACATACTAGTTTACCTTAGAATGCAGTCTGTCTGCATAGCTCTCAACTGTGGGCCTATCATCTTGTTGGCCAGAGGTGTGCCTATCATATTTTGTCTGTCCACCACACAGGTTCTGTGTCAGATATTTCACTGGCAGTGTGTGTGTTGAGTGTTATCAGTACATGGCTACATCCATTTATGTTTCTAACCTCAATTCCCTGAAAAAGGGTATGTTGAAAACTACCCTATAACATCAGCAACTTGCTTAGTATATGGCAACAGTTTTCCACATATGTGCCTGTGTTCCAGCCTCTGTCCTCCACCTACATACCAAGCTGGGCACATATAATATGCTGTCAGTGGTTGTTATGTAGTGGGCTGTGAGTATATTACACTGCCATTGTTACCATCAGTCCACTGCTGGTGTATCCCCCACACATACGGTGGGGCTACGGCCATATATGTGTGGGTTTCACCTACACAATACATGTGTGCCCTTATGCATTCTAGAGGCCAGTGTATGTAACAGTGGTATATGGCCCTGTATTACTGAGTCTGGGGGGGTGCACCATAAATTACCTAGGCTGTTACAAAATGTGGGGGTGTCAGGGGTGAGATGCCTTAAGGTATCTGGATGTACAGTACCATATACTTCACCTATATTTACATTACTTACATAAATTGGTTTAATGCAGGCCTACTGCCTCCTGCCATACAGACTGTTCTGTTTGTTAGTGTGCTTTTGATTGTGTCAGTTATACCTTGTTATGTAACAGTTACATCCCATTTGGTCAACTGAAATCTTTACCACCTAGTGATTGTGTACAGAGTGTAGATAGAGGCTGCTGAGCTATACACATGCATTACATACTGTTGATTGTTTGGTATCCTGTGGCCCAGTCTGTCTTTACTATTGTACAATTTGAAGGGCTTGGCCTGGGCTGCAAGAGTTATGAACCTTTCCAGACTACTGTATTAGTATAACTGTTTCACAGTTGCATTACTCTGTTTATATGGATGCCAGTGTCTGAACAGCTATATGACATGGAATATAGAACTTTAATAGTACACAAATAAAGGTTTTCCATTTCTGCAAACCTGTGCGTGGTGTTTTTTTTCCTGTGACCTCTCTGTGGGTATATGTTGCAGGCAACGATTGTCATTTGTATGGGTGGCCCATACAGTGTCCAGTTGTTCAGGTGTTAACTGTAGAACTGTAGGCATAGTGGCTGTTCCATATTGTGTGCACCTTCTGCATATGTATCTTACTGTACATATCTCTGCGTGTGTATGTGTAGTCACATGTATATGTACATATGTATATATATATATATATATATATATATATATATATATATATATATATACATCTGTATTTGCATATCTGTGTCTGTGTATATGTATCCTGAGGATGTTGATAGCTTCCACATTTTACATTTCCTATGGGAGGCAGACTGTACTGCATGATATGTTACCAATACCAGCCTGACATCATACAGGTGGGATGTAGTACTGTTAACATGTCGTATCAGGTCCTGGTTATGGGATCTGCAACACTTGGTAGTGTATTGCAGGGCGGACATGTTTGGCTGTGGGGGGGGTATGCCTATTTGTACAAGACGTATATTGTTTGGGGCCTCTCAACCCCATTAACGGTGCATATGGACATATTTGTTTTTGTTAATCTGCCATTGCTACCTACAGATGTATGGCCATATATATATATATATATATATATATATATATATACTTACATATATATATAAAACTATGTCCGTATACACCTACATAGATATATATCTGTGTACATATATGTAACTTGCTGTGTATATGTAGACATATAGGTGTAGACACATATATGTGTCGATGTAGGCATTTGTATGTATATATGTTAATCTATGTGTATCTGGCATGGCTTAGTGGTAAATTACTTTGTCTATGGTGTGCAGTGTCCTGGGTTTGAGCCTTGCAGAGGCTGTGTATTTTGTTGCTTGGGCAGAACACAGGCCTTTGGATACAGAGGGATTAAGGCACTTTAAAGCAGCTGTAATTGGGTTTGCGCATGTTTGTGCGGAGGTAAGCACTGCTAACTTCCGGTTACAGTTTCTTATACTCAGTTAGCTTCTAAATTGCTTAATCTGTGTAGGCAGTGCTTACCCCCACGCAAACAGACTTAGACCCACTTACTGCTGCTTATAAGTGCTTACTCCCGCTTACCTCCACGCTAATTTCTATAAAAAGAAAAAAGAAAAAAGGGTTGATAGGCAAGTGGTGAAAAAGGGGCACAAAGAGGGAAAGACAGTAGGTAAAATAACTGGGGATGTGCAGGAAGGGTGTAGGGAAGGTCCATAGCTGCCTATTTCTTCTACAAAAACAGCTGTGCATATACACTGAATTTGGATATAGATTTGGACACTCAAACCCCTGGGAGAGGGGTGAGGACAACAATAATAAGTTGTGATGCTAATTAGACCAGATTGCATGTGTCAAGTGGACACGAGTGCAAAATGGATAGGGTGAATGTTTTTGTAGGAACAGATTGCCCTTTTTTTTCTGGTGAGAGTGGGATGTTGGGGAGGGGTAGTAGGTATATTTGAGGAAGTAGGTTGGGTAGGTTAACAGACAAGACACACAAGGCGCATACAGGGGCAGTATATGACACATGTGGGGGGTAAACACCTTGATGGGGATAGGTGTTGGGATATCGGAAGCCCATAGGCCCTTTAGTGGTAACAGTGGGACTGAGGTTCCCACCCATGGGCAATCACCACTGCACCTTTACAGGCCCGAAGGTGGCTGTGATGGGGGCTGAGCTGCAGAGCCAGGCTGACTCTCTAATCATGACACATGGACCTCGAGCTGGCATAGAAGATCACCGAGCTGTTCGTTGATCACTCTACACACCATGACCCAGATCTGGTGATGGGTGACAGGTGCCTGTCTGTGCCCACTCTCAGGTGGGGTGAGCCCCATCCCCTGAGGCAGTTCCACCCAAAGTTGGTGCAGGACCAATGGACAGGGAGGTCCGGGGTTTCTCCCCAGACATGCTGGTGCCCGGTGCTTCGGCCAGCTGAGGTGAGACAGGTGGGTCCACTGGGACCGGCCTTCCCAAGTGTGCTATAATGTTTAGATTTCATCATCATATATGGGTTAGTAATAGTCAACACATTCCAGGGTTAGTTATAACAGCATGCATAGATATTCCCATTAACCCAGACACCAGATATGGAACAGTTGCATAGTAAATAAAACACATGTATGTATGGGACCACAGTGGTAATAAGAACAGCATGCAGGTACGTTGATGTCACCATGCCAACAATGTTGCAATAATTCAATATGGCACATGCATGGGAACCATTAAAGTATTTATCAAACAACTGGACATTATCAGAGTCAGTACATACCTGTTGGGGTGGGTATGTTGATTATTGTTGGAGATGAGGTGGGGAGAGAAAGATGTCAATTAACAAGTAGCATATTAAAGTAGTCCACATTACTTTCCTAGTCAGTGCTGTTATCTATACCTTACAAGTCTTAATACACTACCCTACCCTATAGCCTTATTTTGGTCAGTGATATGGCTGTTGTCATCATTACACATGAACTGGTTTTACTTGCAGTATACACCTCTTACCTGGTATACCTGTGGAGGGAATGTTTGTTAACACTGTTGTACACATACACCCGGATTCTGGGTTGAAGTTTTGCACTATGCTATCCAACTCTTTCTGCACAGACTCTGGCCATGTGTTGACCTCATGTTGGTGTGCCTGGACTTATCTCGAATTAAGCCCTCTTCCACCTTTAGTGACCTGACACACACATATACATGCCTTCCTACACTGTTATATTATGTAGCACAGCATGGGTGACAGTGACCAGTGATACTTTATTATTCAGAGAAACTGCAACACTCACAATCCCCTACAATACCAGGGTGGACAGTTCCAGTACAGGTTATATTGGTCTGTATTTCTCAGCAGTGTTCGTATCCAATGTACCTGTGGGAGCAATGTTGGTTAGTACTACCTGACTGTTGCCACACAGATTTCCAGATTACACATTAGTATTATGCACATACATCTCACTCTGTTATTGTACACACTCTGGTCACAGCTTGACAACATGGGAGTGTAGATAGGCCATACTTGAAATATTACTCTCCTAACAGTTTTGGGGGTTGCTAAAGTGACAGGTGTGTTCTCATGATGGTTGACAATCACTTGTATTCCCTGTTTGCTGGCTACATATCTTGGATCATCCCACAGACTTACCAGGAGGACAGTGGGACAGGCAGCAGATATGGGCACATATACTGGACATGCTGACCTCATGTGTACAGTTGTGGGGTATGAATCTGTATGCAGTCTACTTCCACTCCCAGGATTCAAATCATGGCTGTGTCTGCTACAACTTAAACACTGCCCATCACAGTTGTGTCTGCTATATTGATATTGCTCTAGATCTCCAATCTGCTTTCTGTCTTATTAATCCCCTGTGCTTATGCATTCTGACCTTGTATAACAACACTCTTATACAGAATTCCTAGAGAGTTATATGATGTAGGACAGTGCGGGTGGCAGTGATGTGTAATACCTCATTATTCAGAGCAACTGCATATCATTCTTGTATTTCTGGGCACAGTGTTGATATCTGACAGACCTGTGGGAGGAATGTTTATTAGCACTACCAGAATGTTCCCACACACAGTACCAGGTTCCACATTACTATTATGCACATACATCTCACTCTGTTACTGTACACACTCTGACCACAACTTAACAATTTGGGGGTGTAAATGGGACATAAGTGGCTTCATAGTCACATAAGATATTGATGAGTTGCTAGTATGTCAGGTTTGTTGTCATAGATGCGTGTCAGTCAGTTGTATTCCCTGTTTGCTGCCTATACATCTGGGATCATCCCACTGATTTCCCAGGGGGACAGGTTGATAGGCAATAGATATGGGCCACTTTAATAGACATTCTGGACATATCTGCACAGTTGTAAGGTATGATTCTGTATGAAAACTACTACCACTGGCAGGATTCGAACCGTGGCTGTGTGTGCCAAAAAAACAACAGTTCACATCTCAGTTGCATGTGCTATTCAGTTTTTGTTGTCTGCATTTTCTCTGTTCACTGTCTATGTGTCTCTCGGTTGTACTAAATGGCCTCTGGGGATTACACCTGTCATATACAGGCATTCCTACACATTCAATTTATGGTGCATGGTGTGGGTAACGGTGCTTAATACTACAGTACTATTACATGATTGTAAATCTACATTACCATATGATACCAGAATATACGCATGCAGTCCAGTAGTTAGACCTGTTTTGTCAGGATATTACACTTTTATTGCCATACAGACAATATGAGACTCTTCCTACCATATTCTATGGTGTATGCAGTACTTGCCTTGAACAATACAGGTTTTATACTAGCAATTAATTTACTACTATTTTTATTTTTATCTCCTATGACAGTAAAAGCACAAGTATTACTGACCTGCCTTGCATCGCAACCACGCCAGGCGACAGATGTGGGCCTCCTGGTTCACGGCCAGCTCCGTTGCAGCTGTGGGGGACATAAGAGGTATATTTAGCCATACCTATCCATGAAATACCTGAGCTGGCACTTATTACACACATACTGGGGTGATACATATGTCTGGAACATCCCCTGATGCTGTAGCCTCTTGGAGCCACTCCTCCAAGAGGTCCCACTTCCACCTCTTCAGGTCGGCATAGTGCTGCCTGACCTGCTCACCAGTTTGGGGTATGCCAGTAGCACTGGTGAGGTCACAAGCGAGATGGTCCCAGGCCTCCACCTTATATTGGGAGCCCTTGTACTGGCCCTGCATCAGTCTCTGTGCATGGTCTTTAACTAGGAGTCCAGCCATGACCTTGGACTCTTGGATGCACCAGCACTGTGCCTGGAAGAGCACTCCTTCTCCCCTTACTGCCATAGTGCCTGCAAGGGGAAGCTACAACCAGTTATGAGATGTATTCCCGCCTCTTGGGTTTAAGTAGGGACAATTTCCCGCACTTTTCCATGATTGGCTGGTTTTGAAAAGGCTAAGCTATGGGCAAACCTGCTTACCTAAGGTTGGCATTGTTTAAAGGGGTATACCACTGGGCACAAAGAGTTAGCTGGTCTGCACATTGCTCACACCTCCTAAGCTGGCCTGTGCAATGCTTGGCATTGCTTACATTAGACCTTCATTATAATGCCTTTTTGGCATTGTTATTATTTATTACACCTTATATGTATGCCTGGTATCCCTGATTGATGTGTACGCACACTCTGTGGGGTCCTTGTGTTTTATTGGGGACTTCAACACTCTATTACAATTACACCTCACTTCTGGGTTTACTGCTATACTCCAGTTCACATATTTATGTTATGTAGTGGGTTATGACACATATGATTTTATACTGATGCCTTTCACAGGTTCAGTTTGGTTATACTATGGTGAGGATATGTTTACTACTACCTCATTCTTATGTACTTCTGTGATGGCTTGGTGGATAACTACTGGGACTATGGTATATAGGGTCCTGGGTTCAAGATCTGCATGGCTGTTTATTGTTTTGATGGCCAGAACAAGTGCCATTGGATACAGACTGATTAAGGCACTTTTGAGCATTTGTAAGCAGGTTTGCATGATGGTAAGCACTGCTAACCTGCCGTTACATCTGCTTACAGAGAGTTAGCTTTAGAATTGCTTAGCCAGTGTAGGCATTGCTTACTGCAGTGCAAATAGGCTTAAGGCTGCTTACTAGTGTTTACATATGCTTACTACTGCTTATTTGTGCTTAGACCTGCTTACTAGTGCCTTATTCATTATAACACTTACACCTCACATGTGCATTTACTGCAGTATTCCATTTCATAAATATATGTTATTTAGTGGGTTATGCAACAAAAATATTGGTCATAACATGCTTTGCCATGTAAAATAGAATGTGCTACAGTGGGACTCGAACCGGGAATGCCTGCTCATTAGGCGAATGCTCTGCCCACTGCACTATTGCTGTGTGTGCTTCATTTGCATATATCTTCCTTGTTATCCTCTTCAACCTTTTAAGCTGATTTAACCATAGCTAAGAGATGAGCACTCCCACACACCTATGGTTAGCTTCAATTGGATTTTAAAAAAAATTGGGTTTCTTCATTTTTTTACTACATTCTGTTGCTGTTATACACAAGGGGGACTGTTAGTGGGGATATGTGGTCACCTGTGAGTGGTCTCGCTCATTGCATACCCCTTTCTACTGTTCTACGTTGCAGGGGCATGTCTATTCTGAGAGCTTTGCTCTCAGACATGCCCCCTGCACTCTTACATGTTCCGTGTAAGCCTAGGAGCTCGGGCGGCTTGCCTTATTAATATGCATGGCGCACTGCCATCCTGCTCCTAAACAGTCGCTTCCATGCAGGACTAAGCTAGTCCTGCATAGAAGTTTAGTAAATATGGGGGTATGTTGAAAATCAATAGCGGAAAACAAAATGTTTGGGGTCTCTGAGGGGGAGGAATGAACTGGCTTAATGCATTTTTTGTGATGTGTGTTTTATACAAGGAAAAATAGAAAGTCACACACATCTCCAGTTGAGAAACTGGCTGTCATATCCAAGATCTGAAGCTGTAATTTTTGAGCTTCAAAATTCTTCTTAACAAGTAAGAGATTATGAAAGCAATTTATGGTCAAAATAATATATTAATTAATAAATAAGATTTGTGCATGATTACTGAAATGTAGTGAATACCCAGTGAAAACATTTTTGCTCTCATAAAGTGATTTAAATGAAAAGTGAAGTTTTCACCAAGATATCCAGCTAAATGAAGATTGATTTTATATCTGAAAACTATCATACTAAGATGACTAACTAGAGATCATTCTTTTTAGAAATAAACTAAACTATAGGGAAAAAGCTCCGAAAAGCAAGTCTCTGCCTTTTTTTGAAATGCGTAAAATTAACAAACAGAAATCTAAGGTTAAAAATAGAATGTTGAGTGTGCGCGTAGGTTGTAGCATGACAAAACTTTATAACTAGCCAAAAAAAGAAGAAAATAAAAGGAAAAGGAGATACTTGAGCAGACCCATAATGCAGTGGGATAAAGTCCTTCCTGCAACCATAGTTTGACAAGTAACATGGACAGTGTAGGCTCTATAGAGGAAGAGTGGATGGGAGCAAGCTTTTTGTGTCATCTCACCTTTCTTGATGAGAAAGGGAAGCCTAGGTCCACTGCAATAAACAGCATATGAGCCTGGTATAATCCATGTTACATGAGTAATTTAGTGAGAGTCTGGGCTTGAGTGGAAGTGCATGCACGCACTTACTGATCCGATGCTTTAGCAGAGTTTGCAAGGTTGCAATGGGTGAGAGAGACTAGGACACTCCTAGCAGCAATATTATGTTGCACCAGTGTTCTTGATCACCTCACCAGCCCTGGTCATGGGTCAGGTTGAGCCCAGGGGAGGATGAGGCAGGACTGGTAGCACCAGTGAATGAAGGGAGGGGCAGGTGGCAGCTGATGGACAGCTATGGGGAGGGGGAACAGAAAGGAAAAAGGAGGCTGTCTTTGATATGTTAATATGGAATCCACAGTTCTGATACTTACATGGATGACCATTAACTTTTGGCTCAACCCAACCATATTATGCATTTTAACATCTGGCATTTTATCTGTAACATGAACTGAAGTAAACTTTCCTTCACCATTCTGAGCAAAGTGTGAATACTACATCAAAAATGAAACTGCTGCATATCACATTTATGAGTAGTTCTTTTCTGAACTACACTAAATTGCGTACAATTTTATACATCTCAACCAAACATCATTATGGATACACACTGCCATGATAATCAAAATGCTCTTAAAGACTACTTAAGTCTTGCTAAGGCTTTACAGCAATCAATTTCTTTTCATGTTTTCTATGTAATTCCATAAAGTTCTTAGACAAAATTTTGAAAGAATAAAATAGAAATTATTTTCACTTTCTTTCTTAACAGACAGTAAACCAAGATGTGTGTTCTTACTTAACAGAGTCTGTGCATGTTCTCCTCAAAACACTTTACATACTCCCTTGAGCCTTTTTGGCTTGTGACTTCCAGGCACTTGACTACAAATCATCCCATTTTTGAAAATAATATATGCAGATTTTATTTTGCTTTTTTAAAGTGTGAGGGCTTATTTATTACTGCAGTAATAGATTGTGCTATTTCTTCCCCAGTCATTTTGTACATATTATAGAAGTTCAAGAAAAAAAACATTATCTAACAACTGACTTTAAATCAATAGGCAGTTATGAATTAATTGTCATGAGATGTGTTCAAATTTCATGACAGAGTTAAAAAGCTAGATTATGTAAGCATTTTACTAGTGCAAATGCTAGTTTTATCACAGGCGACACATTTAGCAAATGAGAAACGTGAAATTTAACAAAAATGATCACAATCTCCTTACAAGCTCATCTTTTAGCAAGCACGGAAAATAGGGAGGTCCCATTCTCACTGAGAATTTCCTAAATTATAATCCAACTGTAAATGTATTTTTAAGTGACGATGTCTCAGTGTGTGGTGTCCATGTTTGCAAACAACTTTCCATTTACTTTGGCTGCTGTTTATATGTATATACATTATAGGTATATTACAACCTGTCCGTTTGCTGTTTCAGAATGCTTTTAAGATGGTGATTGATAAAGTTAAAGGTGGTTTAATTATACAATGAGACTTTAATGTTGTTACAAAAAGCCTGGATAATAACTAACAGAATATAGCTAACCTCATTCCATGAGCTAGACACATGAATTATATGAATTGTTGTGAACAAGCACAAATAGACATAGGCTCTCCATTATTCTCAAAGTACTACACACACACACACACACACACACACACACACACACACACACACACACACACACTGAGAAAATATTTGTCTCAAAAACATTGCTGACAAGGATTGCAGTACAAAAACCTGCTTATTGCCATATTCAGACTTTATTTAAGCAGGTAACAACTGTCACTATAAGTCTCACAAAAAGAACTCCAGATACATTTTCCATTGTACACTATATTGCCAGAATTAAAAATAAATAAATAAATAAATAAATGTAATTAATTAAATAATTCAATCAATTAATTAATTAATTAAATAACTACAGAAATAAATAAAAATGACAAGAATATGGGGGTATTCATGAATATTGGGATGACAATGATAAAATATTATGGGATACTTTCAAATGTTTTCTGAATAATAAGTTAAATGTATAGACATCTAACATGCAAACAAAAAATGGAACTTGGATTATAAAACAAATCTATCTTACATTATTCTCTACATCATCACTTGGAAATAAAAAAGTTGCACGCACATGTCATTAAAAAAATTGCAAGAATTCATAAAGGGCATAAATGACAATAGCATTTCAGTCAACTTATACCAGGGAGTGGATTAGTTATATCAGCAATAAGTGTTGTAATATACCAAGGAGGAAAAAAAAACTTTTAATTTTACTGTCAATTATTCGCAGAAACTGTATGCACTTGGAATGTAAATGGCTTCTTATTAGAAAACTTTCCAGGAACCCCAGTATTAGGTTACATTGAGTTACCCAGCAATCTTGATTCTCAAAACTAGTCATTTTAGCCCTGCTCCTTTGATATGAGGAAGCTGATCAGTTTATAGCTAAAGTGAAAATGCAATTGGACCTATTCGCATTGGAAGATAACTAAGAAAGACACTGGGCTCAAAAAGAAGAGAGAGAGAGAAGCAATACCCTAAGGCATTGCAGAAGTTAAGAAGCTGGCTATGTTGCTGAAGCATTCTCTACTCCCCAGTCCTGGACATAACCAGCATCCTCAGTTGAGAAACATATGAGAGGGCTTTGAAGATTCCCAAACCATATCATCTACTGTTAAATCAAAGGAGGTTGCACCTCCCATCATCTCAAAAACTAATCCTCCCATTAAGTCAGTAAAAGAGGTTAAACCTGAACAGTACAAGAATGGTCAAGGTAAGGGCCCTATCTGAGAAAGAAAGAAATCCCTCCAGTTTAACACTTCACAGGACACAACCACTTCATCAAGGGGTAACTTTTGGTCGGAAAGTTTTTCTTCTTCATCACATTCTTCTGATGAGCACTGTTAGTCTGTCTCATGACTAAGGAGGTTATACACACACACACACACATATATATATATATATATATGGATGCAGGTGGGTGATAGGTAACATTTATGCACAAAATTAGATTAATATAACATTAATATAGATTGTTGTTGACTTTCTTGATAAGTAGGAGGGGGAACATAATAAAAATGTTGAACCCCCCCCCAATAGATGTCACAGTAGATGTCACTTTTACCAGGAAACCAGCCAGCCAGAGTAGCGCAATAGATTTGGAGCTTTCCTCAAGATCATATTTAGCTGCAGTCAAGTAAATATTATTTCAGGAGGTTTTATATCTCAGATCATATGCCAATTAACATTTCAGTAAAATGACCTGTAGATCATAAGCAGAGAGGATTTTGGACATGAACCCGTTATAAATGGAGGGATGCTGGGGATAGGCAATCAATTCAGAATGTTACTATAGGAAGTTTTTGAATGGAATAAGATAAATAAATCAGTATTAGGACTGACGTGGTATGAGATATGCAAGGCAGCATTTAGAGGTGATTTAATGGAACTGGGAGCAATTAGAACAAATTTCAAAAGGAATATAATAAAATCCAAGGAGAGTCAGCTGAAAAGAGTTCAAAAAATGTATAATGCTTGCAACTGGTTGTGTCAGTATTGTTTGTGGCATTTATATCACATTATCGAAAGATGAAAATAGCGAATGCCATTTCATCGGCCCCAAAACATCTAAACATGAAAATATCGAACATTCAGAACAGCGAATCGCTGCTCCGAAACACATACACACAACACAAGCACATAAAACAAACAGCATACACTTAAATTCCTACATCTAACGCTACACTAAACTAAACATACACTACTATCTACCCACTTACCTTAACCCAAATCCTAACCCTAAGGTCTGTCACTATCGCACACTCACCTAACCTGCACCCTAACCCTAACTCACTTAAACTGTCCCTAACCCTAAAGTTTGTTACTATCACACACACACCTAACCCACGCCCTAACCCTAACACTTAACCTGCCCCTAACGTACAAACAATTGCACACTTACCTGAACCCAACCCATAACTTTCCACCACAGTGCTAAAAATAGCTTAGCCACAGAAACGACCAACCAAATTCTTTCCCGAGGAAAGAATTCGCTGTTCTGCAGCTTCGCTATTTTTAGTGTTCACTGAATAGTTTTCGATATCAGAACATTTGAAGTTTTAATACTTCAATGTTCTGATATAGACCCTGGTTTGTGATGTTAAATACTTGAAACTAGGAAAGTATCGGTCTGGTTTCTTTTCATTTATATAAATGTATGATTGCTTATGTCATAAGTGATGGCTTACTAAAGATGTTTCTTGAATAATGTATGCAATGTTGCTTAGGTTATATGATATATAACAATACATGTGAAGTATAATATTTGTTATATTAATTATAGTTTTATTACTTTCATATGAATGTAAATTAGCCTATGTCACAAGTGATAATTCAATAAAGGTGTTAAAAAAAAAAAGAAACTGACAGGGAGCAACAGAGATGAAGTGCTAGAGCCTGTCTTTACTATACTGATATGAAAAAATAGTACGTGCACACTAATACAGCAGAATTAATGAGGAGAGGCTAGTACTGGTAGCTTAAGATGAAGGTGAATCTAAATGCATTGCAAGCTTGTTAAATCAATGGGTAGCAATTAGATGTACGTATGAAGTTAAGGACATGAGCAGTATTACTGTCGGTAAGGAAGAGGCTCTAGAGGCTTTTCTAATCTATTTTCAGAGTCACTATGTTTCTCAAGTCAGTTGCTCCTCAAACGTTTTTGAATTTATGGCTGCTCAGACCCATTCTGTCACCCACTTCAAAAGTACTCCTTAAATGCCCCATAGGTTTAGAGGAAATAGCACAAGCAGCGAAAAAGTGCAAACGTAATAAAGCTGCGGGGAGAAATGCCTTTCCTCTGGGAATGTATAACTGAATAAAGGAGGAGATCCGATTCTATGGCAAGTGTTAACGGATCGCTACAAGCAGGTTACAGAAAGACCGCCTGTGCTAAGAATGATAATCAAGTTCTCATTACAGTCGTAACAAAAATACACAAACCTATTTAATGGCAGACCAGTTTAGACCCCCTTTTCTCTCTCTCTTTGATTGTTATACCTCAGAACCTTTGTCAAATCTTTAACTGCCAGAACTGATAACATGTTACTGAATTTGGCAAAATAAAATGACCAAAATGG
Organism: Protopterus annectens; assembly: GCF_019279795.1. Classification (NCBI taxonomy): domain Eukaryota; kingdom Metazoa; phylum Chordata; order Ceratodontiformes; family Protopteridae; genus Protopterus; species Protopterus annectens. The sequence continues at coordinate 1,273,195,235 of NC_056746.1, read as the reverse complement.
AGTTGTGGAAGGAATCTCTCTTTTTGACAACTCATAGGTATTCGGAATTGGCCTTATTCTCAGATGAGTATGTGGGAACATACACAAAATAAGGAGTAATTCTCTTTGATATTAAAAAACTTTCAGTGCAGTGGAATGGGAGCTAACACTAGTGCAGAGGCAGCTTGGGCACAATTTCAATTCAAGAGTGAAATATTTATATGTTATTCCTAATTTTAGAGTTACTCTTGAAGGGGAATTCCCTGACAAAGAGTGCATTTATAGGATTAATTATCTAAGGTTGTCCACTACCCTTAATGTTATTCATGACATCAGTGGAAGACTTGGAATATGCGATACAAAGTTACTTATTGTTAATGGAAAGAGAGACAAGAAGGTGGTGAGCTCGTTTCTCTTATTTGCTGATGACTGCATTCCTTTGAGTTCCAACTTATGTATAGTTACTGGTGGGATAATCAAAACTTTTCAAGAATTTGAAATGGCACCTCATCTCAAATTGAATATGGGAAAGAGAGATGGTGACTCTAAATTGTGGTCAGCACATTCACATTATCAATGAGGCTGGACTTGAAGAATTACCCTTCTCTAAGTATTTCGGGTTATACCTGGGTCCTACATTGGACAGTACAATTGATAAAAATGTTTCACTATTAAGAGCTAACCAGAAGCCATGGCTCACCGCAAAGGTATACGAGCTTGTGAAGGAGAGAAACACAGCTTACAGGGCTAAGGACAAAGCAGCCCCAAGTGTAGCAAGAGGTAATCTGAGGAGGGGTATAAAGAAGGCTAAGACGGAGTATGGCAGAAAGGTGCAGAGCCAATTTGAAGACATGAAGGATGCAAGGAGACTATGACAAGCCATACAGGAGATCAAGGACTACAAAATCAGGACAGCACAGTGTGAGGACAGCATTGAATTCCTGGACCATTTGAACATCTTCTTTGGTAAATCTGAGGAAAGAAACAACAGGTTGGCACTAAAGCTACCCACTGATGAGAAGGATGCAGTACTCAGCCTCAGCACAGAGGAGATAAGAAGAGCGCTAAGGAGAGTGAACCCTAGGAAGGCTGCTAGCCCAGAGAACATACTGGGCAAGGAGTTAAAAGGCTGTGCTGATCAACTATGCACAGTGCTCATGGAAATATTTAACACCTCTCTTGTCATGGCAAAAGTACCCTCATGCTGCAAGAAAACTAACATCATCCCAATGCCTAAGAAAAACACTCCCTCCAGCCCTAACAACTACAGACCAGTCACTCTTACACCCATGTTTATGAAATGCTTTGAGTGGGTGATCAAAAAGCATCTTTGATCATGCGTACCTCAAGGTTTTGACCCTCTGCAGTTTGCATAGAGAGGTAACCAATCCACGGCTGATGCCATATCAGTTGCACTACACATCTCCCTTGAGGATTTAGAGGGGAAAGACAACTATATGAGGATGCTGTTTATAGACTTCACCTCTGCATTTAATACTGTGGTACCAATGCAGCTGATAGAAAAACTGGCACATTTAGGAATCTGCAATGGGATCCCGGACTTCCTGATTGAGAGACCACAGAGGGTGTGTTCAGGTAAGAACACATCAAAGTGCATCATAATTAACCCCTCCATAGGAACTGGCACATATGTCCAAACTTACACCAAAGTACTATACAAGCATTTATATAGCTGTATGGAATCTGCCATGTAAAATAAACAGTCAGGGTAAGTGTGTGTATTGAACAAGGCTCACAGATGAATTGTAGGAATGAACGCAGGGAAAAAGGGCAGGTGAAACATCTTAATACACAGCAGATGAGGACATGTAAATTAAGACAGTTGTAACAGGAACACCAATCACATATCAACATGTTACAGTATGGACCGCAGAGGGAAAATGTACATTATGTGACTGTCAAACCAGGTGACATAACAATGTAGAAGGATGTATTTGTGATATAAGCATACTGACATGAACAATGGAGAGGACATCTATCGGGGATGGTATATACAATAGGGGTTAGGTACATATTGTGAAACTGTACAAAATGAATATAACTGAAATATCCGCAAAGGTCTCCACCAAGTGGGACAGAGAGTTACAGGCTCATGGACAACAGTAAACCAAAGCACGGACAGTCATGGACAATGTCAGAATAATACCACCAGTAATCCTATTTCTCTGACTTAACATATGTAATTTTGAGTGATCATAGATGATTCTGCATGAACACACTTGTATAACTATTATAAGATGTCAGCAATCTATGAGAGTAATCAAGCACACAGTCCTGACACTGTAACATCTGCTGGAGGTGTTAAGAGGGACACTGTTATACCTTATGTAACATTATGATCAATCCAGTCTAGTTGACGTGTGTGCATGCCATATATATATATATATATATATATATATATATATATATATATATATATATATATATCACAATCCACTGTTACGAATGTCAGCCCTGACATCATTGTTGTCAAACAGCTATTTAGGCAGTGTGTACATCACCAGAGCAGGTATCATACATGAATCTTTTATATCACCTTGATGGGTGTTCTGCACCATCAGACAGTAATGTTTATGCAACAAAAAGAATGCCTAGGTATAGTCTATGCAATGTGTGGGAGCTCATTGTGGCAAAGGTGGTACACTTGAGTTATGCATCCCTAGGAGATGTTTATGGAGGTACATGAAGAAGGGTGCATTACATTCAGTTATTGTCATGATAAAGGCTGTGAACTATGGAAGGATTATGGCCTTTGATGTGGATGTCCTGTACATACTCAGGAGTTGTGTTACATATAAGGATTAGTCACCACTGTGGGCACATGCATTTCCACAAACCATCTACCTCAGTACACAGGTAACATGCCACTTGGCCTGCTCATAAGGGTCTGATGTCTACATTGTCATTAGGTTGTGTGTTTGTTTTCATAATGTAATAAGTCCCCCCCCCATGTGTTTATTTCATCTCATGCATTCTACACGAACTACAGAATGAACTGGCACCCTACCTAAGTACCATGTTCAATCGCAGCCTCACCTCAGGCTTTGTACCCACTGAATGGCGCACCGCGACAGTTATCCCTCTCCACAAAGGGGGAGCCACGATGGACCCTGGGAACTACCGCCCCATTAGTCTGACGAGCCTGGTCTGCAAGGCCATGGAACATATCATCGTGGAACTCATAAACAAAGACATTGGTAATCTCCAAACTCTGGACCCTACTCAGTTCGGATTTGTAAAAGGCAGATCATGTCTCCTAAACTTGATTGACTTCTTTGAAGCAGTCACCAAAGCCATAGATGAGGGTAAAATGATTCACACAGCTTATCTAGATCTCGCCAAGGCTTTCAACACCATCCCCCACTCTGGAATTATAAATAAGCTCACTAAACTAGGTATAAATCCCTATGTCACAAGATGGGTTGCCAACTGGCTCACAGACAGAACCCACACTGTGAAAGTAGCGGATTCCAAATCCGACATCAGACCAGTGACAAGTGGAGTACCACAGGGTTCAGTCCTGGGTCCTCTCCTGTTTGGTATCTACTTCTCTGAAGTGCAGGCCAACACAGAAGGTCTTTGGCTAACAAAGTTTGCAGATGACTGCAAACTAGGAGCCATAATCGAAACTCCTAATGATGTGGACAAACTACAAAAGGGCCTCACTGAGACAGATACCTGGTGTCAAAGCCATGGCCTGAAGCTCAATGCCAAAAAGTGTATTGTCATCCCCTTTGGTAAAAACTCTGTACCATGAACTACCACATAGCTGGTAGTCTACTTAATGCCGAAAATGTGATAAGAGACCTTGGGACACAGGTGGACAGTAGTCTCTCCTTTGATAATCACATCACCACAGTGGTCAGGAAATCCTTCTACATGGCTCATCTTATCACAAAAGGATTCTCATCCAGAAAAAAAGAGGTCATTGTTCCCCTCTAGTCATCACTCATTAGACCCATTATAGAGTACAACACCCCTTTTGGTATGTACCTCACAAGACATCTACAACAACTGGAAAGACCACAGAAATACCTCACAAAGAGGATTATAGGCCTCAGACAGATGCCCTACGCAGACCGTCTCAAAAAACGACAGCTTTACTCCATCGCATGTTGCCTACTCAGGGGCAATCTCTGCCTAACATACAAAGCTATGTCAAACCCAGAGCTGTTGGACATGCTCCACTTAAAGAAATCCCAATCCCTCCAAGCTACATGCTCTAGGGACCTTAACCTTGTCACCACAATAAACAGAACATGCTGGAGGGATAGATTCCTGTCCCAGAGACTTCCCATACTCTGGAACAGACTACCTATCTATGTCAAACAGAGCTCCTCATTAGCACTCTTCAAGAAAAATCTTGATGATTGGATGGGAAATGGGAAATTCACCCCAGGGATCACTTCTGTGGCTCTGCTTGACAGGGGCACAGGAAAATAATTTTCTTGGGTGGCGAAAGCCAGGGTACATATTTTGGCTAGGCTTGTATGGGCCCTAGGGCCGATATCCTAGTACCTACCTATGAACCTATGAACCTATGTGTCCTCATGGCTGTGGTAGCAATCTTTGGTGTGTATTGACACCATCTGCATTATAATAATAGCACAGCAGAACTTGGAAAGTGTTGAACACCAGCTTATAGGTGATGACATCAGCAGTGTCCAGTGAGGAAAAGATGATAATAGCAGTGTTCCACATGCAAGTGTAAAATGCTCTCTCTAATGTCAATCAAGGTGCACAAATACACTGAGAGACACACACACACCAGTTGACTGCTATGAGAACAGAACCCCTACCTATCTACACAAAATAGAGACCTCTGTATTTATTGCAAGCACCACAGCACAATTCTGACATGGAGAGTGTCAGACAACAGTTTATAGTTGATGACATAAGCAGTGTCTGATGAGGAAAAGATGGTAATAGCAGTGTCCTCCATGCTGGTGTACAATGCTGTCCCTAATGTCAAGCAAGTGCACAAATACACACAGACAAATGCACACCAAACTGCTGTGAGAATAGAACCCCTACCAATCTAAGTACACAGACTACAGAACTCGGTACTTTACAAAAGTGCCACAGCACAAGCATAACATTTACAATGCTGCAGGCCAAATTATAATGGATGACATCATCACTGCATGTTTGAGGACAGATGTTGACGGGCCTGTCTGAAATGGATAGTTAAGCATGTACAACTGTCAAGATCCTTAAGTTCTGCATTTTACCAGATTGATGAATGTGCAATGTGCAGCATTTGATGGTGTGCTTCCAATGTGCAGGTATACTTTAAAAAACTGCTTTACAAATGATATGCAAACAGCTGTCCACATTACCACAACTGTTGGAAAATCTGATGTGCATAGTATATAAAAAAGTGTTTGTTATTCACTTCTGTAGTGGAGTGAAGAAATACTGAGAGACCCAGTTTGCAGTACATGGGGGAGGTTTGGCATAATAGGGTGTGATTCTCTCAACTGAATGGAAAACTGGCTAGGCATAAAATAGCCCACAAAGGCAGTTAGCCTAGTATGAACCTATAAACTATGTAATGTATGGTAGAGGTGACAGATGGCCGCAGTGTAAATATCTGTTGTTTATCTTAACATGTACTTTCAAGGGACCAGATGGCTTAGTGGTTAAGCTCTTAGCCCCCATGCACAAAGTTTGATCCTGACCTCAGACCAATGCCTGTTTGGAGTTTGCATGTTCTCCCTGTGTCTCCATGGGGTTTCTTCAAAGTCCGAAAAATATGCTGAGTGTTTCCATCTCAAACTCACCAATGAATGGAGCTGTGGGCAGCAGCACAGACTCTACATGGTGCCCTATAGGGGGAAGAGTTGTAGAGACCAACTGCTTTGGGCATCTACTGTGGTGCACAGTATCCTCAAGATAGGAGAACATGGATCACAGACTGAGCACTGTGGCAGGGCTAGCCACTCGATGGTGTAAAATATGGGTCTAGGTGATTCAGTCATATTGACTAATGTTGCCGACGCCAAAAATGGGCATGGGTAGTTACCTGCGATAAGTGGGTTGAGGAACCGACCTACTCTGACCCATTTCAGGGACTCATGCTAACAGTAGGAGGGGTATAGGTACCCCTATTAGCCAGTGTGTGCCCGCCATAAAGCCCAGTATCCCTGGATCAGTAAGCTACTGGCTGGCCAGTGTCTAGTTGCCCAGCCTGGGTTATCTGGGATAGCTCTGTTGAGTGAAAGCTGGACATAAAATCAACCAACTTGCCAAATATGAACTGAGAATTGTTACACTTAATGTAGGTTCACTGACAGGACACAGCTTGGAAGTAGATGACATGATGATATGGAGAAGGCTGGGCATCCTATGTATTGAGGAGATGAGATGGAAGGGTAGTGCAGCAAAGCCACTTGTCTTGGGATCCAGAGTCTACTATTCAGGTGGACGGCAGGCTAGAAATGGTGGAGGAATTGTGGTGAGAGAGAAGCGTCAGAAGGCAGTAAGGGATATCATCAGAATTAATGACAGACTCATGGCAGTCAGACTCCAGTGTAATGATAGGGCAGTATTCATAATCTTAGCCTATGCCCCACAGCAGGGTTGTGATAGTGAGGAAAAGAGAGCATTCAGACAGCAGTTGCAGGACCTACTAGATAAAGCAGGACAACATGAATTGGTGTTGATAATGGGTGATGTGAATGTACATATTGGGACAGACAGAAAAGGATATGAGGACTGCCTGGGTACACATGGGTGGGGCAACAGGAATAAAGAAGGAAAAGCCATTCTAGACATCTGTCTGGCAAATGGCTTGATAGTAGCCAATGCATGGTTCAGAAAGAGAGACAGTCACAAGATCACATACAAGAGTAGTCAACATGCAACTCAGGTAGACTTCCTTCTAGTAAGGAAAAGGCACTGGGTCAGAATCCATGATTGCAAAGTCATCACCAGTGAAACAGTTGGTCACAGCATAAACCACTAGTTGCCACAATCAGCTGCAAGCAGTGGTCAGAGAAGGCTTTAAGGTCAACAGAGACCAGGCTGAAGACCTGTAAGTTGACTGGAGAGAAAGTGCAACAGTTCAAGGAATTGTGAAGGGCTCTAGCACCCCAAGAAGAGGAGGAAATAGGTGGAGTTGAAGAAGAATGGCAGTGCCTACAAACAGCATGTGTTATGATTACAGAAAAGATATGTTGCCAAGCCAGGTATGGAAATAAGGTACATATGGAAAGCTGGTGGTGGAACGCAGAAGTCCAGGAAGTCATCAAAAGAAAAAAGGAGTGCAGGAAGAAGTGGGAGATAGAAAAGACTGACCAGGCTAGGAAGGACTACTGGTTGGCTGATAAAGAAGCTAAGAAAGAAGTTACAATAGCAAAGAATAGGGCATCAGAGGCAATGTAACAACTTCTGGAAAGTAACTCAGTAAGGGGTAAAAATAAACTATATCAGGTTTTAAAGCAAAGACAGAAAGATAAAGAAGACAGGCACCCTTCATAAGGGATGCCAGCAACAACCTGCTCACCAGCCCAGAGGACATCAAAGGCAGATGGAAGGAGTATTTCCAGCAGCATCTTAATGAAAGAAACCCCACAGAAGATGCACTGCCCCCAGAAGCAGCCTATGATGAGGGAAGAAGAGCAGCCAACCCTAGAAGAAGAAGTAAGAACAGCACTAAGGAGGATGAAATCAGGGAAAGCAGAAGGCTCAGATGAGGTCACAGCAGATATGAGAAAGATGCTGGGTGAGATCAGGGAATAATGGCTCCTGAGGGTACTAATAGCAATGTGGAAAGAAAGGTGCATCCCAGATGACTGGAGAATAAACATACTCATGCCAGTGTACAAGAACAAAGGGTACATCCACAACTGTGGGCAGTACAGAGGCATCAAACTCCTATCACATTGCATGAATGTTCTGGAGACAGTGATTGATAAATGGATACGCAAAGTCATAGAATGTAAGATGGGAGATGATCAGTTTGGATTCAGATCAGGATTCAGCACAACTGACCCATTGTTTGCATTGAGACAGATACTTGAGAAGAAGTTAGAGATGAGAGAGTCCAACTGGCCATTCCTAGATTTGGGAAAGCATATGACAAGGTCCCAAGAAAGTTGATCTGGGCAGTACTGCATTGGTTTGAAGTCCCAGAAACATTGGTAGAATTAGTGCAGGCTATGTACAAGGACTTGATGACTCAAGTACGGATGGTGTTTGGCCTCACAGAGGGGTTCCCAGTGGGTGTGGGTGTACATCAGGGTTCAGATCTGAGCCCACTGCTGTTCATACTGTTGATGGACTACATTAGCAAACAGGTTGGAGGGGACGGATCAACAAAGCTGCTGTATGCAGATGATGTGGCAGTACAGGCAGACTCTGAGCTAGAACTTCAGCAAAGGATAGGAGAATGGAATGCAATCTGAAGGCACATGGGATGAAACTAAGCATAGATAAGATGGTGGTAATGGCAGCAAATTGGGGAAATCAGAAGAAGCTGAGAATAGAGATAGAAGGGAAGATAGTGAAACAGGTAAACAGCTTCAAGTATCTGGGAGGTGTGGTTGAGAAGAAGGGCAGTCTGAATGAAGAGGTCAAAGCTAGAATCTAGGGGCTGCAGCCAACTGGCATAGAGTATCAGGTGTATTCTATGATAGAAGAATGCCAAAGAAGCTGAAATGTAAGGTGTACAAGACAGTGGTGTGACCAGTACTACTGCATGGTACAGAAACTTGGGCAGTAAAGGCAGAACAGTTGAAGAAGCTAGAGGTGATGGAAATGAAGTGCCTGAGAAATGTGATAGGATGCACACTGTGGGACAGACAAAGATATGAGGACATAAGAGCACAAGCCAAAGTAGCTCCAATTGCAGAAAAGATCAAAGAGAACAGACTACAGTGGTTTGGACACGTGTAGAAAAGCAGAAGACAATCTGGTGAGGAAGATTTGGGACAAACAGGAAGAAGGCAAGAGGAAGTGAGGATGTCCAGCAAAGAGGTGGATGGACTGTGTGAAAGAAGATCTGCAACAGATAATACTTCTCCTGTGTTGCATACATACCCATTGTTTCCCTTAGTTTCTCTAGATGCACATCATGGGCTTCTCTATTCACAGTTATCTCAGCACTGGCTGCAGAGCAAACAGAAAAAACAAGAGAAGAGCATTAAGCATACCAGTCTTGCCTATATGTAGCTATCTACTCTAAAGTCTCTTTATCAGTATACTTACACAACTGTGGGATATTGCTAGTTTGGAACTCATCCATTCACTGGTTGAGTGTATCTGTCTTGCATCTTTTTAGGTCATTAAAGTGATGCCTACACTGTTCTCCGATGTGTGGAATGCCAGTTGCACTGGAGACAGCCTTCACCAGACTATTCCATGCCTCAGACTTGTACTGGGAGCTGGTATAGTCTCCCTACAAAACCGTCAGCTGTGGTGTTTTACAAGGAGTCCAGTAATGATTCTGCACTCCTCAACACCCTGTGTCTGCACCCTAAATTGGGCACTTTCACTTCTACCACCAGACATGTCCAAGCAGAAAGAACAACATTAGCCAAGAATGATTTCCCACCAGTTCCTGTTATCGTGTTTACTGGTAGCGTGCAAACTTGAACAACAATGCTATCTGGGTTTGCACAATGTTAAGCAGACAGCAACAGTGCCAAACACAGAGAAAAGCATTTTTTAAATGGGAAGATTAATATGTTATTTGGCAATAGTCTGAGGGTTGTTTGCTGCTGGAAGTGTTAGGTGATTTCACTTTGCAGACATGTACTGGGGTATAAATTTCATGACCTGTCACATGTTTGCTTTGGCTTTACACAGTGATAAAACTGATTCTGACAATGTAGGATTCAAGCCTATACATAACAGACAAAACATTTTTTCCACAGTGGTGATTTTACATCTTTTCTGCAGAAGAAGTGATTCTCAGACATAGTCATGAATTAAATATAAATACACATGACTGGTTGAGGGGTTACCCAGCTATGTGTGTGACTTGACAAGATGCCTGTTTATACATTCATGTGTATATGAGTCATATTGAAGTTTAAAGGCCATCCAAGACCGGATATCACAATTATAATTACAGAAACATAGTAGTCTGTATATCCTCAGTCATACATACAATTCATATGAGCTCTACTGCTGTACATGCTTATTATTATTTATAAATATGTTTAATTTTTTATGTGGCATTTAATACAAAGTGAAATAGAGCAACAGTAAAAATATTTGGAATTTCTTGTATTAGAAACTAGGACCATCTGTACTGCAGTCCTACATTTACACCTGTTGCCACAGTAATAGTTAAGTAATAGTTGGATATTTTCCTATTTATTGTTAAATTCTGTGTCTGCGGTGGTGCTGCTGTGGTAGCATAGTCGCCTCACAGTAAGACACTGACCGGTTTGACTCTCAGCTAGGGTGCCTTCTGCATGGAGACATGTGTGAATGGGCGTACCTTCATTGAAGGTTGTGCGTTAGGGCTGGCAACTCAGCACGTAAAAATCAAATGCCAATCATTAGCGGACCGGAGTTCTGCTGTGGCGACCCCTAACCGGGAAAAGCTGAAAGACACAACATTGTTAACTTCTGTGTGTTAACCACCATACTGTGCCACTTAGTGTGTTTTGCAGTGCCCAACAGAATTGGTAGAATGCATCCATTTTGAAATTGTTGACTGTCTGCTTTCTCTCTGCAGGTATTCTGCAAATGTAAGTGTTGGGGAAAGCTGCTAACTGTTGTGCAATGCCACTTAGCAGGTTTGCATGATGGAAAGCAAAAAAAAATGCAACAATGTATCCTTTTTGAAATTAAGATTTTCTGCATCCTGTCTGCTAAGTGTGTGGGGCATTGCTCCAAATTTAAGTGACAGTAAGCATCACACAAACTAGACAAGCAAAGCTAAACTTGTTTTAGCCTTGTGAATAATGCTTATTAGGTTTCATCCTTAAAAGACAAAGATGGGACTTGAACCTTGATCTACAGATAGTATATGTTGTGTGGATCAACCATGTTTAGCAGATATGCTGCACATACAAGTGATTCACAGGTGTGGTTCATAGGTAGGTACTAGGCTATCGGCCCAAGGGCCTAAGTAAGCCTAGCCAACAAGGTTCCATGGCTTATACCACCCTTGGTTATCAAAGAAGTACTTTACATGACATTTATTATGTTTATCTATTTCCCATGTTTGAAGTAAGCCATGCGGTGCACAAATACTGGAATTAAGAAATAAAAAAAGGAAAAGAAATCTATAAAATAAACAACACTACAAAATAATGTTAGTACACATGAAAGATTTTTACACAACCCTAGATTTGAACTCTCCTACCAATGAACCATTCAGTAAAGGTGTCATATCCCTCTTTGCCACAGAAACAGCTTTGCAGCAGAGAATGAACATCATTATGCATACAAGCAGGTGCAACATCATCCACAGTATTAACAATGCATATGGCATGTGCACTTCTGAGTTGTTTCTATATGTACTAATTTCAAAGGTAAACCAATGAGTGATCACACAACCATTTATGACTATTGCTTGGAGAAATGTGGCTCTGTCTTATCTTTCTGTGTATGTTGCTCATTCTTTTCTTATCTAAGCAGTACTCTGAGACATGCAGTCTGTATGGCATTTTGTATCATTGTCCTTAAAATATGTGAGAATATTAAATGGCAAAAATATACAGTTTTCAACAAATGCAGGGGAGGTTGGATGTCACTGAACAGAAACTAAGAAATGTGTGCTGCTTACTTACATTTAAAACCTTGATTCAATTACTTCTACACATTGTAAGTCTAATGTGGCTGACACACCCACTGCAGGTAAGGGAGTCTGAACTGCTGTTGTGTTTTCCTTCTCTCTACCAGCAATCATTCACAGTTGCACTCCATTAGCAGCAAGCACCGAGGGAGCACCTGCATTATGTTTATATTTGGTGCACAGAGCCAAGAATTTGGGAATCAGCAATTCTAATGAGTTCACAACTCATTTGCATATTCACCTTGCTCACAGGCCTGAATCTATATATAAAAAGGGAACCATGTAGTTAGGGAACCTATAGGTAAAGAGCCTTGTTTAAGTGGATAACACAGAAGAAAATTGCTATTACTTTGGATTTATCTGCACAAAAGACTACTGATCTTAATAAGGTATGATTACATTTTTCAGTTATATACTGGATATGCTCAGATGTCATTTAGGAAAAATATTTTTATATATGCATTAGCAAATGCTACTTTTATCTGTATGCACTTCTTAGAAGTTTACTGATCGCATAGTCATTTTTGTCAACGCATTTTACTTTCTCAGATGCACAGCCTTATTAACTTTCGTCACAAGTGTTAATGTTACAACTGTTTCTCTTTATACTCTTCTGTTATGTCAGTGAAATGTAAATATCCTATGTTGTCAATGACACTGGGGATTAGCTTTCTAGGATGGCCCATAGACACCTCTAGGTGAGTGCTGGCCATAGGTAGAGGTGACTGTCAATTGTATAAAAATGAATGCTATGTGATAAATGTGTACACATGTTTTGGGGGCAGTTTGACAGCATGTATAACAATTCACTAATGTTTTATTCCCTTGGTACAGAAATGTCATTTGCTTGTTGTTTTAGGGGGTGAGGGAGCCGAGTTCCATGACTGTGTTAGCACAAACAAAAAATTGTTTATACAGAGATTTGCTTTGCTATTATTACTCTCCTTGTTTTGGATGCAGCCTTGCTTTGTGTGTGCCTGTGATATGTTACAACCACATAAATCCTTTTTTATATTTGAATATCTTGATGAATTATTTTTTGTTTCTCCAGTGGGTAATATTGTAAAACTCCTACTTATGTGTTATATCTAAGTAGGCCTTTTATTTATATGATATTTATGTGTATTGTCCTTCTTTTGTCTTTTATGTCACCTAGGACTATGGCACCCAGGCATCCCATTCTCTGCAAACCCCCCTTCAGTGACCCTGAGAATGATGTCATTGTACAAGCATTTAGGTGACATGTTGAATTTCTGCTTGAGAATGGCTGTGGGGATATGATGTTGGGAAGAAAGCAAATTTGGCAGCAGATAGCGAATGATGTCAGCGCTGTTGGGGGCCACAGCAGGGCATATGATCATGTGTGTCATAGGGCCACTGACATGATTTCCTCATACCAGAGGAAAGCAGCTGCAGTGAGGCCACTGGGGGGGGCTGTTACAGGGCCACCATTGACACCAAATGAAGAGTTCCTGTCCACTGTCAGGGATCCAGAGATTTCACTGGAAACTGCACAAAACTATATGATTGATGTTGGTGCTGCTGTTTCAGGGAGGACAAGTATGTCCCAGGAGGAGCTTTCAGGTAGACTTACCTATGTCAATTGTTAAATATTTCTTGTATAGTAAAATATTGACAGCAATACTTAAGTTTGTTTAACAATTTTGTGGGGGGTGGACTATTTATAGATTGTTGCAGTTAACAACACATTTTGGTTCTTTACACATGGGCTTGGGGTGGATGTGTCATCCAAGTTTCTGTTAAATGTATTGTTAATGGACATATATATAGGTTCAAAGGTTTTTCACCTGGGTTAATTGTGATGATGGTGCCCTTAATTTTTGCTTAACTTCTTCCATGACCATCCTCCCTAAGAACTGTGGAGTCATCTGCACATGGTAAGTCAAAACATTTTTATTTCAGTGCTGGCGAGCAATTCAAAGAAATATTTATTTTATCTGTATGTGTGATGTGCATGTCAGGACTGAGTGTGTATTGCTGTACTGTCTGTAATAATGGCACCACTGTTAGTTTATTAGCATATATTGAATTGTAGTAGTGTAGCTATTAATCTCTTTCCTGTGTTTGCTGCTTATTATCACAGATGATCCTGACAGTGGAAGTGTAGGACTCTAATCACCTGATGTCAGAGTATCGGCAGACTCTGATGATGATGTTGGACAAACAGAGGAACAGTCGGGTGGGTAGGGGTGCAGAGGTTGAATCTGACACTGATGTTGATATTCGCTATCCGCTGTAATTCCATCAGACACAGGCAGTAGGCCTATTTCAACCTAGTCCAGTGAACCCTCAGATATTGGACAGGTGCAGGATGAGACAGTTGATCAGGCTAGTATAGTTACTGTGGCTTTAATGCCTGTTGACTCTGGCCATAGCTAAAGTGTGTGTCATGTGCCACAGAGGAAAGCTGTTAGGGTTGCTCGGAGGAGGTCTGCTATCCATCTTCCACCTGATCTAAGTCAGTCTATCTGTGTTACTCGACATATGTTTAGGGCCACCATAGGGGTACAGGTACATTACAATAGAGCCTCTGAAGAAATGCTTAAGGTTGTAGATGTGGCACAGGCTGACATGTGTGACTGCTTCCACCATGTTGCTGATTCAATGGATCAGATGAATGACATGCTGGAATTGGTGATGTCCGTGATGGAATGTCTGCTGGGAAGGGGACAGCATCCAGAAGGTGTAGGTCAGCCACATCATCTGATGTTAGCCAACATAGCAGTACCCGTTCTCACTCCCATAGTGGGAGTACTTCCACTGCTCCATCAGTGGTTGAGGTGTTCCCACCCAGACATGGCAGGCCATAGAATTGTGGTCCTGGGTGTACTTGTGAGGAGCAGTGCATATGACCATGGGCCTGGATGTTCCAGTGCAACTCCTGGCCAAGCCAGTTCTTGTGGTCGGGTAAAACGATGATGAACTGCCACCTCTATCATGCATTGCTTATACCTGCCCAACATATCAAGATATAGAGCTAGCACAGAGCTTGTCTGGGTTCTTGCAGACACTCACATACCAGTTTCACCTGGAGGGCCCATACAGATGCACACGCAACACTTACATGGTTCATCGTGAGGCTGAAAGCTCATTCTGTCTCAGTGGCCACTTGATACTTTATCCAAATGTCTGTCTGTTTCTCATTCTTACTCAGACACACTCACTTATCTTTTGCCTGGTTAATTTAACTTGGTGTTTTTTCTAGCTAGTGATTCTGAAGATGTCTGTTAAAACTGACGAAAGCACTTAACCACATTTTTATTGTTGCTATTTACGAGCTATTAAAGAGTTTTTGACCTTCAGCATTTTGGAGTGCATTGTTCCTGACTACTGGAATGCCGCAGTGTGTTTTTTGTTTTTCCATTGTTGTTTTACACTTTTACGCTGTCCGGGTTTTCCGTAGTTTTTATTTTTATTTTTATCTTTTGCGTCAGGCTAGGCTTCCTGACCCCAACAGACAACACCCTGTGAACTGGTGATAACTGGGCCATATGCTTGTTTTCAGGCATACATGAGCATTGTGTTTGATGCTCAGGGTACATAGCTGACTTAGTGCTTAGTATATCTGTGTTTGTGATGCTGTTCTGCTAATTGTACTGCTTTCTTACAGGTTTTTGTAATGTGTACATGCCACCTACACTCTTACAGCAGCAAAGTTGGACCAAGCCATAAATAAAAGAGGGACAAAGGCTGAATGATAGGGAGACTTTTTAAATATTTTAGTGTTACAATGTTAGACTGTTGAGAGAATAAAGCAGTTTCTGCATCACTATTTCTAAAATTTCCCTGAGGGATATGAAGTCTGAAACTTAAATGTGAGTCATTCATTTCTAACTTCTCACTGAGGACATTCGGTAAGCATAAGTACTTTTGAAAGGCATGAATGTGTCGATTTTTGATGCCTAAGGCCTATTACTTTATAGAGGACACGTATTCACATAAGTCACTGCTGTCACATGTTGGAATCATTGTTGTACAAATCAGCCACCTTTTATTACTTACATTATCAAGTATCAGTATGTAAGGATATGTCATTCATTTGTATTATTACATATTTTTTTAAATATTTCAGGTTCAGCGCTTACTTTGTAAATCAGGCAGTTGTTACAGTTCTGGTTCCGGGCTGAGTCTGTCTGATGCTAGCAGGACACAGTCATTACATGGGTAGGTAAAGGTTGTGAGAATTTCCTGGCATCAGTATTATTGTATGTATCAAAAAACAAGTTCAGGAAGTTATGATGTTAACATTAAATGTTTTTTGAAAGAGTGTAAAGTCTATATAAGGAAATAACTTCCTAAGCTTTGAAATTTTACTGATTAACTGTATAATTGCTTAAGTGGAAAGACGTGTTTATTGGTGTAGAGGTATTTTAAAACTGTTTTCAAGTGTGATGTAGCACATGTATAATTTATTCTGAAGAAGTTTGGTAACAAAAGCGTGGATTAAAAGTTTTTTTATTCATCTAATATCATGTGGATTTCACTCTGTTCTTCTGCATCCTCCAGTCTGTTTTTTTGGTTCTTGTGGTCATCTAGGAGTATTCTTATTACTGTATGTATGTGCAGAAGATGAAGGTTTTAGTCCCTTAGGTGGTGAGAAATTGTGCTATACATTGCCTCTTAGCCAATGCGAGGGCATATTGAGCATGCCTTTGTCTGCCTACACCCACAGCAGCTGCTGGTTCCCCACTGACTCCTCAACTGTTTGTGGCGGTGGTGACCTTGCCACTGGTGGGATGTGTGCACCATCCCCTAGATGTTTTCTCAGGATGATGTTATGAAGCATAGCACAGACAGTGAAGATGTCAGTACATGTACGTGGATTATACTGTAGGGCTACCCAAGATGTTAGATGTATCTAGGCACTGGAACCATGACGTCAGCAGCCCAAACACATGCACAGTGATATTTCTGGCTTGAGCATGTGCCTCATTATAGTGTTCAGCTGATGTGTGTGCATTTCTGATTGGTGTCATCGGCCACAGTTCCACTGCATAACCTGCATCCCCTAGTAAATGACCCTGTGGAATATCATCCCAGTAAATGTCTCATAAAGTTTGGAGTTGTGCCAGATATGTGAGCCGTGGTAACTGCCTGGGTTGCCAGCACACACATTCAAAATGATTCCCTTAGCATTACACATGATGTGGTAGTTAATGGAGTGGAAGCCCTTTCTATTTATGTATACCCTTATCTGCTTCCCAGGTGGCACCTTGATTTCTATATGTGTAGAGTCTGTGGGACCCAGTAGTTCAGGACAGTGTGCTGCAAGGTAGAATTCCTGCATACCTGTGGCCCTGTCCTCAGGTGTATGGGTAAAATATATGAGGTCACTGGCATGTTGGAGCACAGCATTCAGGAACTGATGGAGGATCCTTCATGCTGATGCCTGTGACACCCCCAGCATGCCCCCTGTTGGTCTCTGAAAGTTTCCAGTAGCTAAAATTCTAAGTGCTACACATACCTTTGTCTCCAGTGGGATGGGATTTCCTTGGTTTGCCCTCGGTCTGAGTTGAGGATGACAGAGGTTGCAGTGTACCTGTAGTGTGTCTCTATCTACCCTGTAGTGCTCTACAGTTTCCACCTCATGTAGATTGTGATAAGTTAAATGGGGTCTAAAAACTCTTCTCCTTCTTGGCCGTGGTCTGTTAGCAGTGGCAGCAGCACAGACTTCAGCCTTTTGCACATGCACATGAATTAAAGCAACAGCTGCCCCTAAACATTATTGATGTGTATACAGCTTTCCATGGCTGTATTCCAACAGGTTGGAATTCACAAGGAAAACCAGCACTGAGTCTACATGGTTGCTTTATAGCTTGATGAATAGCTCCTCCATCTTGGATTGGTTGATTAGCATACAGTTCATCTGCTTATGCTGTAATTAGCATACCACAGTGTTTACCGTGTTTGCACGGTTCTACATGGAATGTAAGCCTCTTACTGAATCCAAAACGGTGTGCTCGTTGCACCACAAAGCAGACATGCTGTTTGTGGACTGTGTAGTGTTTACTGAATCTGCATATATCTTAGTTTTTCAGTTTAGAAGCATGAGAAATAATAGAGGAGACATATAATTTCAAAACTGCTGTCCTAAAGAAGAAGGAGGATGAACTCCCTGATGCATAAATGTTTCAGATGGCAAGGCACAAAAGATAGGGACATGGAAAAGATGAACGCATAAAGCCAGGTATTTAATTGTGACAATGCACACCTTTCTGACTAAAGATCAACGCATAAAGCCAGGTATTTAATTGTGACAATGCACACCTTTCTGACTAAAGAGTGAATACTGAGTTTGTCAGTAACTCTAAAGAAACTAATAATAGGTGGGAAAGAAACAAGTATCAGCTGATCACTCTATGATGTTTTTTTTTTTCAATAGAAGATACCTGTGGCACCTATAACTGCCCTACCAAAAAGACTTGGGTGAATGTTAAAATTATGTACCTTGCTGTACTTAAATTAACATGCCAGAGTACAGTGCAAGGGGAGGAGGGTGCTTGTTTTATAAAATGTTATCATTGCTATAGTCATGATCTGCAGGGTCAAAGGGTCAAGGAGAGGAAGCCTATCTTTTGGAGACAGAGGTGTTTAGACAAAGTGGTGTGATGTGGAGATATGCAGCCTCCAGTAAATATACCAGTGTTCAGTCAGCAGAATCTCACCTTCACTGAGGGTGGAGCCACAGAATGTCTATGATAATATCCCATAGTCTATGATTTATTTATTTTTATTTATTTATTTTACATTTGTTAACCTGGAAACTCTTACTTGGACCAAGCCAATTTTCAGCGGAGGCCCGGGGAGAAAAGCTCCAGACGCATGTCTTTGATGATAACTGTGTCCATTGTTATTGGCCTAGCTGTTATACGTAGGAGAGAGGAGAGTGGAAGGGTAGGTGAGTATATTAGGAATGGTTTACCTATGAGCCATTGACAGTCAATTTCACTGTTCACCATTTACCGAAAATTTACTTTTGAAAATGCCAAAAAAACCTGCAGAAAGAGAAAAAAAATCTTTTTTTGCAGGGGGGGCACAGGTGAAAGTAAATATACAAATTCCAAAGTCACACAAGAGTGGAGAAAAAATGGAGAAAAACCTGAATAGGACACCACTGGATAACACAATGCAAAAAATTCTGATGAAATTCACCACAGAGTAAAATCGTCCCATAAAAACAGTTATCCAAAAGAACAATGATTACTCATTGGATTGCCTATTATAGACAGATTGCACTTCTTCTTCTGGCTTTTCCCGGTTAGGGGGTTGCCACAGCAGATCACTTTCCACTCATGATTGACAGTGGAGTTTTATGGTGTTGAGTTGCCAGCCCGGCGCCCAACCTTCCACAGAAGGCACACACATGTACGCACTCACGTCTAGGGCCAGTTTAGTGTGTCCAATCCACCTACAGCAGGTCTTTGGGATGTGGGAGGAAAATGGAGCACCCGGAGGAAACCCACGTGACCACAGGGAGGACATGCAGACTTCGCACAGAAGGCACCCCAGCATCGAACCAGAGAACCTCTTGCTGTTAGGTGGCAATGCTAACCGCTGCACCACCATGGCCACCTTACAGATGGATTGCACTACAAGATGTAAATCAAAGAAGGCAGTTATGGGGAAGCTCAGATGATGGCAGGGAAGAAGAGGAAGTCTGAGCACATTTGAACAAAAGTGAGTCATCAGGCGGTGCATTTGGAACTGGATTAATACGGTGCAGGAGATGGTACTGTGATACTATATTTGGAGATAATTGCAAGCCAATGGGTGGGGAGTGTTACTGAGTGGGGGCTCTTGACAAATGCATATGGTGCATATTGTATAGTGAAATGTGCAATTTATACACCTAGAAGTTTCTAGTTCTGTACAGTATAGGTTGTTCAGAGTTGTACATTACATTCCAAGCTAAGATAGAGGACAGAGTGAGGGAACAGAGTTTAAAGGAGAGTACAGAAAGGACAATACAGATAAGGGAGAAGACAGATATAGCACAGGGAAAATATCTAGATGCACTTACTAAGATAAGAGAAGAAATAGCGGATCAGAAATCGATTGATATGAACTAATCACTACAGAGTGTGCTGAAATGGCCAAAGCAGGGAGAACTAAAACAAAAGATGAAGAAAGAAAAAACTAAGAAGAATTCAAATGGGCTGAAGAAGATGTGAGGAACTGAGCTTAGTCAGGTGCTCCAGATGTGATGTGGCAATACAACATATGACCTGACAAGCTGCACCTCCTACAGAGCTGGCTGGAAGAATGGGATGCTAGAAGCTGAGGTTCAAGGAATGGGATGCTAGAAGCTGTGGCTCAAGGAATGGGATGCTAGATGCATATCTCTGAACTGTACATATTTCTGCAGAATTTCCAGATTTTTGCCTCATATTTTGGGTCTGTTTCTCATAAAATAAAAATTGTGGTGTTCTGGCAAATCACTGAGGGCTGAAGTCAGAAAATAATGACAGACCTTTGTGTTTCAGACTTCATACACTTTAGAAAATTCTGTACTTACATATTATCACAACCAGATTTTTCATGGCAATAACGTCCACTTCCCGATCATGACATATGCTTGTTAATGTTTTGCAGAAGTTATCTACTGTGTTTTCTTTCACACTGCAGGCTGGTTTCGGGAGTGTGATCCAAGAAATGTAAAAAAAAAAAAAACTACTGTACTTGTTTCTGTATGCACTTTACTGCCAGCATGTTACTTTTTGCAAGTCTGCCCGCTGAACGTTCCTTTTTTTTGTGGCAGCAAATGCTATCAAGTAACGGTAATAATTTGGGCTGTATTCTTCCTTAACTGCTGTTGTCAGATGAAAGATAGAAGATCTGAGGGTATAACTGGGATGATTTCCATGTCAGTGTTTTCATTTAGCTTGAGTGTGTGTTTTAATGAAATCGTAGTTCTCAAACCCTTGTAGCATCCTAGCTCTGCACAAATAAATGTGAATGTATACTGTCTGTGCTGATGTCATTGTTTTACACAGACAGCTCCGTGTACTGAGGGAAACATTTTCAGAACACCTACTTCCCTTTTTGTATATGACACTGTCAGGGTTATGGTCAGTGACTTTCAAGGGAAGCCAGAAGCCTTTGTACTGCCATCGTTCTTTTCAAAATTAACTTGTGTGACTAGACTGTTAAGCTTCTCAGTGTACTATACAGCATGCTCATGTTCCATTGCAATGCAGTGGCAGTAAGCCAAGATATAAAGAAGCATACCTAAGCAGCGATAGTCTTTTTTTCTGACATTTAATTGATAACAGTCCAGAAAAGAAGACATAGTGGTAAAGAAAACACACAAAACAACTTTTTCACAACGTTTACAAAGATATTTCAGGATCGGACAGCAGCCGCTATTGCCGTGAAAAATCTGGTTGTGATAATACGTTGTTGTTGTTGTTGTTTTTTTTTTTTTCCTGGTTGAGGTGCCAGCTGAACTCCGGTCCGCTAATGATTGGTAGTTGATTTTTACATGCCGAGTTACCAGCCCTGATGCACAACCTTCAATGAAGGTACACCCATTCGCGCATGTCTTCACGCAGAAGACGCTCTAGCTGAGAATTGAACCGGACAGCGTCTTAGTGTGAGACGACAACGCTATTGCAGCACTACCTAAGTACTAAAAATTCATGCTAATAAAAAAACTGTTGTTCTATCAATTTCCTGAGTTTAAAAGAGCAATATTTAAAAAGTGTCTCTATTGTTGGGCCTTTGTCCCCCATTATTGATGGCTTTGTCCAGATGTCTTGTTCTATGAGATTGAGAGGTGTGACTAGAAGCTGAGGCTAGCTAAAGAAATGAGATGGCAGAAGCTGAGGCTGGAGGAATGGGATGCTAGAAGCTGAGGCTGGCTTTAGGACTGGGATGCTAGAAGCTGAGACTGGCTTTAGGAACGGGATGCTAGAAGCTGAGGCTGGCTGAAGGAATGGGATGCTAGAAGCTGAGGGTGGCTTTAGGAATGGGATGCTAGAAGCTGAGGCTGGCTGCAGGAATGGGATGCTAGAAGTGGGGGTTGGCTGGAGGAATGGGATGCTAGAAGCTGAGGCTGTTAACCTGAAGAGTCTGACTAATGAGTTCACAGCCTATAACAGTCAGCTGCAGGCAGATAGTGCTATAAGGAACACCTGGCTAAATACAGTGCAAGGATATACAAGAGAGAAAACTACAGCTGTGCTGGAGACCACATTTAGCAGAGATGGAACAGAAAAAAAAAGAAGAAAGAAGGATAAGAAAGGTGTGTGTAGCTCGAGAGGTACAGGTCAACAGTGAAGGTTAGATAAGGTAGACAGAACAACCTATGAGAAAGAGAACATAATTGTTAAATGCAGAATGAAAGGGAGAGACTGATATGTACATGACATGGGGGATTAAATAGTTAAACAGAAGGAGATAAACGAGGACCGAGTGTAAGTGAGCAGTGCAAAGAGAGGGAAAAGTAGTGGACCAAGAAGTCACAACATAGCTTTAAATTGTCTGTTTTTTAGACATGATCGGCATTGGGGGGAAGCTTTAAAAATGATGCAGACAGAAGGAGCAGAAAAGAAGTAGGTAGGACATCTAGTATAGACACCCCAGGAAGGGACAGCAGGTAAGTAGTGGGATGGAATTCTGGTGACTGGGGATTTGATCACAAAGAATATCTGGTGCAGAGGCAAGCCTGAATGAGAGGCAGACAGAATCCCTGGACTGACATTAAAGAAAATGAGACAGGAAGTGAGAAAGCATTTCAATGATGGCAGGAGGTGCAGACATGTAGCACTGCTTACTGGACCAATGAACTGACAGTTCAAACTACACAATAGGCACAGAGACTGGCATAGTATGTGAACAGGACATATAAAAAGTAGAAGTATGTGGTGTCCTTTTCAAAGGTAGTACCAGTGCCAAGTGTTAGCAAAGCAATGAAAGATATGATCAAGGAATATAATGCTCGCTCAGAGAGTGGGCTGATAAACAGGAATATTGACTAACGGGAGAAAGGGGTTGAAGAGAAATAAGAAAAAACTCTTAGGACTGATGGCCTTCTAATGGATGGGACTCCATTGCTGAAATCCCAAATGTTAAGCTATACAAGGATGATTATTGCATTAAACCGAGGAGGAAGGCAGTGTTAGGTAGCAAAATTATCAAAAGAGAAAAAAAGCCTGCAGAAGGACTCAAGTAACAAAGGCAGTGGCACAAAAGATAGGAATCATCAGTGAAGGAAGTATATACTATGGGTAGGAGTATCTGTAAAAAGGACCATGGCACATGTTCTAAGTCAGAATTTGTAACAGGAGAACAGATGGAAAAAAAGCCAATTAAAAAAAAAAAAGACAGATAAGCCTAGGAAAAAAATAATAGATGATTTATTTATGTATGTTGTTGTTGTGTCTTTCGGCTTTTCCTGGTTAGGGGTCACCACGGCGGAACTCCGGTCCGCTAATTTTTACGTGCCGAGTTGCCAGCCCCGACGCACAATCTTCAACGAAGGTACGCCCATTCATACATGTCCCCACACAAAAGACGCTCTAGCTGAGAATTGAACAGGACGTCTTACTGTGAGGCGACAACGCTACCGCAGCACCACCACCGCAGTTGCATTTGTTAACCGAGAAAGTCCACTCGGCCTAGAAAGAGCCCATTTTCAGTGGAGGCCCGAGGTGAAAAGCTCCACATTAATTACATACAAAGTAAAATATTAATGCACAGAACAAAGTATGTTGAGCAGTACTTTCACATTCAAAGAAAATAATCTCAACAACAGTGATAATGTTTACAATCATGGTAAAATATAGAAGTAAAAGATGGCATGCATTCAAATAACACATCAGTATGAATATATCTGGAGAATTCCTAGCAGAGGAGAGTTGACTTCATGGAAGAAAGGAGGAGACAGAAGGGCTAAAGGATCATGCCAAATAAATTCAGGGGTGTATACAATTAGTACGAACAGTAGTAAAATGGAGAACAGTACATAGTTTAAGTTAGATTTTTATAACAGGATAATGGCTTGGAAAAGCAAAAAGCAAAATGCAGATAAGACTGGCAAAAAAGTAGTAAAGGATTATGCAGCGTAAAGCAGGGTATAATCATTTGTTATGTAAGTAACCATTGTACTGAGTCCCAAAATGTGGAGACTGAGTGGCTAAAAAAAAATACTTCCATATACCAAGACTAAATATTCCCTTTTCTCCACAGTATACTGATCTTGGAGTTAATATATAAACATTTCAAGAGTTTTGTGGCTTACCCCCCCCCCCCCCACATAGAGGGTGCATGGGGGTTTGACCCTTACACAAAAGAAGTTTAAAGTTGGAGAGTAATTTTCAAGATTTGGTGTTCAGCTGCATTTTTAATCTTTTTTTTTCTGGCAAGTTGGCACTGGGTATTTTGATTGCCACCATTTCAATAGGGAGCGACGGCAGAAGCTTAGATAACAAAAAAGAACAGCTTCAGTCATACAAGAGTATAAAAGAAGGAAGAAGGCAGAGAATGAATAACAGAAACCTGGGCAAATGAAGAAAGCCTGAAATGCTGGTGGTTCAGGCAGGACAGAAAGGGTGAGATATGGGAAGAGGGTAGCAGTTTACAGTACACAGTGCATAAATACAGTACACAGTCCATAAATTGTGACAAACTTGAGAACAAAGCAACACAACAGAGAAGAGGCAAACCTTCAAAAGTATCAACAGTTAGGACACTAGCAATCAAACTAGTGGATTAAGATGGCAACAGATGCTGGCTAGAGAAAAAAAATCAGCCACAGGTTCTTAAACAGAGGCGATGAGACAGGTGACGGAAGATACAAGGTCTTGGGGCAGGAAAAGGAACATTAAACTTCCAAAATAATAATAAACTCCCAGACATAGGCTGGTAGACTCCTGCGTGTGAAGGAGCTAGAGCAACAAGGATTTAGTTAGGTAGTGCAGGGATGCACAAAGAGGGACCATTGACTTAACAAGGATAAGGTTGTTCAACATCTTAAAGTGCCCATCACTGACCACAGAACAGCCTACCTCAACAATTGGGGGCCAGAGGCAAAGAAACTATGGGGCCACACAAGTCCTGTCTATGTTAAACTATGGAAAGCTAGAGGATGTAATGGAAAACTTGAAAATATATATAGGAACTAAGCAGCCTGCATATAAAGATGCAAACGCAGAGAAGCATGGAGAAGGGGCTTGGAAAAAAACAACACAGGTTGAAGAAGGAAGTCACTCAGGTTAAAATGTAAACAAAGGAGCATTTTATGAGCCTGAAAAATGTCTATAAAGTTAGGAAGAAAGGCAGAAGCAAATCCATCGGAAGGCATAGCAGAATAAACAGAGTCAGAGAAAAAGGACCATTTACTATATAGTATAAAGGAGGAAACATCAAGACAGAGCTGCAGAGGTTAGTAAAGCAGGGGGAGAAGCACAACTAGGCTAGGGAAAATGTAGGCCTTGTCCAGGACGTCTTCACTTCCATTTTCAATCAGGTAAAATAAGAGCGGGTATTAGCTTGGGATAAGGAAAGGGAAAGAGTGTCTTCTATCAGACAATCACATAGTAACTGAGATTGTAGAAAGAAAGCTTATGCACCCAATGAAAGTCAATGCTTACGGTCTAACGGCATAACACTCAGAATCATAAAGAACTTGACATATGCAGAAATACATGTGCTGTAAAACCTACTGAGGTTACATAGGACTGCAGGAAAGTCACATTTTTGCCAGTCTTGAAGGGTAGGCTATAACTGACCAGAGAAAGTCTGAAATCTACCTTGTTAACAATGAAAGTGATGGAGAATATACTGTGGGAAAGCTAGCTGGTTTATTTCTGTTAAACAGAAGTCAGGAGAAGTACCAAGAATGTTTTGGGAAAAACTAGACTTGTCAAAACAATGTAATACTGTTTTATGACAGCCTAATTGCAGTTTGGCAAAGAAAATGAGACAATTATATATACCTTGACTTCAGTAAAGCCTCTGACCCAATTCTTCAAAGAAGGAAAACTTGAAGGGGCTTCAAGCAGGAGAAAAGTTAATTAAATGAGAATACGGGTGGCTGTATATGGAAGCAAAGACTACAAATAAAGTGGAACCTCTCAAAAAGGAAATAGCAGTTACTACGCTTCCAGAGCAGTTGGGCTTAGGGCCAGAGAACTCTTGTGGTGACTTTGAATGAGAAGCCATGAGGAGCATTAACCTATCTCCAAGTGTCACAAAGATAGATGGTTTATTGAAAATTGGGGGAGTGAGCCTTTAAATGGGCTGAGGAGACTGATGGAGTGGGCTGAGAAGATGCATCTCATGCTTAATGAAGGAAATGAAAACACTTCACCTGAGTTGTAAGGATTAATTAATTCCTTAGGTGTAGCAGCAAGGGAAAAGAATGAACCACCATGTAAACATATAAACTTATGTGGCTAAAGTCAGTAAGATGCTGTGTTGTATCTCTAGGCAACACACTCCAGGAACAGCAAGGTTATGTTATTCCTGTTAACATCTCAGGGTAGGTCCAATCTTAAATACCATTTCAACAGACTAGGATGTATAAAGAAAAGGTAGCAAGATAAAAAAATGTAATAGAGGACAGAGAATATGAAGACAAGCTCTGTAAGCAAAATTTATCTGCAAGTCAGGATAAGTAAGACAGTGGAGACAATGTGGGTGCACAGAACATTCTATGGACAGTACAGAGACTGACAAATTAAGCAGAGAGACATTGGAGAGGTCATGCCTATCAGATTAAATATGCAAAGTTCATCCTAGAACAAGAAAGTACTTTTCCATGTAATGTAGAGTGGATAAACAGTTTACATGAGATGATAGACTTCCATAGCCCTACAAAGTCCTTCAAGAAAGTCTTGCATGGGTGCTGGGCTAATAGAACGGGACTAAAGAGAGGAAAAATGAAGAGAGGGATTGTCTAGGTTGCACTATCATAACTGCTTTATAAAACTTCATGCAAGCTGTTAAGCACGTTCTGATGAACAGTTGTTCATCTTGGTTCTAATCAAGTAATCAAATGAAAGAGACAGCCAAGGCAAATTCAAAGATGCAATGTTCACTTTATTTTAAGATTTCTTTTTTTTATTAAACATATCAGCTTCTTCGACATAGATTGTAAACAACAATGTTTGGTTCAAGTAAAGTATACAATGTTTCTCCTGCCTCAGTGTTCTGATTAAATGATGACCTAAAAAAGATGTATTCTCAAGTTCAGAAAGAAGTGAAACTGAGACTAACTAACAACTTTTTTATCACACATTCCTGACCTTGTCCATATATACAGTATATGGCACTCTAAGTGCATACACAAATGTGAGATGTAATATTAAAGGACATCAGATCTAATGCACTTTCAACGAAAAACGCCACTGACAGTGCATTCAGTTCAAATTTAAAATAAAGTATTGCTTCTTCAGGGCACGGGAAAAACTCTTACTTGCCTAATGCAAGGAGCTGTCTCACCTGCACTCCTAAAACAAATATAATTGACTCTAGGGTTGATGCCCCTAACAGACATGGAGGAATCTTTTTTGGAGTGATCTCTTACAATGCAGAGCTTTTTCAAGTAAAATGCATCAAAACTACAAATTTATCCAATACTCATCTACCTTACGACTTGCTACTGAATGGGCCAATGAAGTAAACAAATTGCTTTCACAAAGAAAGTATTGTATTGTCTTGTAAAAAATGAATAATGAAGTTTTGTGTTAGTCACTTCTAATATTTAATGTACAGTTCTGTTTAAGTGTAGAGGGTGCCAGTATGAAAAGCCTTTAGATTCATAGTTTGAATTACAACAAATGACCACAGCAGAGCCAGCCACCTGCAGCTGAGGCAAATTGCTAGACTGCTGTGGTGGCAAAGGCTGTTTGCTTTTTTTCTTTTTGTGGCTGGAAGAGGGACTGACCATGGGACCAGTGGTTTGTTCCATGGTCAAGCTGAAAATGGTGTCACTGGTGAAGAAAAGCAGCAAATTCTGGTAGAAACTACAAGTCTTTAAAGGTCACCTTTTTCACAGAAAAAAACATGCTAAAAAAGCATTTAAAAGATGTTGCCAGCCCCCCAAAGTGAAATAAACACAATTTCTCCATAATATAAAAAATGTGGCTAAATTCTGGTCCATAGTGGCCTTAGGTTATCCCTGAATTTCCCTGGTATAGAACCTACGGCCACTATGGACCAGAGTTTAGCCACATCCTCTGCAGCTGTTGGGGTCTCCTCAGTGGGAAAGGGAGAGACACTTTTGTCAATCCTGGAAGAGGAAACAGGGAAGGCTTCCTTGTTGTTTCAGAATGCTGTGGCCATCCCTGGGGAAGCTACTACTATCATTAGTAATATGGGGGTCCATATTATATCAGTGAACACTTGAAATTACGAATGCTGTATAATCGACCCAAACACTTTGAAAATCCAAGAGGAAGTAATTGCTGATCTGTAAAAAAAAAAAAAAAAAAAAGAAAAAGTCAAACACAAAATAAAGTGGGAGGCTTCACCCCCACAACCCCCGATGTGGGAGGCTGTGCCCTCCACACCCCCTACTTAAATATACCAACTCTGAGATCGCACCACATTGGAGGAATTGGCAAAGTCCCAAAAACTGCCCAGTGATTTTTTTTCCCTGGGAAAAAAAATCGCTGTTCCGTGCTTTCCGAATTTTGCCATTTCA
Source organism: Protopterus annectens (assembly GCF_019279795.1). Taxonomy (NCBI): domain Eukaryota; kingdom Metazoa; phylum Chordata; order Ceratodontiformes; family Protopteridae; genus Protopterus; species Protopterus annectens. The sequence goes on along the minus strand of NC_056746.1, from coordinate 1,273,166,811 downwards.
GGTAAACACATTCGATTAAAGAGCATTCGCAACTTTACTCATTCACTTACATAACAGGAACCCTTAAATATGGTAGGCTCCATTTTTCTTCTCAAAAAGAAACAGACAACTAAGCTTGTGTCTACTCCTAAAGATATTTCCTTAAACAGGAGTAGTTTATGGGTCTGGCTTGTGGTTTAATTCAGGATACTGATCTTTCTTGTAAAGTAGTTTCTGGTAAAATAAAGGGGCTATCTCTTTTCCTGAAGAGGTTCAAGATTCTGACTGAACAGGAAAATGAAGGAAAAAATACTGGGTTTTCTCCCCAGACTTTTGATTCAGACTCGGAGAAGAGCTCAATTTTTTTATTCTGCCTGTGGGGATTCCCCTTTCTCTTTCTATGAGACTACTGCTAGAGTGTGCCTGTGTTTCCAATTGGGAACAGTGAAGCTGCACAGGCCCTTAGAAAATGTTATGAGCTGTTATAGGAGAAAGTCCCACAACCTACATGTCTTTCTCCTGTTCTGTTTGCTTTCGATTATGTTTGCCTAATAATGGCTGATTTCAACTACCCCACCATTAACTGGAAAAACTACTCATGTACAAACTCCTTCGCTCAACGCTTTCTGGGAATCATAAATTCCAGTGCCCTGGATCAACTTATCCACACCCCCACCAGGGGCAACAATATCCTACATCTATTCATTACCAATATGAGTGACCAGTGTTCCACACCTGAAGTCAACTCCTCGTTGGTCAGATCTGACCATAAGCTAATCACCCTAGATATCCACATCCTGCCCCCACCCCCCCATTAAGGAAACCACAGTAAAAAAATTCTCCAAAGCCAATTTCATGCTTCTTAAGACTGAAGTGGTGAACTTCATGACACCCATGCAGATGGACAATACAGTTACAACTGTTGAATCCTACACAAATGCACTCTATAAGCATATACACAAGTGCATGGGTCATGCTATCCCAAACAGAACCAAGATGCTATCCTCCAAAAAAAGGAAGCCAATCTGATGGTTCCCTGCCATGAACAAACTCTGCAACAGAAGGAAGTAGCTGTTGCAAAAGTGAGTACAATCCCATGAGAGGAGGAAGTCCCTGGTCAGCTTCAGTAAGAAGCTGAGATCCCTTATAAGATCCTCCAAAGCTAGCTATGAAAACAAAATCACCACTGATTCTAGGGACAACCACAAAGCGTTCTAGATATATGTCAAGAATCTCAATGGCAACACCCAGATCTGCTCTGAGTTACAGCACAATAGCACAAAAATTACAGATCCAACTGATATTGCCAACATCCTGGCAGATAGGTTCAGTGCTAACTTTACCCCCCTCCCACCCCTAAAGGTCCCATATCTATACAGGAAGAATGCAGAGTCCCTGTAATCACAACTACGCAGGTAAAAGATGCACTCTCTAAAGCCAAAAACACAGCATCCATGGGACCGGATAACATCCCAGACGCCTGGTCTGTAAGGTTTTGACACCATCCCACATTCTGGAATTATAGCTAAACCCATGAAACTATGTATAACATCACAAGATACAGAACCCACACTGTAAAGTTTGCAGACTCAAATCTGACTTCAAAAACCAGTGACAAGTGGAATACCACAGGATTCAGTATGACTGCAAATTACCAAATGATGTGGACATCCTACAGAAGGGCCTCACTGAGACAGATGTCTGGTGTCAGAGCCATGGCCTCAAAGTGCATTGTCATAAAACTCTGTACCTGTGAACTATCACATAGGCAGCAGTCTACTTAATGCTGAATGTGTGATAAGAGACTCTCCTTTGATAATCACATCGGCACAGTAGTCAGGAAATAAGGTTCTCATCCAGGAAAAAAGAGGTCATTGTTCCCCTACTTGACACTTATTAGATCCATTATACCTCACAAGACATCTGCAGCAGCTGGAAAGGCCACAGGCTCTAGGAACCTAAACCTTGTCACCACAATAAACATGACATGCTGGAGGGATAGATTCCTCTCCCAGAGACCTCCCATACTCTGAAACATGCTACCCATCTATGTCAAGCAAAGTTCCTCATTAGCACTCCAAGAAAAATCTTGATGAGTGGATGGGAAATAGGAAATACACCCTGGGGATCACTTCTGTGGCTCTGCTCGACAGGGACACAAGAAAATAACTTTCTTGGGTGGCATAAGCTAGGGAACATTGTTGGCTAGGCTTACTTAGGCCCTTGGGCTGATAGCCTAGTACCTACCTATGAACCAATGAACCTAAGAAAATTGCAGGTGGTGACACAGTCTGCCAGCTGCCACTAAAAAGGCAAATAGGGTGTGTAAAAAGTTCCTCAATATTTTTCAAGTTTTTATACACTTTTCCAAAACCTCAGCTATAACTTTAGTTGATCTCACTGCTGCTACACAGTTAATTCCAGTCCTATTCTATCTGATAAGGATGGGGAAAATTGATAAGTATTGGGAAATAGTGTATAGTTCTGCATCTTTGATTTTCAGATTTTGAATTGTCAGGCTCATATGTTAAAATTTGTTCTAATTGTGAAAGTATGAGGAATGTTTTAACTGCAGTTTCTTCTTGGAGGAAAAATTCTGCATTGAATACTTTAGTTCTTCTATTGCACAGGTCACTACTTAATGTTTACAGTGTGTGTATGACTCTGTTATAGCTCATTGCAGGCTAGAGGGTATCCACATTTTTCCATATTTAGATGACTTGCTTATCCTCGCAGAGTCTTTTTCAAAGTTTCAGGAATATTTCTTTTGGGTTAGAGATCTCTCCTGAGCAAACTGGATTTCAGGAGAAAATTCAAACGTCTTTCTTGACTCCTTCACACAGGATTGTGCTCCTGGGGTGTCAGCTAGACTCCTCGGTTCAAACAGCTTTTCTTCCATGGGAAAAATAGACCTGTATCTAGATCTATTTCAAAGTTTTCCACTCAAACTTTGGTCACTGTGAGGGAATAGCTCAGGATTTTGGGTCTTATGTTTTTCTATGATTCTCATAATACCCCTTGCAAGACTCTGCATGAGAAAGATATAGTAGTATTTAAAGTCTCTTTGGTCCTAGCACCGACACCCATTGTCTTTTTAAATCTCAGTGCTGGGGTTTGTCAGAAGAGAAATCATTTAGTTCAGACAACAGATATCCTTAAATATGGGTCACCCTTTCTCCCTCCTTGTTCCAAAGCAGTCAGTCACAACAGACATGTCAGACTTTGCTTGGAGGGCAGTTTCAGGAGGGATAAATGTGCAGGGTGTGTAGGATACCAAAGACAGGCACACACACAGAAATATCAGAGAGATGCTTGCCCTGATCAGGCACTTAACTCCCTGAATCATCTTTGGTCCCAGGACCTCTTCAAGTCGTTACAGACAATACCACAGTCATGTTGTACATTAACAAATGGGGGAACCAGTTTGTTACCCCCTTAAAGACTAGACATGTTAGCTTGGGATATAGATTCACAGCACAATCTCACTCTACAGGCATCCCACATTCCATCAGTGCAAAACTGTGTGGCAGGCAAGCTGAACAGGACAAGGGCAGACACTCACAAATGGAAACTAGATTGGGAGTCATCCACGATTTGAACAATCTCCTCTCTGAAAAATCAACTGGCAAGATTCTGCTCCACAACTTCATGCAATAAGGTCTGGGAGACAGATGACTTTTTCTTTTTCTTGGACAGGAATGTTCCTGTATTCTTTTCCACCCTCTTTACTAATATTCTGGATCTTTCTAAAAATTCAGAAGGAATCCCCCAAGATCGTAGTGTTTACTCCTTTCTGGCTCAGGCAACCATGGTTCTCCCTTCTTTTCTGAAATGGCCAGGGGCAATTACCATAAGCTTCCTCACAGACTGGATATACTCACAGAAAAACAGGGTTGTTTGATACACCTCAACATCAGTCAAGTTCAAATAATTACCCAGATGATAGGGCCTTCATTCCTTTTAAGCACCTGTTTACTAAGGATGTGCAGGAAGTACTAATGGAGGCAAAAGAGCCTACTACTAGCAAACTGGAAAGGTTTTCTACTGGGTAGCAACAGCATCCTGCACCCATTCAGGGCTAGATGTGCTTTGGTTTCACAATATTTTTATGAGTTACTATTCTATGGCGTTTCTTATTCCTCCATTAAGGTTTATTTATCAGCCATTTCAGAATGTGTGCCCATAGATTCTCCTCTTTTTATGCATTCTTATGTCAAATATTTTTGAAAGCAGTTCTGCACAACAGGCTTCCAAGTAAATCAGTGCCACCCCCCCCCCCGATCCTAACTTTTTGTTAGAGAAGCTAACACTGACTCCATTTGAACCAGCTAACCTGGTTGACGTGAGGTTCTTAACATAGAAGACAGTTTTTTTAATTACTCTGACCTCTCCAAGAAGAGTATCTGAATTGCAAGCTCTTAGGGTGAGTCAACCCTATCTCATTTTCCACAGGGACAGGAGTTCTTTGAGAACTAGTCCTAATTTTATGTTTGAAATGGTATCCAAGTTTACTTTAAGCCAAACTATCCATCTCCCCATTTTATTTCCTCAACCTAAAAATGAGGGAGAAAGGATATTTCATATCTTGGATGTCCACAGATAACTCAGGTACTATCTTGGCAGAACTAAATCTTTCTGATCTGCAGATCAATTGTTCTTTTCTTATGAAGGTAAGAAGAAAGGACAACCTGTGTCAAAACAGACTGTTTCCAAATGGTTGTCTAAGGCTATTACCTTTTGTTATACTTCAGCAAGTCCTATTTATTTCAGTGCTGAGGTTCAAGTCTCTCGGCGGCGCGTTTCGCCCCCAGGTCCTAATTATTTCTTCCATACTTAATGGATACCATCCTACTAATGGATTACCACCTGTGGTAATTTGTGGATTTTGTTTTTTTTTGTTTTTGGGTGACTATACACTTTTGGCATTTAGCTTGCCAGCTGTGGCACCAGCTGTTGTCTCTTTCTATGAGGCCCTTTTGTAGGATGCTTGTGTCGACTGGAGGCTGGATGTAGGCCAGTCATGGCTCATCTCTGCAGTCATCAGTCTGATCCTTCCCAGTTATTCTTCCTGTACCTCAAAATATATACCATAAAGATGACATAGGGTTTATATTTAAGCTGGTGAGCTTATCAATAATGCCCCAGGGGTGGTATATATAAGGAAGGCTTTGGTAGGTCCAGGTAGGCTGTGTGGTGTGTTTCCCTTCAATGGCCGTCAGGGGGCAGCACTGCTAGGGGATAGTTATTTGTCCTTTTGGTGGGGGAGGGGGGGAGAAGTTTGTGCTGAACCTGTCAATGGGATGTTGGCTTGATGTCACTGTGTGTATTTTTTTTTTTTTTTGTCTTTTTGGATAATTCTGAGCATCCAAGGATCATAACAAAACTATTCCAGGCAAGGCCCACTCTATCAGGGCCTTGGCTTCATCTATGGCTTTTTAGAAAGAATTGGATTCTAGAACTATTCTAGAAGATGCTACTTGGTCATCTGTACATACTTTTCCAAAGAACTATAAGCTTGATTCCTTCTCTAGGTCAGCCTTTGCTAGGACCATTCTCCAGGGGCTCCTGGACCCTTCCCTTTCCACTTCCAAAATGTAGTTGACTATACAGCTAAGGCTACTGAGGAAGGGATCAATATGATTAACATAGTACAGTTGTGCAAGTAAACTCACCATAACACTAGATATTCAAATGACCTCTGCTGTAATAGCCACACCCTCCCTCCATTCCCCTTATGCGTTAGTGTGTTTTTTATGCCAGGTTGTGGACATTTAGTTTTGTTGATCTTAGCACTGCCGTTTTAGAGCTCAGCTTTCCTGTCTGTTGGCAGTAAAGCTCTGAAGGGCTTGGTACCCAAACTTGTCTTTTAGTGAGTTTATCTTGAGACAGCTGAGCCTTTGGAAGCTGTCCTGCTGTTATATCCTTGGCAGGATATAACTCTTATAGCTTAGGCTACTGCAGCAGTGATCAATCAACGTCTACTGTTATGGTTAGTTTAATTTACACAACTGTTCTTTTTCATTCAAAATTCGCTTTCTACCATTTTGTATTCTAACACTGAATATAAGCTACTATTTCGCAAGTACATAGATATTTCTGAATTTAGAAGTTGTTTCGCAAACAATAAGCTGTGAAGTACATAAAGCCATCATAAAACCTAGATTAAACAATTCATCAGCATATGCTAGAAATCAGAAAATGAGGAAGCTAAACATTTTACTGCATCTGCTGCTTTCATAAAAGCTTGGAAACCCTCAGAGATCTGGCATTAAAACCAATTCCTTGGTATTTCAACACCTGATTAACACCCCACCCTTGGGACAGCTGTTTTGTCAAAACATATGAAAAGTAAAGGACATATGCTAATAGTAGCTGCATTACTAGCAGCTATGTGCTATCTGTATGCTTGATATTAGTTCAAACTCCATAATAAAATAAACAAAATGAATATAAAGAGTACAGGAGGCAGAAGGATAGAAGAACAGCTTGACAGTTTATAAGTAAATAATACTAAACGCTTTTGCTTTTGTAGGCCTGTTTCTATTATCCTGTCATTGTGTTTAAAGGGCAGTTATCCCCAACTCTCCATCATAAAGTGCTCACTCAGACATATTATTTACCAAACATAAATAAATATATGATGAGCCTAGAGCTCACTGTCTGATCTCTGATATAACCTGCACAAATGATTAGAATCCTGCTTATCATATCATTTGCGACAGTGTGAAGAAATAGATTATGCAGATGAATTTAGTATTAGTATTGTTCTAATACTAGCCGATATTATTTATTTAAATTATTTATTTAGGTATGCAAGTTATTTGTAAATACAGGCTCTTTAAGCTGCACTTTAAAAACATATGTACCTAGCACCAGAATTTACAGTGTGTCATCTGTACAATTAATCCATACAATATATTCTTTCTGAACAAAACTTTAAATTGTGCTACTTCACAAGTTTTTTCAGCTTATGTTCTTTGAAACATTAGCTTATAAACAGTGATACATGCGATCACACAGTGTAATGTCTTACACCTTTTTGTTTGTTGAGACAGGCACTTCTGGACCAGGCCTCCTAACTGGTTCTCTACTTTCTTTCCTGAAATTTTGGTTACCACATCTGCAGAAATGCAGACAACAGAATGCATAAAATGATAAAATCAAGAGCATGAAAAGTGGAGCTGTTTCTATATTACAAAAGTAAATGGAAAACAAAAATAAGGTACATATGTCAAAGCTCTAAAATGCAATCACTGACCAAAATGCTAGTATGTACAGGAAAATACATCATATGTGTTAATTCAAATCCTGGTAAAACATGTATTTGCAGAAAAATAAAAATATGTATATGTCCATAATAAGAATATACCAAAAATAAGAAAAAAAAGAACTATATAACACCCTACTAAATGAGAAGCCCATGCATTCATATAACCATGAAAAAAACAAAACAAAGAGAGCAAATCAGTAAAAACTGCTCTGATAATCGTATGAAAATAACATTTTAACAAACAACTAAATATTAAAGAAATTAATTAATATATCACTTCATTTTTATCTGTGTTTATCAACAAAGGAGACTTTACCGATTGAGTGAAGTTTTGTGCAAATGACGGGAATGTCAATGCTAGGGTCACCAACATTCCCTGTAGTACATGTGGTTTGCTTACCTTTGTTACTAAGGCCAAAGCTTTTGGATATACTAAAATGTGTGCAAGTGTCTGTGGATTACAGTTAGAGTAAGGCCTAGGTTAGGGAGTATATGGAGTGTTTTGTATGTGTGTTTACTTGCAGTACATATGTGAGTGTCATGTGTAGTGGTACAGTTAGGAAAAGGGTTGTGCAGAATGTCACATGCAGGTTGGGAATAAGGGCAGTGAAAGGGTTAATGTGCAATCTGTCCAGCCTCACTCTTGTGTGCTATCCCTATCCCTGTCATTACTCCTGTTTTATGACTCCCTACCCTTTCTTTAGCAGTATCAGTATTCAAATAAAGTGTGTCTGAAGGTACTGTTAATTTTAAGTTTTTTTTTTTTTTTTTGGTACCAGTCAGAAAAGGAAATCATTTGCTTTCTTTTTTTCACTTAGGATAGATTCACCATTTTTGGTATGTAGACATCAAGGTTTCTGCACATCAAAGTTAAAGCAAATTATATAGGCATACTTAGGAGATCACTGCATTGGAGGTCAAGCAGCTTTGGTGTGAAAATTTAATGTCAAGGTGCATTTTACTGCAATGTATTGTGCGAGCCAGAAGAGTGCTTTTTGGGAGTTATTCCCTGTCTATCCATGGTGGTGGGGCCATGGAGTTGGCATATATAATTTTTGAGAATGTAATATGCAGGGGTGCTTGTCCCCTGGATTTTATTTTCCATTTTTATGTTTTTATAGGTTTTAAGCTTTCCATTTTTTATATTAAATTTTTGGTAAACGGTGAGCCAAAAAAGATAATTAATGTCTCCTAGGTAAACCAATTTTCTGCATATACCACCATAATGATCAACACACTTTTCCCCATTATCTACATGGAGTTGTGATGTTGCATGAAGTGTCACTGTCTCTTATGATACAATGCCAGTCTTCAACCTTCCTCTGCAGTCATGCCTGAATTGAAAGTGCTCACCTCACATCTTACTTTACACTACTTTGCATATTAATTTATCAGTCACACTCTCCAGAACTTTCATGCAGTGCGACAGGAGTTTGATACCCCTGTACTGCTCACAGTTGTAAATGTCCCTTTTGTTCCTGAACATTGGAATTAGTATCCTTATTGTCCAGTCATCTGGGGCATGACTTTGTCCATACTGCTATGAGCACCCTCAGGAGCCATTTCTCCACCATCTCACCCAACATGTTTATCATATCTGGTGTGTCCTCATGTGAGCCTGCTGCTTTCACTAACATAAAATCCTTAGTGTTGCTCTTGCTATTTATAGGGTGGGCTTGTCTTCTTCTTTCATTGTAGCTGTGTCTTGCACAGTACAGCTTCTGTTGGGGTTCATTCAGAAGCAGCTGGTAACACCCTTCTGAACTGCTTTTGATGTCCTGTGGACTTGTGAGCAGTTTGTTGCTGGCATCCCTTAAGAAGGGCATATGATTTATTTATTTTATTTATTTGACATCTCTTTACCAGGAAAGTCCAACCGATAGGAAACACAATTTCAGCGGAGGCCTGGGGACAAATGCTCCAAAAATACAGATAAGAGAAGATGATATACAACAATAACATTTTTAACAATAGTGGTACACTAAACAATACTGATAAAATTAAAGACGATAATACATTTCTCATTTATGTAGTAACAAGAGGAGAAACATACAAAGCAAAACTTTCAATTGGCACATATTATCCAATATTTACAAGAATACCTGGCATACTGGTTTGTATTGTACTATAGTTCTCATTGATGTAAATAGACATTAAATTGCATTAGTGGAGTAGAGTTTGCTGGAGATAAACTACTGTGTAATAATAGAAGTAGGTAAAACTGATAACTATCTTCTTTGTCTTTCTCCCCATATCTTGCAATCTGACAGAGTTCTTTGTTCCGTCTACTGATTTACTTTCCAGAAAGTGGTAGAGTGTCTCTGATGCCTTGTTCTTTACCATTGCTACTGCTGGTTTAACCTGTCAGCCAACAGAATTCCTTCCTAGCCTGGTCTGACAATTCTCTCTTCCAGTTTTTCCTGCACTCCTTCTTTCTTTGAATGACTTCATGGACTTCTACATTCCACCACCATCCTACTTTACATGGCTTAGCCACATATCTGTTGTGTTGTACTCACATATGCTATTTTTAGACACTGTCATTCTTCTTCAACTCAACTTATTTCTTTTTCATACTGAGTTGCTACAGCCACGAGTATTTCCTTGAACTCGTATGATTTCTCTCCAGGCAACTTCCAGGTTTTCAGCCTAGTTTTTGGAGGATGGCATAATGGTTAAGATGTTTGCCTTACAAACACAAGATGGGGGGTTTGATTCTCACATGGGGTAATTGGCTAGGCTTAAAATGGCCCAGAAGGTCAATTAACCTAGCACTAATCTATGAATGAATAAAAATAGAGCCATCTCTGATCACTGATTGTGACAACCAGTAGTTTATGCTGTGGGCCGAGTGTTTCACTATGTTTGATTTTGCAATCTGTGATTCTAACATAGTGTCCTCTCCTTACTAGAATGAAGTCTACCCGAGTTACATGCTAGCCACTCTTGTATGTGATCATGTGACTATCATATACATATATAAACACACACACACTTCATTGTTTTGTCTTCCCAATGTAGTGTACTAAACGGGTCTGACAGCTTAGTGCAGAAGATTAATACTTAAGTACTAATAACGAACTTCATCCTGCAGTCCACTTTTGATTCTTTCAGGTGTTGTTTGCCTGCTATATGATTCTGAGAAAGTCATTTAAAATAGGCTTGTGCTTAGGGGGAATTACCAGCTTAACAAAACAAAACATAGTGAAAACATCTGAAATGTACGTGTACAAAAACAGGACTGGAAAGAAAGGACTTTTGGCACACATTTTGTATCAATGTACCAATCCCTTATTTCAAGGATGAGTTTTTTTCTCTGGTTCATTAATGAGTCTTGAAGTGAAAATCCTGCATCCACAGATCTGTCCAGTGAAATGGCTGGTGATTCCATGTGAGAGATCTGTCGGCTGGTTGGAGATTCCTTCCTCTCTCACTATACTCTTGCTGCTGTTAATTGCAAAAACAAGTTGGCAACAATGTAAGAGATGTGGCATCACAGCTAATGGAAAACTTGCTTACATGAAGTGGACTGATTAAATGGGATTGATCCAGGAGATTTTATAACTTACCTCTAGGTGAATAACGACAGAGACAGCTTTCTATAGTTATGAAGGTGCAGAGTTTGCAGTTCCCTTCTTGCAAGCTATGGGGGATGCACAACACAGACAAATGCTATGTGGTCTGTATTTCATTACCCCAAAATTCACACCTCTCAGTGGTGCATCCATGCCAATGATACTACTCTGTTCAAGAGAGCTAAATTCCTGCAATAAGCCCAATCCAAGCTCCAGGACGGACTCTCTAAATAATGGCTTAGCAATTCTTACCACATCCTCAACCCCAATAGAACCAAATTAATACTGTTCTGTAGTAACCGCTATTTGCAGAATAACTCTGAAAACCTATCACTGCAATATAGTGGAATTCCACTGAAAATATCACCTGTCACATAACAGGTGATTCTGTAGATCAGTACCTAGTGCTAGATACACACATGCACACATAGACACACAGTCACACACAGACAGACAGATAGACAGACACAAACACACACATGCACACACACACACACACACACACACACACACACACACACACACACACACACACACACACACACACACACACACACACACAAACTCTGGGATTCAGACAGGCTTAGTGAGATGTGGAAGCCTTTATTCAAAAGGTTTCTCATTGCCCTAAGACTCTCACATTCAGAGACTGCTTTACTGCCTCACAGGGGCCATGGTGCAGACAGCTTGTCTAATCCTCAAAAATTCCTCCACTAGCAATTCAACAAAATTGCAAATATTATCTAACAAGTATGTCAAATTTATTCCTATGGATCCTGTCTAAAAACATCATTGTGACCTCTACAAAAACCTCTAAAATGCATCCTTCATAGATAAACATGACTCTTTTATCCCCCATTTTACTTTCCGCAGTCTCTACAACACCCTACCCCCCAAACTTGTCTTCTCTTTCTGACCTGGTACTCGGCCTTGAAATCTATGATCCAGCAAGAACCATCATAAAAAATGAAGAGCAACAACCAGGAGGTTCTGTTCTTCAGGAGGTTCTGTTCTTCCTAAACATACTGACAGCATGTTCTCACAAGTCACTTGATAATGTGAAGACACAAACGTATCTCTATTCTCTACCCTCTTTCATGAGTCCATCTCCATTGCCAAAATGTCTTTACATTCCCTGTTAGCTTCTTGGTCATGTTGCTCTGATGTTTGCACACATAAGCTTAAGTATTCCTTTCAAACAGACTCTATATGTCTCCCTCCACACACTAAATCTTTTTCCATTGCTGATACATGACTATTTTTCATAGTTTTTTTCTGAGTTTTAGAGTTGTGTTGCAAACAATCGCTATTGCTAGTTATGTAGAGGTTTTACTTGTTATAGTCTGATTGCCTGGCATTGCGTGTCACTGTCTTTATGGGCACTGATTCATATTAAAATATTTAATTCCATGCTCATAATAAATGCATCAGTGCCTTTGACTATTTAATTCGTAAGGAGGTACTAGTATTCTTTTCTGCATCTTCTTGTAATTACCATAATTATGTACATTAATGTGGTCTGCACATAATTATGTACGTTAATGTGGTCTGCACATAATTATGTACATTAATGTGGTCTGCACATAATTATGTATGTTAATGTGGTCTGCACATAATTATGTACGTTAATGTGGTCTGCACATAATTATGTACGTTAATGTGGTCTGCACATAATTATGTACATTAATGTGGTCTGCACATAATTATGTACGTTAATGTGGTCTGCACATAATTATGTACGTTAATGTGGTCTGCACATAATTATGTACATTAATGTGGTCTGTGCATAATTATGTACGTTAATGTGGTCTGCACATAATTATGTACGTTAATGTGGTCTGCACATAATTATGTACGTTAATGTGGTCTGCACATAATTATGTACGTTAATGTGGTCTGCACATAATTATGTACGTTAATGTGGTCTGCACATAATTATGTACATTAATGTGGTCTGCACATAATTATGTACGTTAATGTGGTCTGCACATAATTATGTACGTTAATGTGGTCTGCACATAATTATGTACATTAATGTGGTCTGCGTTATTGATGATCATCTGAAATTTAGTATGACTAGACTTGAGGTCAGACTGTGGAGCCTTGAGTTACTTTGTTGCCATGCACGGAATTTTGTGATTATTCTCTGAAACTGGGGAAAAGACAGGCTTGTTCAGCACCTTTCTGATGTCAGAAAGGTGCTGAACAATCTTCTGTTTAAGCACTCCTCACCACTGCTGATGCTGTAGTCTCACACAAGAGTATTGACATTGGTACATAGCCATCAGAGAAGAGACGTAGGAACTGAAAAAGAGTTTTAAAATCTTTAAGCCTTCATTCAGTCTTTCATCTTTTGGTCAAAAGAAATGTTAAAATTTATTTAAAGCTTTTCTTTCTCCCTGTGCTGTTCTGCAGTGGCCTGTGTGTGGTAGCAGTAAGTATGTTACAGCTTTCAAAGCTGTAACACACTTAACCCTCCTATTTCCTTACCTAGTGTTGTACATGGAAGCAGTTTAACCTCCATACACTACAAGGAATGCTGATTATCTCTTTTCCATTGTAATATCCCTAATCATTTGATCCTAACATGGGTATGAAGGTTCACATCTCAAACTTCACTCTTGTGGTTAATTTCATGACACTGATGTCTCAGACACACAACAATATGGTTAGGATTGAAGGCTGTATATCATGTTACCGTAAAATCAAAATGTCAAATGGCACAACAGCAAAACTGGCGAAATGTCGAGGGTCCGTTTTTGAGATCACAGTACAGTGAAGATTGGGATATTTGCCCTTTCCTCACTGTAGTGCGATCTTGGAGTTGGAATATATATTTAGCGGGGAGTGTGGGGGGCACAGCCCCCACATTACCGAATTTGAGTTTCAGCATTTTCGCTCTTGCGAGTGTTCAGCATTTTGCGTCTTCGATGTTATGATATAGACGTGGACTGAAGATGTGATCATAATCCTCCACATTACTATTTCTGGTTAGCAAGTGCTGATTTACAGTTAACTTGTGAAAGAGTTTGAAAAGGAGGCGGCTATTGTGAAATGAAAAGACAATGAAGAAAATACTGAATGCGCCAGTGGGTAGTAATTCCGAAAAGGGCAACTTCACCTTGTAAGGATGTTGAACAGTAAACAGGCACTACCTGCACTACAACTTGTTACGTATTATTATTAAAACAGTATTATTTTCTGTTTTGCTTAATAAGTAACAATGGCGGTAGCTGTGTATAAATATTTACTTTATACAACCCTAGGAATTCTTTAACATCTGTAATGTGGGCTGGAAGGCCTGCAGCTACCAGAAAGTAATATTCTGCAGTTCAGAAATACATTAGCTGCAACCAGGAAAGATCTCATTATGGACTAATTTGCATTGCATGTCTCTGAATCATATTAATCTCCAAAAACTGCAATTCAGCACTTTCTGTGGAAGTTAATGGTGCTGGCAGCCACATCATGTAAGCACAGGCATTGCCCGTTCACTATCCAAACATACACACACATACACACACACACACACACACACACACACACACACACACACACACACGCACACACACCTAATTACTGGATCACACTCACACACATCCATTCACACATACAGACTAACACACACAGCCCTCTAACCACATGATCATACTCACATACTCCTCCCTTCAGACACACACATACACACACACACACACACACACACACACACACACACACACACACACACACACACACACACACACACACACACACACACACACACACACAATAACCCCTCTACCATCACATCCCAGGGAGACACACACTCACACATGCAAACCTTTGCATTCATGCACATACCTCCTTACTTTACCACTAAACTCCCAACACTTATCTCTAACATAATGGAAGAAAACAGCCCTTTCATGTTCACTACTGTGAGGTACAAACAGTGATCATCCTGTTGGGAGGGTCAGGTAGAGCCACACATGTACTGCACACGCTCCCTTTAAAGAGAGGCTGGGAAATATATGGCTTCAGTGCAGATAGTGATAGCCTTCAAGATAAGTGTGCAGGGGTATATACAGACATGGAGACAGCATTGTGGGCTATTGAATTGATGTGAATCATACTTCACTCCACACAGAAACAGGATTAGGTCATTAAATGCCCCAAAACTTCCAGGATATAGATGATGGCACAAAGCAACCTTATGGCTTCTTGAATGATGGCTACTTCCTGATAGCTCTTGCCCCAGCAATGAGACCTACTGTACAGAAAATGAATGAAATGAATGCCCATGTCCAGCTGGAGGGGAGCTTAATGTTCAGCAGGCATGAGGAGAAAAATAATACAGAAAAAATATAGAAGAATTTCTTGTCAATTTTAGAAATGTAGTACTGTAGGCAAATTTCTGCTGTGGTACTTAACTGTGCTTTTTCCAAGATATATCATTAAGACAACAAGAGAAAATACTCAAAGTGTGTGTGTGTGTGTGTGTGTGTGTGTGTGTGTGTGTGTGTGTGTGTGTGTTTTATATATAAATTGTATATATAATATTTATAAATGTATATATAATAGTTTTCTACATGTGAAATATAAGCTTAAAATGCACATTCATTGATTTACAAAGATACTATGACAGTAAATTACATTAAACAATCACTTCTCATAATAAAAATAAATTATTATAATATATTTAGATATGTTTAAAGATTACTACTAATCTTGTGTCCAAAGTGTCCACTGAGAAGCTTAGAAAAGTCATAATATTACACACACACACACACACACACACACACACACACACACACACACACACACACACACACACACACACAGCAACTGTACATGGTAATAATGATTGACTTCAGCACTTTCCCCTAGCTACAGAGCCATTAGACACTAGTTATAAACATAAATAAATAAAGTGAAAAACAAAGTAATTATGATCATAGAATTAGGGCACAATGATGATCTAGTTGTTACATTGTTGCAAGACTCTGTGAAGAAAGATCTAGCAACACCCATCTCTGAAATGTGTTATTAGAACTCAAATGTGAAACCATTGCATTTCTCCAAGAACAACTAAAATTCTAGATGTGCCATAATTGTGAGTACAATGGAGCAAAAGCTGACGGCACACGTTACATTCTCGTGTATATCTTTGGTTCAAAAGCAACACAAGCAACATTTCTGTCAAAACATATGGCCAATGTTCTTTTTTTGTAAAGGAAATTACTCTACAGAGAAATGATAAGTAAACTTCCTACAGACCAGGGCTATTACTTCTTACGGCCCTTTGCCAACATCTGTAAAGTCATGTAGGATCCTATAGAAGCTGTGCCTTCTCCCTCTTCATTATCCAAGCATGGCATTGATGGTGTCCAAGTTTTAAATGAACGCAGTCTCAGGGTTACCACATAGTTACATTTTTTTTCTCTTGCGTGTGCCATTTGCTTCCTCCTTGATGCCAATGATTTTATAGCAATGACGTAGAGCATTCTCATTTTCCAGACAATGTATGGTGTCACCCAGAACACAACTGCTGCCTTCTAACATCTGTGTACTAAAAGAGATTGTTATTGTAAACAGCTTTAAAGTCCTGGGAGTGGCAGTTGTTCACTTTCCAAACCTTATACTCCTGAAAGGTAAATTCAAGCTCTGCATTTATTTCATTCAAGCCCGCTGTCCAAAGTGATTTTAATATACTATAGTCCAGTTTTCTTGTTCACTAATGAATACAAAAACTGTAGCAAACAGTGGCCACACAGCCTAGAAACTGTTATAAATCTGCAGATCAGCAAATTCCTCATAATCAAGATTGTAACAGTTTTAGTTTTGCAGATGGTGCCCAAGGTTGGCAAAGGACTTCTGATTAACATACTTGCAAATGCACACTATTTACATACAGCTTGGTACTGACAGTCATATTTCATACTTTCACATCCTTTGTAATATTGGCATGACCTTCTCTTTGAGAAAAACACTATTTAAAACAGATAACACAAAAACAGGGTTTAATAAGAAATCATTACAGAGGGACAATTCTGAGAGCTCAATATCGGGTATGCTGGCCTTCCTAGTTTAAATTAATGGTGGTTTTGTTGTAATAAAATGGGGCCAACATATTGCCTGCAGATGATAAAGTACTATGCATAGGCAAAGCTATTGTTCAAGCAACATGTGATTTATTACAGGATTTTAATTATCCATAATTACAGCTAATGTGCTATTAATTACTTTTCAATGGGATATCAGAAAACAAAATCAATGACAATTGTTCATTATTATTTTTATATATTATTAAGATTATAGTATAAACATGGAATAATGTGGATTTGTCACAGCTCAATAAAGGCATTGAAAAATATTTCTACATATTGCATGGGCTCATTTAACTTCCTTTATATATTTTGCACTCTAGTGTGGCATGTATACTGCAGCTAAATTCAAACAAATTCAGCTTGCTAAGCAGCCCAAACTACCATAATATAATGAATTACAATGATGTACCACAAATAGCTTTCCGGTAAATGAAATAACCATCCGCACCTTATAAATATCCATCCTCCACCACGACCTTTGGGAAACCCTGCCTTGAAATGTATTTTTGAGGTACCCACAAAATATGCCATCACCTTGCTATAGAAAATCTTGCTAAGATAATGTACATTTCTGGCATTCAACAAACTTCACTTGTTGCTTCATTCAGCACAATACTTTATGTCACTATATTTCATAATCACAGCAATTGTTTCATCCATTTATGAAATGGGCTGGTTCTCCTTCCAATCAATGAACCTAAACACTGGATGAACATTAATACAGCTAATCCTTGTATTAATGCAAAAAATTGTTCATATAGGAGTGCATGCGATTCTTGTCATACTAAAAATGTTTTGGCTGAAATCCTACTTAAAGGTTGCTTTATTTCTTATATCTGTTTATAACGAACATCAACTGAAATGTGAAGCCATATTCAATTTCAATAAGCATCATAAATTAGGTATTTTTGAAGGGGGGAGTGGCAGCAGGATCCGTGCCATTGTAGTAATTCTGACCCCAAAACCTTATGTTGGGTTAAAGCCTGTAAATTTACCAATGGAAGAAGGATATTGGTATTTCAAGTCTATCACAGCACTGTAACCCACAACAAGTAGCGGACTCCTTGTACCCCTGTCTAGTACTTTCTTTAGATTAGCCCAAAGAGCTATGAGCTACTCTGATTAATTACCTTGTATCATTGTCATGTTGCTGGTGTTGGTCCGTCAGGGGAAAGATCCTGCAATCTTCTGCCATATCTCTGCATGAAAACTCTGTGGATGGCTTCCATAACTAACCATAAGGGTCGCCATAAGTCAGTCATGACTCAGTGACATCACCCACACACACACACACACACACACACACACACACATGCGAAAGCTAACAAAATCTTGTGGCCTTATCGTTCACCTCATGAGAATGTATTTTCTCCACTGTGACTTGTAGTGTTCCCCTTCAAGCTGTCACATATGTCAGTCTCTCTCTCTCTCTCTCATCCCAGGTGTAACAAGTCTGAATTATAAAATCCTTTTTTTTATTTTCCTTCAAATGAACATATTTACAGCCTCTCCAGTCCATTATTAATTTTGATAATGCTGCTTTGCATGCTTTATACCACCCTAACATTCTCCTTGCTTGCATGGATTCCACAAACATTTGCAGTAGTCCACGCATGGAACCACAAGTTCCACGGACAGTGGAAAGAAGAACTCTGGAATCATGACTCATGCTTGCCAGCTTTCTCCAGTGCTTCTAACAGTCCACAGCATGCATCTGCTTAGAGTGATAACTCTCCCTAATCCTTTCTTCCTGCTGAAACTCATCCAAATAAAATCATAGGTCTTCTGTGAAATTCTCTCTCCAAAGTCTCTAACTTTGTTACTGCTGTCTCTGTGGATATCGAAAGCAGATCTGTGCCTGGGAAGGAAGCGGGAGAAAGACAATCTGGCAGACTGTCATACAGAGTACTTAGATAAAGCAACTCATCAGCACCATGGCAACATTTTTAAGTATTTCTATATCAATGAGCAGAGGACAAAACTAAGACATACAGGTGACCATTCCGAACGAAGAATAAACAATAAGAAGAAACAGCAATTGGTTTGTTTATTTATGCTTGATAAAGGGAAATGCAGGCTGATCTAATAACCCTATTCCATCATGACCCAAGTACAAGGCATATACTGACATTATCAAATGCATAGCAAGTGCATTATAAGACATAGACATATTTTTGGATATAAATTATAGTAGAGAGATGCAGGTTTTTCATTCACAAGGCCTTTACAAGCATAGGTAGTAAAGCATTTAAAGATGAAGGCATTTACAGTAACATGAGTTGCTCAGGAGTAAAGCACAACAATTTCTCTATTAAAATATGCTAGTTGAGTGCATTCATTAAAATTCAGGTAAAGTAAGTTATTAGATTAATATACAAATTATGAAGTTGTACATAAAGTCCAGCAATAAACAGATGCAGATATTAATTTTCTTGGGTTATCAGTGGTAACATTAGTTGTCAACTGAGTTTTGTAGCAGCAAAAATAATTTAAGCCTAAGCACTTAATCGAAATTAGCTGGCCAGAATCGGAGGCCTTCGTACACTTTAATAGTATATAGTACAAATAATCTTCTGGTATCTGTTATAGAGGCAGAGTGAGAAAGTTAGAAGTTCAATACCAGAGGTTGTCTTCTAATATCTGTTATAGTGGCAGGGTGAGAGTGACAGAGGTTCAATACCAGAGGTTGTCTTCTGATATATGTTATAGTGACAGTCTGAAAGTGTCAGAGGTTCAATACCAGAGGTAGTGTTCTGATATCTGGTTCAATACCAGAGGTAGTCTTCTGATATCTGTTATAGTGGCAGTGTGAAAGCATCAGACATTCAAAATCAGAAGTAGTCTTCTGATGTGCATTATAGTGGTAAAGTGAGAGTGACAGAGGTTTAAATACCAGACATTGTATTCATATATATGTTGTAGTGGCAATGTGACAGTGTCAGGGGTTTGATACCACAGGTAGACTTCTGATATGTTATAATGGGAATCTGATAGTGGAAGATGTTCATTGCTTCTAAGCATTGCATTTATAGAGGGGTATGTTTAGAGTGAGAGCTGCACATACACATGCCAATTTCATATTTGCATATTTACATAATTATACAGTTTCTCATTTCCTTTTAGGATTTAAGTCTGATGCAACAACTTCCCCTCTCTTTTTGTGAAGAAAATGTTGGTTTTTGGTCTGTACAATTACAAGTACAGGATTTATTGAGGTAGGCTAGTATGTCTTTTTTTTTGGTAGTCTGGTGTTTTCCTGATTTTTACTGGAATTTTACTCCAGCTCGCTGGGACTGTTTTAGTGAAATGTTTTTTCTTCTGCTGTTTGGTTAAATAGTGGTGTTTGCAAGATGAAGGCTGTGTCTTCCTTTCCTGAGTTCTGAGTATTTGGTTGTTTTAATTCTTGGCTTATTTTAAGCAAGGGACAAAAGTTAATGTACAATAAATTGAAAACTTAATATACAACAGTTTAAAGTAAATGCTGTAAAAAGTAATATAGGTCTTGGCAGGACTGGGAGTTGATTTTCTCTTTGGAAGGAGATGTAATGGTACTAATTTCTTTGTGTTATATTTATAAAGTGATAAATATACCAATGACTTATTGGAAAAGGCAGATATAGTATCTGTCTCTGCCCAAAGAGTATATCAGGCTACAGTTCCAGATGGGTGGGCAGCAGAGGAGGACAGGGGTCCTGCTGCATTGCCGGACAGTTCAGAATCACCAGGGAGCAGCTTGCCATTGCTCTGCATAAAACATGCATTAGCAAAAAGGGTGGACCATTAGCGGAAGGCAAGAGGAAAACGCAAAGTGGTATATACCGTGGCCACAGGCCACAACAATAGACACTTCTAGAACATGGGTAGAAAAGAGTCAGTGGGCAAGTTAGTGGTTGCAGGCTAACTGCAGAAAGTAAATCTAGCTAAGAAATGCAATAGTTGATATATTTAAGAAGAGACTACACAGCAGAGGCACAGAGCTTTGAGAAGCTGAGGAGAGGTTATATTTGCTGTATTGGATGTGTGAAAACAATATGGCTCAAAGACATGTGGGAGAAGTGGGTGCGAGATATTTATTTATTTATTTTCTTATGTTAGTCTGGATGATCCAACTAGGTAACAGAGGTCCCTTTTCAAATCAGGCCACAGGGAAAAAAAAGCTTCCACTAAGAGAAAACATGCTGAAAACTAAGGGTTCAAAAGAAAGAGGTTTAGAAGTAATAGTCGTCAGGAGGGTGAGTCAGCAGGGCATGATGTTTAAACTGGTAGATGAAAAACAAGTTGGGTGATTATGTAAAGTAGAAGAAAAAAGGGAAGAAAGCAGCAGGTTCAAAGGGCAAACCAAGAAAAAAGGGAAGAAAGCAGCAGGGTCAAAGGGCAAACCACATGATGCAGTGTTTAGCTGAGGGAATGGAGATCAGAGCATGAGAGAAGGAAATGGAAGGAAGAGACAAAAAAGGCAGAAAGGAAAAAATATTGTGAAAGAAAGGATTTGTTCATCTATTTTTATAAGTTTGTTAACAGGATAAGTCAGCAGATACAAACAGAACCCTATTCAGCAATGGCCACAGCCCAGTAGAAATTGAATGATAACATATTACTTCAAATGATTTACATATACTACCAAATGTGGTTATTAGCATCAACAAAAATATATACTTTGATTTCATTCCAATATATTAAATGCAGAGACAACTTAAACTCATGGTACTAGGTGGAAATGAAATGTAAGCTTCAATTGACACAAAAGAAAATGAGTTATATATACAGCATGTATGTGAAACAAAATTTTGCGTTTGCACTCATGGCATGTTACTTACGAAAGTTACATAGTATATGTTTATATGTGTGCATGTGCAAGCATACTTTGGTGGCATTATTTGCTGCATACATACATGTGGTGAATAGATAAGACCTGAGTGTGCATGCATGTGTGTATAAATGTATATATCTAAAAGACTAATACAAACTAGAGCCTTCAGGGTCGAATACCTTCAACCTTCTGAAGTGGAGGCCCATGGGATATATATGCAAATTATCCCTTAAGGACATAACAGTGTTTCATCTACACTGCTTCTGAATGCCATGATATTTTACTTTTCATTTTTTAAGTCTGTAGACATGCATTGTTCTGGACTTTTTATGACCTCATCAGTATGGCATAAATGGATTGCTGGCTATACTTTACAAACACAGCACTTTATACCTAGTAGAATGCCCATAAAGAATTGTTACTTCTTTCTGAATTTCACTGGGGAAACCTCAGGTGTCTTACTGTGCTATGTTATAGAAAACTATAAGCAAATGGAAATAAAACAGCTTACGCCTCTTGCTATGTAGTCTTGGGAACCGGTACAGATTTCTTCAATAATAAAACCAAGGTACAAAACAATAAAGGTAGCACTTGTAAAATGTTCCAAAATTTATTTGTAAAACGACTCAGTTAATTTAGCGCTTTCACCTGTATACAGAACAGGCTTCCTCAGAACTAACTGTTACTTTGTTTCAAACAAGTTTAAATCACTTTTTTGGCGCCAAAACCATACATACAAGTTAAAGGCATACCGCCTCAAAAAACATTAAAAACTTTGACATACTGCTAAAAAATATAATCGCTAAAATGCGATCACAATAAATACACCAAGTTAAATTCATCGACTTATATATTATAATCAATTATCTTAATGTCGTGGCATTAAAGGAATATTTTGGAGAAAGTGTTCATATAAAAAGTATATGTATAAAAAAATATTTACTTTGTTTATGTATGCAGATACAGTATTGCTGAACATTTCAGTTCAGAAACAAAAACAAACAACAACATTATTGGATATTACAATCTTTCAAATGGTAATGTAATAAAAAAATGTAATAAAAATGTTTTTTCTTTACTAATGATGTTTTTACTTTAATAAGGATTTTACAGAGATGTTATCATTCAACCCAGGGAAAGTGGAGGCATCTGTATATATTTGCCAACACATTTCGCGAAATAATAAGTGCCCTTTACAGTCCCCACCCCTAGGGTCCGACTTAATGATGTCTATTATACCAAATGTAAACCTATGCTCTTTTCCAAACTGGTTTGTGTGTCTGTAAAGGGCATTCCTTTCATCACACTTTTTAATACAATACCTGTGGTCGTAAATTCACTTATTAAGATGCCTCTCAGTCTTTCCAATATAGAAAGCTGGGCATAAACCACAAAGGGCAATATAGACCACATATTTTGCTCTGCAATTTCAGTGTTGAAGTTTAATATTTGACCTGGTTATATTTTTCAATTTTATTACCTCTTTGTCATTAATCAAATAACAATAATTACAATTTCCACATTTGTGAGCGTGTGTGGGTACATCAAGTATTCTAATAGGTCCCT
>NC_056746.1:1273103522-1273141022 GCF_019279795.1 Protopterus annectens | reverse complement strand
CTTTATTTAGGTTCTACAGTCCTGCCCCTAAAACAGCAGAAATGCAGGTCTGTACTAATCAGCATGACTATTACCTGGGGTCACTGAAACCTAACTGTAGTCTTCGATTTTTGCCTTTAAATAGTCACTTAGAGGACTGTAGTTATTGGAGTTAGACATACCGAGAGGTGAAAAAAACTACTGTATGCATAATCAAGATCAGGTCAATACCAAAAATTCCAGCCAAAAACTTATTTTACTACATTATCCTCCCGGCACCTTGGTAGTTTTTACTACATTACCCTCCCGGCACCTTGGTAGTTTTTACTACATTATCCTCCCGGCACATTGGTAGTTTACCCAGTTAGGCAGCTCAGGGAGTCAGTGCAGAAGATTAAGGCTATGAACTGGTAAGGAGCCACTTCTTGAAGTACAGGCTTTGATTCCCTTATTCTTCATTTGCCTGCTGTATGATAATGAGCACATTACTTACCCAGCCAGTGCTTGGGGCAATGGAGAAATTAGGCTAAGCTGCCCAGTAGCTGCATAAGAACCTAGTAAAGTGCTTCATACTTATGCTGGGAGTTGAATACCAACACCAAGATGGCCACAGTGGTGCAGCGGTTAGCATTGTCGACTCCCAGCAAGAGGCTCTCGGGTTCGAGTCTCGGTTGGAGTGCCTTCTGTGTGGAGTCTGCATGTCCTCCCTATCATCAACTGAACATTAAAAAACATGCAGCTAGGTGTGTGTGTGTGTGTGTGCCTTCTGTAAAGGTTGGGCACTGGGCTGGCAACTCGGCACCGTAAAAATCCACTGCCAATCATAAGCGGACTGGTTATCTGCTGTGGCGACCCCTAACTAGGAAAAGCCAAAATACTTTTTTATGTAGCTGAAAAGGAAGCCAGCACAGTTTCCACAACATGATAGCAATGTGATGGTAAGACTGCACTCTTGCAAGCAGCCATACTGGTAAGTTTTGCACTATCCCTGTCTGAACAATCTCAGAATTGGGAATCAGTATGAAGAACCCTTTGGTAGTTAAGGTGACAGTAGATCTAGGCATGAAAGATGGCAGACAGATCCCCACAAGCATCAAGTGCTTAATCCTTATGACATTCCTCAGAAGAACATAAGATTTCCTGACAGTGGATGATCACCTTGTCCCTGAATCACCTACCTATGCAAACACCGCCCTCTCCTTCTATAATCAGATACCTGTGCTAATGCCACCCTCTCCTTCTATAATCAGATACCTATGCTAACACCACCCTCTCCTTCTATAATCAGATACCTATGCTAACACCACCCTCTCCTTCTATAATCAGATACCTATGCTAACACTACCTCACCTTCTATAATCAGATACCTATGCTAACACTACCTCACCTTCTATAATCAGATACCTATGCTAACACCACCTCACCTTCTATAATCAGATACCTATGCTAACACCACCCTCTCCTTCTGTAATCAGATACCTATGCTAACACCACCCTCTCCTCTCCTTCTATAATCAGATACCTATGCTAACACCACCTCTCCTTCTATAATCAGATACCTATGCTAACACCACCTCACCTTCTATAATCAGATACCTATGCTAACACCACCCTCTCCTCTCTTTCTATAATCAGATACCTATGCTAACACTGCCCTCTCATTCTATAATCAAATAATTGTACTAATACTGCCCTCTCCTTTTATAATCAGATACCTGTGGTAACACCACCCTCTCCTCTCCTTCTGTAATCAGATACCTGTGCTAACACCACCCTCTCCTTCTATAATCAGATACCTATGCTAACACCACCCTCTCCTTCTGTAATCAGATACCTATGCTAACACCACCCTCTCCTTCTGTAATCAGATACCTGTGCTAACACCACCTCTCCTTCTATAATCAGATACCTATGCTAACACCACCCTCTCCTTCTGTAATCAGATACCTATGCTAACACCACCCTCTCCTTCTGTAATCAGATATCTATGCTAACACCACTTCTCCTTCTATATTCAGATACCTATGCTAACACCACCTTCTCCTTCTGTAATCAGATACCTATGCTAACGCTACCTCACCTTCTATAATCAGATACCTATGCTAACACCACCTCTCCTTCTATAATCAGATACCTATGCTAACACCACCTCACCTTCTATAATCAGATACCTATGCTAACACCACCCTCTCCTTCTATAATCAGATACCTATGCTAACACCACCCTCTCCTTCTGTAATCAGATACCTATGCTAACACCACCCTCTCCTTCTGTAATCAGATACCTGTGCTAACACCACCTCTCCTTCTATAATCAGATACCTCTGCTAACACCACCCTCTCCTTCTGTAATCAGATACCTATGCTAACACCACCCTCTCCTTCTGTAATCAGATATCTATGCTAACACCACTTCTCCTTCTATAATCAGATAACTATGCTAACACCACCCTCTCCTTCTGTAATCAGATACCTATGCTAACGCTACCTCACCTTCTATAATCAGATACCTATGCTAACACCACCTCTCCTTCTATAATCAGATACCTATGCTAACACCACCTCACCTTCTATAATCAGATACCTATGCTAACACCACCCTCTCCTCTCTTTCTATAATCAGATACCTAAGCTAACACTGCCCTCTCATTCTATAATCAAATAATTGTACTAATACTGCCCTCTCCTTTTATAATCAGATACCTGTGGTAACACCACCCTCTCCTCTCCTTCTGTAATCAGATACCTGTGCTAACACCACCCTCTCCTTCTATAATCAGATACCTATGCTAACACCACCCTCTCCTTCTGTAATCAGATACCTATGCTAACACCACCTCTCCTTCTATAATCAGATACCTATGCTAACACCACCTCTCCTTCTATAATCAGATACCTATGCTAACACCACCTCTCCTTCTATAATCAGATACCTATGCTAACACCACCCTCTCCTTCTGTAATCAGATACCTATGCTAACACCACTTCTCCTTCTATATTCAGATACCTATGCTAACACCACCTTCTCCTTCTGTAATCAGATACCTATGCTAACACCACCTCTCCTTCTATAATCAGATACCTATGCTAACACCACCTCTCCTTCTATAATCAGATACCTATGCTAACACCACCTCTCCTTCTATAATCAGATACCTATGCTAACACCACCTTCTCCTTCTGTAATCAGATACTTATCCTAACACCACCTCTCCTTCTATAATCAGATACATATGCTAACACTACCTCACCTTCTATAATCAGATACATAAGCTAACACCACCTCTCCTTCTATAATCAGATACCTATGCTAACACCACCCTCTCCTTCTATAATCAGATACATATGCTAACACTACATCACCTTCTATAATCAGATACATATGCTAACACTACCTCACCTTCTATAATCAGATACATATGCTAACACCACCTCTCCTTCTATAATCAGATACCTATACTAACACTGCCCTCTCCTTCTAAAATCAGATACCTATGCTAACACTGCTCCCTCCTTCTATAATCAGATACCTATGCTAACACCACCTCTCCTTCTATAATCAGATACCTATGCTAACACCACCTCTCCTTCTATAATCAGATACCTATGCTAACACCATCTCTCTTTCTATAATCAGATACCTATGCTAACACCACCTCTCCTTCTATAATCAGATACCTATGCTAATACCACCTCTTCTTCTATAATCAGATACCTATGCTAACACCACCTCTCCTTCTATAATCAGATACATATGCTAACACTGCTCCCTCCTTCTATAATCAGATACCTTTGCTAACACCACCTCTCCTTCTATAATCAGATACCTATGCTAACACCACCCTCTCCTTCTATAATCAGATACCTATGCTAGCACTACCTCACCTTCTATAATCAGATACCTATGCTAACACCACCTCACCTTCTATAATCAGATATGTATGCTAACACCACCTCTCCTTCTATAATCAGATACCTGTGCTAACACCACCCTCTCCTTCTAATCAGATTCCTAAGGAGTAGCATAACTGCTATAAAAGAAATCAATGTATGCTTAAACCTATAGTATTCCACACAACACAAGGTATTACAAAGAGGTATTCAAAACAGAACATAATCTCTGGGTCATCATTTAGAAAGGTACCACAGATTTTATCCTTCTGCATTTGTCTGATCAGTGTTTTCCAACTGCAAGGAGTCTTTCTTGAATGAAATTTATAATTACCATCCCAGTAATGGTTAATTGGTTATTTAAAAAAAAATTCCTTACATTGTTCATACCAACCAGAAATTATTTGGGCTTATATATAGATCTTCTAACTACCTAAATCTCTAAAGTAGCCCTTACATGAAGCCATAGTTATTGAATGGATTTCTACTTCCTGCCACACAAACTCTGTTTGGTATGGGATTCTTCTGGACAGTATCAGCATACTTCCTTAATGTTTGAAAACTGATAAGTAACACTGGGCACCTGCTGGACAGACTCCTTAACACACTAAACTAGGAAACATATTCTCTAGAAACACCTTTTATCTAAGCTGACTGATCCTTTTTCTGGCAAGTGACAGCCATCCCAGCAGCAGTGTGCCCTTGTCACCAACTGTATGATAAATACTTTCAAACCACTTTTAAAGAAAAGTGATTTAAATGAATTACTAAAATTAAAATAAAAACACGGCAAGCACCTGATAAAGTATGACGAATACGCAGATTGGAATATACAAAAATACACTTGACTACATTAGTATTTAATTTATTAAGTACATTTCTCTGTGACCTCAAGTATCAATTCAAGTGATGTATCTACACAGAAGCTGTAACAGGTCACAGTCAACTGCACAAATGAAATGAGGTTTTTCATATCAAATATTGTGTAATTAATTTTGGCACAAGAAATAGAATTCCATTTGTTGAAAAATTATAAATGCAGAACCTGTGATTTTTCTAAAGTCTTTAATGAATGAAACATGCCTGTAAGTTACAATTTGGAATTGAAGACCACTGTGCCTGCAGACCCACGTTATCAGTCTTCATCACGAGGTTATCCATATTTTTAATAAAAATGGAAAAATTGATTTTTTTCCTTCTTTTTCTCATCTATAGAAAAATCTCTAAATGTTAAACATAAATCAGTTCAATGATTTTTCTAAACAATGTCAGATGCTTAAAGCACCTTACTTTTTCTGTTTTAAAGTCATTTACTTAGCACAGTCTATTTTACTCAAACTAGAGTATCTTCATATGAGAACATTTTCTAAATGTTTTTATTTTGTTTGCAAAGACATTTAGCTTTGATTTTAAAATTATTGACAGTGAGATGTTAAAAAAGACTGAGCATATATTTCTAAAAAGCCAAGCAGTATCCCTGAATAGAAATATTTTTAATTTTGCAGATATAATTATGCTCATCACATTCATACACAGTACACTACTCTACTTTTGGTTTAAACCTTCATTTTAATGCAGTTTTCATTTTAGTACAGTTTATGTTTGAGACACCTTCTGAAAGAAGGGATTGGAACAACCACATTTTCAAGAATTTGATGTTTTCTGTTTAAAATAATTATTTGTGTCACTGGCAATGCAGCATAAGAATTATGCTGTACTCCTGGTGTGCGTTAAACCAAGGCCTCACCTGTCTGAGCTGGTGGTAGCTCAGGTGGATGTAAAAGACGCCTACAGCACTTATCAAAATGAGTAGAAGAGGTTCCCCAGTGCTCCGGACAGACCCCTCCCCGTCAATATGAGTACAGCTTTAGGTCTCCTCTGAAAGAGAACGTTTGCATTGAGACTGACCCAGTTAACAAAAAATGCAAATAAAAAAAAATAATAAAGATAGAAAAGTAGATTATAAAATGCAGCAAAATGTCAGTAAACCAATACAAGGATATTCAGCTGACAGATAGAGCGTACTGAGGAAAGTGGGATGACATATGGCAGAGAGAACGTTTGAGGGGGGTAAGTGAAAAGGTATGGGTGGGGTGACTGGAGAGGTCTGTAGGTAAAGTTTGGAAGCCAGAAGAGGGTAGATAAAGTATGTCAATACATTATTGTGTGGGTTGATACTGCTGGTATTTGGAGGATGAACTTGAGTGGGTATTAAGGAGCTGAGTTATGACCCTATGCTTATGTTTCTATTAGTTATTGTTTAAGAGGTTGTTTATAAAGGTTATGACTTTGTGCCGGTTTAATTTTTTTCAGGTGTTCTGGGTTTCTAATACCATGATGGGAATGGACTCCATTCCTAAATCAGGGTATAATTGGGCATTATGAAATTAATATTGTTTTTAATGTTAGCCAAGAGTAGACTTCTCAGCATCTGCAATGTGCCCAGAATTGCCTCCTTCTGTATTCATGTGGGGTTACATGTATTGGTAAAATATCTAAGTGCAACTGTAATTTTTTTATTAGTTCTGCTATTTTTACTACTATTGCAACAATCTGGGTATTTTTCTTCCACACTGTTCTCATCTCTACTTGCAATTCTTGGTACTTTATTGCTAGTGGCTCTTTGTATGTAATCACTGCGTGTAGCGATTTGAATGATCAATGCTGTTTCTGTCTTTGTTCATGGACTACTATATCTGGTTTTGTTGGTAATTGGTGATACCATCCCACGAGATATAAACTGCATCATTTTTATAATGCTTTGTGGTTCATGTTTCAATGCTTTTCAGCTACTTCTATACTGTAATGTCTGCACAATCACCAATGCTACAGTATCGAGACATTATTGTGCCTTTCAGTATCCAGGCCCTCTGCCATTAGTGTATCACACCCAGATGTTTGGCTGTTTCCAGTTCTTTTTTGAAGGAACATGCATTTCCCTGTTTCTCCAACATTTTCAATGGACTTTGTAAACCAATGAATACATAGTCCACTACCCTGAGCTGCCATTGTTAGCCTTTCATCCTCTGGCTTCAAGTGACCTCTCCGTAACCATTCTTCTGTCAAATTGCGGTAAATACGAGGTTGTTCCAGAAAATCTCTGTACTTGCTACTGTATGTGTGGACTTTCCAGTTTTTTTTCTTTCTCCTCTGATCCTTTGCATTGCATTCTTTCTTTTGTTTTTTGGCACGGTCAGTTGCGGTCTGATTTTTGCCTCCTTTTGGTTTGATTACCATTACTAGTCGAGTTTGAAATGCTTCAACTAAACTAAGTAAAGATGTCGTTAAGACTTCTCCTCTTGTTTTAAATCTTTTACTATATTTGGATCTTATGAGGTCAGCAGTTATGCATACAGTCACGTGACTGCAAAGCTATACATGCAATCAATTTCGAGGAGGCCCATATCTCCTACTCAGAAAGGAATATATCATTTCAATATTCAGAGATTTTTATATATCATTCAATAAGCTTGAAACATTTTATTTGTTTTTGGGTCCAACGGATTCAGTATTTTTTGAAGCCAGTCTATCACCCCAGTCTATCACCCCAAAACTGTAAGTTAGTACAGGGACAGCAAATAGATTTATAGCTTGTTCTTTCTTCCTAGATATCAAAGCTGTTTTGAATATTAGTTTTAGTCTTCTGAAGTGCTCCTTAAACAGCTTTATTCTCATTTGTCTATGTTTTACTGCTGAGCCTTCATCGATTCCTAAATATTTATCCTGCTCAAGATCCCTTATATCATGTTCCCTAACCAATGTTGGTATTTTCTTAGTTCTGTTGCTTTCCCTTTTATTAAAGTTGCTTTTGCACGTTGATCAAGACCAAATGCCATTCTTATATCATATGAGAAAGATATTTACCATTTGCAGTTGTGCTTTAAGGTGATGGGGTGGAGTTTCAGATTTTGGATACACAGCAGGAGAAAAGGAGAATCACCCGCAAAGTTAAAATTATACTAATTTACCTGAATATGCAGAGGATGTTGGACAGACAGGACATTCCAGAGCAGAACTAGGTCTAACAACACACTTGCATTTTAACCAACCATAATGTACCTGCTATTTTAAGAATTGCAGTAGTCAAAGGCTTTGTTTTTTTGTTTGCTTGTAAGTGAAATGGCCCAGTGGATCCACTTCAGGAATGACTAGGACTACAGGCAAATAACCATGCCAAGCAAACTTTTATAAGGCATAGTAAAATATACTGCACAACAAATGTATTGGCAGCACAGCATATGTTACAAAATGTCTGCCAGGATAATACAAAGAGCACAATATATCACACATGGCAAGATAAATGGGACAGGCCATCCAAACCACAAATGCAATCCAAACAATTTTTGAAAAGTGAAGAAAGTTGTGATTTTTAGTTATTTCAGTTATTAGGGGAACGTGAGGAAAAATCAACATACTGAGTTGGTAAAACAAGTGTGTGTGTGTGTGTGTGTGTGTGTGTGTGTGTGTGTGTGTGTGTGTGTGTGTGTGTGTGTGTGTGTGTGTGTGTGAAGTCCTAATTGACTTTGCATGGCTATTAGGCATAATAAGTTTTATAGACAGTGATGAGAGTAATATATTGCAATATGTAATATATTACTGTAATATATTACAATTTCTAGTAACTAGTAATACATCTAGTTACTTCCTCAAAACAGTAACAAAGTGATAGTAATATATTACTTTTTTAGTAACTAGTAACTTAAATGTGTGTTACGTTTTAGTTACTTTTTGCTTAAACCAGTGGTTCTCAATGTGGGCGAATTCATCCCCTAAAGAGCAATGGAAAACTTCTGGGTCCCTGGATAGTATGGCTAGTAATCAGATGTTAGGAGGCAATAGAGACTTGCAGGGGCAATTTGAATAAAAAAAGTACAACATAAAATGTTGGCACGACTCATAGTACGTAGCATTCATAATAGATCATTAGAACTAGTCTGGAACAAAATTTACTTCATTTTTTTAGCAATGCAAGGAGGTGAAAGCTAATGGTGACCAGATTCCAGCCCTGCCCTGGTACTGTTGGACTCTCACCCACTAAAACATCCTCTAATACTGGGACAATTCAAGCCCGATAGCGATCATATCCTTACCTTGCCTTATAATAAATGGCATTGGTTCTCTATACCACTGTCAATCAGAGTCAGACACTACTCATCAGTTTAACACCCGATGCCCCAACCCACTGTGCCAAGCAGGACTTTTTGGGTGGATCTATGATCAACCAACTTTTGTCTTGACAATTTTTTTTGTTATGTTCTACTTAAAATTCATTTTAGGTTTCGATTTTTAGCTGCTGAAAATAGACAGCATGTAATAGTTTTTTACAGGTCTTATGCTGCTGGCTGTGTTTGGTTTGGTTTAATTTTATTTGTGACTCTCTAGCTACAAAGACTAGTCTTCTTCTAGCACTCCTTTTAGGGGTCACCATGGCAAATCATCAGTCTGCAGAACAAGTGGCAGTAGAGTTTTACGGTGTCGAGTTGGCAGCCTGGCGCCCAACCTTCCTCAGAAGGAACACACGTGCACACACTCACACCTAGGGCCAATTTAGAATGTCCAATCCATTGCAGCATGTCTTGGAAATGTGGAAGGAAACCAGAACCCATACAAACACAGGGAGGACATGCAGACTCTGCATAGAAGTTACCCCAAACAAGAAATGAACTGCAGAACTTTCTGCTGTGAGGCGACAATGCTAACCACTGTGCCACACATCTATAAAGACTAGTCTGCTGGAGTTTTTCAACTGTTAAATTTTATTCATCATCATTGTAACACTGTGTATACAACTTTAATAATACACTTATATGCATGTGGTTACTTGTGTGAGTAAATCTCAATATTATAATTGATAAACTATACTTAGGTAAAAGTAACATTACTTTTTATTAACTGGAAATAGTAATACATTACTTATTTAGAAAAGCAATAAGTAATTGCAATATCTTGCTTTCACTGAAAAGTAAATAGTAATAGTAACTTATTAATTTTATAAGTAACTAGCACAACACTGAAATTAAGAGAGTAACTGCATAGTATTAGTAAAGGGGTAGAGAGGGACGGATGGCAGAAGAGAAAGTGATAGGAAGTCAACAAAGGTGAAGTACTACGGTAACAACAGAGGAGTAGTGTAGCTAAATAAACAGGTAAAAAAAGGGTTAAGAAAGAAAGCTGGTATAGAACAGCAGTTAACTCATCAACACAGGAAGAGAAATGAAATGGTAATCAAAACTGCTAGCTCTGTGGTGTTCAGTTCATGGCCAGCTCCTACAGGCACTCAAGCCAGTGAGAACAGGAGTGAGCAGCCAATGTGAGCAAACTGACCCTGGATGAAGGCAGAAGGCGCCAGATAGCCACGTGAGTGATATCTAAAAATAGCACAAGGTGTTTCACCCAGGGGCATTGAAACCTACCAAGCCAGCCTCTTTTCACTTTCTCTTGTAAAGCTAAGGGTGAAATTACATGTTGAGGCATACTTCCTCTCAGAAATCAATAAAATTAGGTGCAGAAGAGCTGCCAAAGGGGGTATTCTGAGGATGGGGTATGGGGACATGGACAGGCAATGTCCCACAGAGCCGGCACATTGGTCCATTCCCTACCACCCAACTCTCTGGTAGGTTTATTCAGTTCCAACACAAAAGCAAATGGGCTGTAGGCCTCTTGCCTAGATTAGGAAAGCCAAACTCCCCATGCCCCAGAACAAATGGGGCGACAGGGAGTAGGAACCATTGGATGATGTGCGATAGAGAACCAAGATAAATAGAAATTACTATGAAAATTAAAACATCTCATACACAGATGAAAAATAACAGATTGGAAAGGAAAGAAAGGTATTAAAAAACTTGCAGGTGATTTTTTAAGCTAAAAAAATTGCCACAGTTCTTATCTACCTATGAATTATGACTTACATAAGGCTAGAAAGGTAAGCAGGGTTTCTCATTTCCATTGAAAGACAGTAACCTCAAGCTTAGAAAAAAAATGTGTTTCGAATCAATACACAGATGTGTTGAACTTGTGTCTTTCTTTTCTTTAATTTTACTTATTATGTATTCTTCCCTACCTTTACATCTCTAAACAGGCACTCAGGCTACATCCTGACTTCTGCGCATTACATAACCAAGGTTTCCATGCTTTATCTGAAAAGTGTTTGCCTGTCAGAAGGAAGTAGTTATAAGCAACAACGAATGCTAATATGATTAGAGAAAAGAGAAACAATGACTGGTGAGGCCTAAAGTCATCAGCAATAACAGGGTAAGATGAATAAATATGCAGAGTAGAGAAGACAGCAATAAGAAAAGCTAGTGCTAAAAACGTAACAAAGGAACTAGTGAGGAAAATTAAATAAAAAAAATTAGTTAAGGTTTTAAACAAACCAAAAACAAACAGCCCTGGAAGCTAAGATAAACGGTCTAGTCACTGCAATAAGTGTAAAAACAGAAAAATATAGAAGGTTATATATGTTTTTTATTGTTTGTGTTTTTAATTCTATTATGTTTATGTGTTTCTGTTATCATTTGGTTTGCACAGTGGATGGCAGTCCTGTTATTTCAATCTATTTTATTTTATTTCAAATGTCTGAGTGCACTTGAACTAACATATTGGTTTAGGACATTGTCTTAGAAGGATAAAGCCCCAACTACATGCCAGGAAACTCAGATACAATTAGTGGCTCAATCATCTGAGGTGCCCAGAGGGAGGGATAAGCATGCCCATCCTGGAGGGGGTGGGCAGGACACTCATCAATGACTCTCCCTAAGGGTAGGAGTGGCTCAAAGAGGGAAGTAGGCCTTGGATACTGTATCAATGTACACGGGGGAGTGGGGGCAGGTAGGTCAAAATAATAAATAATTCCCTGCTTAATGGTTGATGGGTGAGACCCCCCCCCCACCCCAGGATGTACTTATGATTTGCTCCAGCCCCAACCCACATTGAAGCAAATTCATGGATTATGGGAGGGGCCAGCAGACCTGGCAATGGATGTGGGGCACTGCAGTAGGAGTGCTGTAGGATAAAGCAAGACATGGACAGTTATTTACTGGAGCAGTGAGAACAGAAGTGTGAAAACAAAATCTGTGCCTGTGTAAAAATGTGGCTGAACTGTGAGTTAGCATAGCTATAAAACAATACGCACAATATATTTGCAAGCTTGACAAAAAAATGCTTGCATACTTAACAGGAATACAATGTTTCACCTTTGTGCATCAGGAGAAAGGAGATGTTATACTTCAAACCTGAGTGAAACAGTAGTCCAGACAAAAGTATGACACTGGAAAGAGCAGGAGGAGTGAGCAGAAATGAAGAATCCCAAATATTGGTGAAAAATCGAGAGAGCAGAACTGCTGCTGAACATATCTTTATTTAATCAATGTATATTCTACTGCTTTGTACATGAACGATACCTGATGTGATGAAATGGTGTCAGAGTAACATATTATTACTTTCATGTAATCGTTCAGTTTTGTCTGCCATTAGACTATTGCTTTTTTGTAATTGTTCAGTGTCATCGGCCATTATACTCTGAGGCTGGCTATTTGTGGTTGATGCACAGCATGTCACAAGAAATGGAGTTGTTGTCCTGAGGTGAAGTCATTGGATACACAAAGTATAAACTTGGATCCAGGATGATGTCAGATCATCTATCATAAGGCTCTTGGGGCTTTACTGACTGCAGGGTGTGAATGTGCTATCCACCCTTGAAGCACTTAATGAATTGTCATTCTTTACTGTCCTTCCTTGTCTAGTAGCATCATTTAGGCAATTATTTAAGCCCCCATTTGTGTATCTATACCTGCTTTAAATTGTTCATCAGTTGAACCGGTGTTAGTACATACTACATAAAGGCTAAAATATAAATGTATAAGCTTCTTGATACACACAATAAAAGAAAAAAATGACCATCTATTCAAGCTGAGTTAACAGAGATTTTATAGAGTATAAAATGCATTTGTAGATACATTTGTATTGACAATCAATACCATGGTTCCATATGATTCTGTGAAGTCTGACCACTAGAAAGAAGTCATAAAACTCATTTTTTTTGTTACATGTTGATTTCTATGTTTATATGTCTCAAAATGTTTTCAAAATCTCTCTTAGACCAGCATAATTCCAAAAACAGCTTATTTCCAGTGCTATGATCTTTAACACTGCAAAATTGGCTGATGTATTCTGATTATTATTGCTTACACATTGAAGTTCTCAGTAAAACTGTCACCAGCATGTTCTTACAAAGAGCATTGTAAGTGGTAGCCAAAAAGCACAGAAAATCTAACAGAAGCAGGTATAAAACAGGCTTAAAAACAGCTTTCTGAAGAATTACCAACTCACAGAATAGGTATACTATAAAGATATAAAAATAATAGTATGGGAAACTGGCATAAACACAAGCCACATTTTGTGAGGGAAGCACTTAAATTAAAGATCAGCTTTAGACACTGAGTTTTTTTATTCTAAAATTTTATTTAAATTACCGTAAAAATAAATAAATCAAAGAATTCTGGGTATTACTGATTAGTTTCATCACAGATCGAACATCTTAAATAATCACTACCAACTTTTCCTAAAATGTATACCCTATTCAACTTCTGGTAGAACCTTGCTCATGTCTATCATATTCCACCCTCTGATGCTATATAACTACCGTTCTTTGAAACAGTAAGAATCAAATTGCTCTGGTACCCTGTATATTGTGTAAATAAACCTCTGTTTTCTCTTTCAAAAATGTGGATTCATTACGCTCACATTTTCAGAATACTAACTGAAACAGTGAAAAAGAAATGGATTTTTCATGCTAATGGAGAAGGATGGATCCTAAATGTTATGCCAATGGCCCAAGTTGAAGAAGTGAATTCAGAGAACGGTAGAAAGTGGGTGTCAGAGATCGAAGTAAATTGCAGACAGCTCACCCACCTGATACAGACAAATTCAACTAAACCACTGCATTAGAAACCAAAGAATCAATTCCCAAAGTTGTCACTCCAGGACAGCAGACATAGCACTGCAGAGAATTGCTTTTTGTATGCAGGGGAGCAGTTCAGTGGTATATTCCTCATTTTGCATATATGAGGTCTTGGGTTTAATTCCTACCATGTCCTTTTCCATTTGTTTTTGTCTGACACTTGGTGCAGAGGTTCCCACCAAATTCTTTACTGTTTGTTTTTGTCTGACACTTGGTGCAGAGGATTAAGGCTTTAAGTAATTAGCAAACATTTTCTTCTTCTGGACCATGGTTTGATTCTCTTAGCCTCCATTTCCCTATTGTGTAACATTGAGCAAGTAACTTCAGAGTGGTTTGGCAAAACTGGGCTAGACTTTCAGAGGTATTCTAGACTGCATGCCTAGTATGAACATATGAACCATCTCATAGGTTCATAGGTTCATAGGTTAGTACTAGGCTAACTGCCCTCATGGGCCATTTTCAGCCTAGCCAATTACCCCATGTGAGAATCAAACCCTGCACCTTATGTTTGTAAGGTAAACACCTTAACCATTATGCCAGTCTCCCACCCCATGTATGTCACATGAACAGACCAACTCAGTACATACTACATACAGTGGCACCAGTGTGTGAGGGTCTTGAGGCATCAGGCAAATATAAAATTGAAACTTTTTCAAACTCATATATATAATGCATAGACAGGAAAGACAGATTTTAATTAAAGATTATGCTAAATGACTATTACATGTAATAGGCATATATATAGATCATATACATGCCTATTATATTTATATAATATTGAATGCTGTAAGTGTATGTCACATTATCTCACATGTATGCTCAAGTAGTTTCTGTTATGTGCAATCAGGCATTGGTCATAGCTTGAAAGGGTCTCAGGACTATCTTGTATATCCAAACTATCAAATAATATAAAAATACATACATTTTAATTTTTAATTTATATAGTTGTTAACTAGGTAAGAGAAATGGTCCTTCTCAGATATGACCCCAATCAGGAGGACAAGGGTAAATACAATATAAACAAAAACAATTTAATGTAGAAAATCGATTAGCATGTAGCTAGAGAAAACCCAAATAGTCACTGACAGAGAACATACAAAACTCCAGACATAGGATGGTCAGAGGTGAGGATTGAACCTAGGATCCTGAGATGTGGGGCAGAGACCTCCCTACTTGTCATCATGCTTTCCTAAATGGCTGACTGGAAAACGGCTACTGTGCCGCCTATTAACTGTTCAGAAGACACTGAAAATACAGTCTTTAAGAAGTCCTGTATATTACCAGAATTACAGACATTTTCATAAGGTAAGTATATAAAAAAACTAAAAAAGTGCATGAGTCAGGTTATGACAACTCTTAAGTATATTTATTTATTTATTTCAGATTATTTATATATTTATTTGCTTATTTTAGTTTATTTATATATAAATATAGCAATGACAGGGCAAACTGCATTGAAGGAAATAGCTGGCTTGCATTCACTGGTCAGTGACGTTATGATTTGGTTCTGTAGCAGGTATTCTTTAAAGGGTGTTCAAGCTTGTTAATTAAGCTATTAAGAGGAGAAATGCAGACTGCATGTAAAATCTAGACATATTTCCACAAATATTTCTGTGACAACAAGAATTTCTCTATTTTGTTTGCAAAAGTAGCTAAGATCACTAAACTGTTGAAAGACTGAGCTTATTTGGCAAGACTGAAAACACCTCTGTTTGCTCACATGGACCAGTGAAATGGTTCATAGGTTCATAGGTTTGTACTAGGCTATCTGCCCCAAGGCATTTGTAAGCCTAGCCCGAATTTTTGTGGCTTACACCACCCCTTATATGAAAAAATACTGTACCCATTAGTTTGTTGTGCCTCTGTCCAGCAGTGACACAGAGATGATTCCCAGGGTAAACCTACGATCTCCCATCCACAGGTCAAGATTTCTCTTGAACAGAGCCAGCGAGATGCTCTGCCTCACATGGACCGGGACTCTATTCCACAGCATAGGGAGTCTCTGAGTGATAAATCTATCCCTCCAGCACGTCCTATTTATATCCGTGCTAAGGCTTAAGTCGCTTGCTCTAGTGGTTTTGGTGGATTTGGATTTTTTGAGGTGGAGCATGTCCATTAATTCCAGGTTGGACATGGCCTTGTATGTCAGGCACATGTCACCTCTGAGCAGACGGTATGCGACTGAATAGAGCTGGAGTTTCTTCAATCTGGCAGCATATGACAGATTTTGGAGTCCCTTTATCCTTTTGGTGAGAAACTTTTGGGGTCTCTCCAATTGCTGCAGATGTCGGGCGAGATACATCCTGAATGGGGCATTGTACTCTATCATTGGTCTGATAAGTGAAGAGTACAGGGGATCAATGACCTCACTAGATCTGGATGTGAATCCCTTCATGATCAGGTGGGCAATGTAGAAGGTCTTTCTAACCACTTTAGCAACGTGAGTGTCAAAGAAAGGCCACTGTCAACCTGGGTCCCCAGGTCCCTGATAACCTCTTCTGTGCTTAGTGGATTGCCACCTATATGGTAGCTTGGGGTTACCTTGTTTTTCCCGAAGGGTATGACTATACATTTTTTGGCATTTAACTTCAGGCCATGGCTCTGGCACCAGCTATCTGTTTCCGTGAGTCCCTTCTGAAGGATATCCGTGTCCGATGCACTTTCCACTATGGCTGCAAGTTTGCAGTCGTCTGCAAACTTTGTCAGCCAAAGACCTCCCATGTTGGCCTGTACTTCTGAGAAGTAGATGCCGAACAATAGGGGCCAAGGACCGAGCCCTGTGGGACACCACTTGTGACCGGCTTGGAGTCTGACATAGTGCCAGCAACTCTAACCCTGTGGGTTCTGTCCTTAAGCCAGTTTGCAACCCATCTTGTGACATATGGGTTTACATTTAAGCTGGTAAGTTTTTTTACAATACCCGAGTGGGGTATTGTGTCGAAAGCCTTTGCAAGGTCAAGGTAGGCTGTATGGACTGCCTTTCCATCATCAATGGCCTTGGTGACTGTTTCGAAGAAGTCGACCAAGTTCAAAAGGCATGATCTTCCCTTGACGAAGCCAAACTGGGTCGGGTCCAATGTCTGCAAGTCCCCTATATCTTTGTTTATGAGCTCCATTATGATCCTCTCCATAGCTTTCCAGACTAGACTTGTTAAGCTTATGGGGCGGTAATTACCAGGGTCCGTAGAGGCACCATCTTTGTGGAGTGGGACCACAGTTGCCGTACGCCACTCCTTGGGCATGTATCCTGTGGTAAGGCTGAGATTAAACAGCTGCCTTATGTGCGGGTTTAATTCCTCATTTAGCTCATGTAGCACACAGCTGGGGACACCATCCGGTCCCATTGATGCTGTGTTTTTAGCCTTAGAGAGAGCAGCTTTCACCTGCGCATTTGAGATGTCTGGGAGGCTACACTCCGCTGGGATAGATATCTCTCCTTTAGGGGAGAGGGTGAAGTTTGCACTGAACCTGTCTGCCAGTATGTTGGCAATGTCTGTGGGTTCAGTGATTTTTGTATCATTTTGGACTAATTCTGAGCATATCTGGGAGTTTCCACCCAGGTTCCTAACATAGCTGAAAAAGGCCTTATGATTGTCCTTTGAATCCATGGCAATTTTTCTCTCAAAATTGGCCTTAGTTGATTTTATGAGTGCTCGTATTTTTTACTAATAATGATCAGGGGTGACTTCCCTTTTATGGATTTTGTTCTATCATGTAATAGCTTTCTCCTCTTATTGTAAAGTTTGTTAATGGCTGGGGTCCACCAGACTGGACGTTTGCCCTTTGTGGAAAGAGTCTTAGTTTTATTTGGGATTGCCTGATCCATGCAGTCCTGGAGGTGTTCATAGAAGGCATTTGTAAGGGCTTCCGCAGCTTGGGTTGTGGTTTCCACTGTCTCAGGGGCCTTGAAGGATACCACACCAGTCTTGAGTAGTGTGAAGTTTGCTTTAGAGAAGTTCTTCACTGTGGTCTTTTGTTTGGGGTGGGGCGGGATGTGGATTTCCAGTGAGATTAGTTTATGATCAGATCTCACCAATGAGGGATATACTTCCGTGTGGAGCATTTTGTCCCCATGTTTGTGATAATGAGATCTAGTATATTTTCTCCTCTCGTGGGAACAGTGACTAGCTGTTCCATGGCATTTGAATTTATGAACTCCAGGAACCGTTGGGCTAGAAAGTTAGGGCTTGAGTAATGTTCCCAGTCTATATTCGGTAGTTGAAGTCAGCCAATATGATGGTGTTTGGAGATACATTTATACCCTCCAGTGTCTTCAGGAAGGCTGTGTGGTGTTCCTGAGTTTGAGAGGGTGGCCTGTAGCATGCTACAATTTGTAGAGCAGTTTTGCCTATGGTTAGTTGCACCTGGATGGTTTCCGAAGCTTGGTGCGGTGCCGGCAACCTGGAGGTGTGGGTGTCCTTTATGAATATGGATACAGCCGCTCCTTTTGTGGTGTGGTCCGGGTTTTGGGGCGGAATGCATGATATGAGGTAAAACCTAATAGTGCCGGGTGCTCTCAGGAGCCTTGAACCAGGTTTCAGTTACAGCACAGACATCGATGTTCTCCATACTGAGAAGGGCCTCGAGTGCGTGCATTTTGAGATTTAGACTTCTGGCATTGAGCAGCATTACCCTCAGTTTCTTCCCATTTTTGTTTTCTAGGGTGGTAGGTTTAGAATTTGAGCCTTGCCTAAAAAAGGCACTATAGGGGTGGCAAGAGCCTTAGCCAATATCCGGAATCCCAGGGGTGACAGGTGCAAGCCGTCCCTTGCAAAGCAGCGTGGCTTGTCAAGCATGTCATCCCAGGCAGACAGACACTGGATCCCCTTTGAATGACACCAGACATTAAGCCAATTGTTAAAGCTGATCATCTTGTCTCTATATTGTGGCATCATTCTTGGTGAAGGAAGGATACTGCTCAGGGTTAGGGTCATACCTGCCTTGGCTACATAATCAGAGAGCTCCTCTATGTCTCTTTTCATGTAGTCCAGGGAGGTACGTCTCAGGTCGTTCACACCAGCATGGACAATGACTGTGTCATATTTGTACTTGCCGTGGAGTGACCCGAGTGCTTGTGTTATGTGGCGGATTCTAGCGCCCGATAGGCAGCTTACTGTGACCCTCTCCTTGTTCAGCCTGGTGAGTGGGACGTCAGTGTGTCTGACTATGGAGTCACCTATGACAAGTATGTTTGGTGTTGTATTTGGCTTTAAGGGCTGTGACTGCTTTGCACACTGCTTTTGTGGTTTATGTGTTGCTTGTGGGGTGTCTTGAGGTAGCAGTTGTTTGGGTGTCTGCTTTGGAGGCCTCTGCTGTTTAGGTAAATTTTACTCAGAGCCTCCGAGTATGTCTTTGTGTGTTTATGTGTTTGATTCAGTGGTGTGGTAGCATTATGTGAGGCTGGTTTTGTGGTGTGTGTAGTTGCCTTCTCCTCCTGTCTGGTCTTGCCAGTCCTGAGTTGAGAGAGCTCAGCCTCCAGTTTGGCTAAATAGCTGCATCTCTCAAGTATTTGTGTTATGTGGGAGGAGGAGAGGGTTGTCTGTGTACATGAGGCAGTTATAACATTGCCTCAAGATTCCCAGATTCACCAGCTGGACCGAGAGGAGATTGACAACTGACCTTTGGACATGCTAGAATAATATTGGGAATTTCTTAATAATTGAAAACAAGGGCCAGTGGGGAGTGAGGGTGTAGTGCTTTTATTTTTTAGTGCTGACTTATATAATTGCTTTAGTGAGCAAGTGCCAGGTAACTTGAGTGCAATGTGTTACAAGTAACTAAATGCAAAACGACAAACAGTAACTTTCTTTCAAGTGAAACAAGGAAATAAGTACAGTAAGCAATGCAGATATCACTAGTGATCCACAGAAGCTGAGAAGCGCGTATTAGGTGGAATTAGCTTCCAGGAAATAACAAGCAAACAAACAACAAGCATATAAACAAAGCTAGATTCAGCAGGCCTGGATCTAGTCTATGCTAGAGCAAACAAGGTGTACCAATTTCAGTAAGATACAGTTCAAATATTCAGGCACTATAAACCTCTAACCAGAAATTCCCAGCTCAGAAGGGCAGAGTCCAGCCTCTTCTCCCACAAGAGTGCAGACCACAAACCTTCTTAATGTAAAATAACTGGCCTGAAGCCCAAGTGCTTAAACCAGAACTAATACACTTGGACACTGGGCTCTCAATCAGCAGTTCCCAACTTAGAAGGATGAAATCTACCTGTCCTGCCACCACAGTGCTTGCCACAAACCTTCCTAATGTAAAACAACTGGTCTGAAGCCCAAGTGCTTAATCCAAAAGGCTTAGAATGATAGCTACACTTTAATCAAGTTACAACCAAGCAGTAATAAATACAATTGGATACTTTAGAGAATGTCTGGATTAGTGCTCAAGTTACACAAACAACGCTAGATCCAGCAGGCTCGAATCCAGTCTATGCCACAGCAAACAAGCACCAACTTCAGTAAGAAGCAGTTCAGATATGCATGCACTATAAGCCTTTAACCAGAAATTCCCAGCTCAGAAGGGCAGAGTCCAGCCTCTCCTCCCACAAGAGTGCAGACCATGAACCCTCTTAATGTAAAATAACTGGCCTGAAAGCCCAAGTGCTTAAACCAGAATTAATACACTTTTAGAATAACAGACACTGAGCCCTCAATCAGCAGTTCCCAACCTAGAAGGATGTAAGCTACCTGTTCTGCCACAACAGTGCAGACCACAAACCCTCTCAGTGCAAA
Organism: Protopterus annectens; assembly: GCF_019279795.1. Taxonomy (NCBI): domain Eukaryota; kingdom Metazoa; phylum Chordata; order Ceratodontiformes; family Protopteridae; genus Protopterus; species Protopterus annectens. The sequence continues at coordinate 1,273,120,453 of NC_056746.1, read as the reverse complement.
ACAACTGGTCAGAAGCCCAAGTGTTTAAACCAAAAGGCTTAGAATGAGTTAGACCAAGCAGTAATAAATACAATTGAGTATTTTTAAGATGATGCAAAAGTAAAATGAAGTAGGTAGAAACACAAGTACAGTAAAAACAGATGAAATTTTTTTTTTGAGATCAAAGAAACAGATTTGAGAGCTGAAACTAGAAAACTGGCTAGTTATAAGGAAAAAAGACAAGCTAGAAGGCTTCCCTCAAACACAGAAGGGCTTGGGGGCTCAGAAGCCTACAAATAGTCTATACCACTTAACAGGAAAGGCAGGAAATGAGCTTAATTTTTTTTTTATGTTTCCCAGATGCTCTCTTTGTACACAGTAGGAGTGCCTGAAATCAGAATATGATCTCACTGCACTCAGTTGAGTGAGCAAATGAGATGAGCCCAGAGGCAGGCTGAGGGGCGGGCAGTTTCAAGGCCACTAAACCGGCCAAAGCTGAGGTATTTAAGCAGAAAATAATTTCACAATGCACCACTTAACTAGGCAAGGACAGGAAATCAAAGAATGTGGCTACCCCCACACCTGTAATTACTAGCAAATAACAAAATTCAGCAAACACTAGCTTCTGTTCAAGTTACTAAAGAGCAGAAGAGCAGAAAAACTGCCAGCTCAGTTAAAATTCCTTCAACACAGTTTAAATCAAATTAAATACTGTATTTTTTTTTTTTTTTAAGTGCAGATAAAAGTACTTAAATTCTCTTATGCGTCCAGTTGAATATAACCAAGTTGTTAGCCGGCCAAAGCTGAGGTATTTAAGCAGAAAATAATTTCACAATGCACCACTTAACTAGGCAAGGACAGGAAATCAAAGAATGTGGCTACCCCCACACCTGTAATTACTAGCAAATAACAAAATTCAGCAAACACTAGCTTCTGTTCAAGTTACTAAAGAGCAGAAGAGCAGAAAAACTGCTTGTCTTTTTTATTATGGAGTGACTCTGCATAGAAAATGGGAGTCGTGTGTATTTTTATTGCAAATCTTCTCATGCAGGGACAGCACTTGGGCTGTTTACTGAGAAGTACATAGTAAGTTCGGGTGCACAAAGATGAAAGTAGTGCCCACTGCTGCAGGATGGGAAGTGTTCCCCAAGATAAGGATTTCCAGTCTAGCCAAAGGAGTGATGAGTGAATGTGGGGGTGAAAGTACTGTTAAAAAGCAAAGACATGAACATACAGACTTTGGTTGAAAATTATGTATTTTTCTTTGCAGATGGCATGGGGAATATTATAATATACATTTACTCTTTTTTTCTGTAACTTATGTATTTATTTTTTGTCAAGTGCGGCCTTTTTTCAGGGGAGACCTGAGGTTGTATTTATAGTAGAAACAAATCAATGTGCTAGATTCTGAAAAGTATGAAGCTAAGTATAAGTGAGAAGTGGGCAGCACAGTGGTTCAGCAGTTAATGTTATTGTCTCACAGCAACATTTTCCCTGGTTCAATTCTCAGCTGGGGTGCCTACTGTGCAGAGTCTGCATGTTCTCCCTGTATTTGTATGGGTTTCCTCCCACATTCCAGTCTCCAGGACATACATCTGGAATGCTTTTCCCTGGGCATCTGCTGAAAATAGGATCTGACCTAGTCAGACTTTGCAGTGACTAACACGGAGAGGAAGGTGTGTACATGAATGTTATTTATTTTGAAGAGGAGGTGCACCATCAAAATGCAAGAGAGTTGGGTGAGTACTTCAGGTCAGGGACAAGGTTATTGTTGGGAATGGGAACTAATTTAATGTTAACACTTAGGCCACAGTAACTGAAGAATTCATTTAGCATATCCATGAATAAAGTGTCATTTGCTGAGTTTTCAGATCTGTGAACCTTAATATTTTAGCTCTTTTCCTTGAAGAATGTTTGTCCTGAAAATGAAGTTAAAGACAGAAGACAGAGGGAAACTGGTTCTATAATAAGCAATAAAGAGGATTAAAGACTGTTGGAATCCTTGTTTGGTACAGGGAAAATGAAGAAACATATCTGTATTTGTTAAAATGGAAGCATTTCAGGAATTGTAGAGTGCATTAACAGCTTGCATCACAGTGTTAGACAAACACAAATTTTAAAAATTATACCCAAGGTATTCTTAAAGAAAGAAATCAAACACTTTCTCAAAATGTATTGTGACAGCATCTGCTAGAAAATGGTTGTAATTAGGCATCTCAGATTGTAACTGACAGACCTGCAGATCATCTTTTCATGAAACCTGCTTAGTGAGCCCCAGTTAAGTAAGAACGGGTTGCAATCTGAGAGTGAATATTTTAGCAAAAAAAGAGCATCTCTTGTGTCTGGGACATCTGGACATCAATAATCACCTACTTTGGGGGGAGGGTTACCAAGCTTTGGCAACTTTGGAATAAGAAATGACTTCAGAGAAGGTGGCAAGTGTCAGTTTTCAGACATTTCCCTGAAAAAAGGTGTTGAGAAATAGAGCTACAGATGGTTGAAGATGTACACAGAGCTCTACACATATGCCTGCAGGGTCTCTGACTTTGTACAACAGAACCTCTTTCACTTTGCTGCACACTCCAGACTCACAGGCTTGAGCTAAGAGGTTCTAGATCATCCCAGCCATGGAACTCTAGGCTTAGGGTACACACAGAACGGATTTTATTTATTTCTGTTCCATTTGTTGGTATTTAACGGTATATAAAGCTAGGTTTGCAAATGCTGAAAAAGCTCTTTCTTGTCCAGTGGATAAGCGACAAATGATTTTTCATGTACAAAATGTGTAACTATTTATTCCGCTTAGCATTGTTTGAAATGAAAAGCAAGAAGTTTTCCATTTTTCTTTTCCTTTTCCACCACACCTGCACTGAATATTTTTTTTAAATGTAGCTTACATCTCTTTTAAGAGGGTATCCATCTCTATTTAAAACAGCTGTAATGCTGTAAAACAGATTTATAATTCAACTTTGCTAGGGAGCAATAGAAAAAAGTGTTTTTATTCTTCTGTCAGTGTCTCTGATTCTTGCAACAAATACATTCATAGCAAGACTCTGGCAGCTGTACAACCTAATCACAATCATATTTAAAACTCTCCCATCAGGTGAGAGTTGGTATGCATCCCTGTTGGTTTGAAAGTATATACCTGTTAATTGATGGTTTCATACATTGTTTAATAAGTGGGCCCTGAATAATCAAGGGATTTAAATGTCACCATTTAAAGAATGTCTCGTTAGCAAGCTGAGAGACACATTAGACAATTGCCTTGTGATATGAATCAGAATAAAGGAAGTGACAGAAGCCTTTTGATTTGTTGTTAAAGAATGTGCAGGAAAAAGTACAACCTCCCAGACAATTAATGGCCAATATGGCAAATGTATAGCCTGGATCAAGGGGCTAGTGATGTCACCAGAGGTACATCAAAATGAGTTCTTCCACAGCTGCTTTATTACTTTCTGGTCCCCAAGGTGCTACTCTGCTTAAAGATTAAGCCTTTCCGGTACTGAATCTAAAGTTAGGCCAACGTCATCCTTCTTCCTCCTAGGAATATCACAGAGTTATCATGGTTTACTCATAACTCTCAACCTATTAGTGCATGAAACCTGGATGAAGCCATAAATCATGAGGGGACAAAGGCCCAAAAATAAGGAAATTTTTCAAAACACTGCTCATATAAACTTGGAAAGTAGATATAATAACATGATTTGTATTAACATAGATTTTTTGAAAGGTTTGAAGTCTATAAAATTGAAATGTCTATAATTAGAAAGGTTTCAGTCCTCAATGATTAGCCAGAACAGACCCAAAATATTAAGGCAAAAAGCTAGACAGTTGAGAGGTATGGATTTACTTTGCGCAGGTTACTAAAAGTGATAGAGGACAAAGATTGGTATGTCAAGGTTTCAGACTAGGATGTTCTAGAAATCACATAGGCATGTGACTGTCACAAATCTGGATATAACTCAATACCTGTTACTGTCAAAGCAGTGATCAAATAATGACTAATTTGTCTTCCTGCTTAGTAATAACTATGCTTCCTATTTAGGGATTCACAACTAACTGCTGAGGTTGAATCCACAAGACTTAGAAAATATGCATCCTGAAGTTGCATTCTTTTATTTCTTTTGAAAGCAATGCAATAGCGTCATTCTGAGACAAGGATTTGCATAAACTATACCATTTAGGAGCAGAATTCAGACCTCCAGCATGTAGGCAAAAGTTGGAAAGTTGGCTAGAGTGAGGGGTTAAGCACATCAGAGGCTAGATGGTTTTAACTATATTAATAATGTTGAAAAAGGGGATGAGGGCTCCAACAAAAAACATTTAAGAAAAGTAGACTGCTATATAGTATTAGATAAAAGTACTAACTTCACTTACATTATGAAGGCTAAGTCATTGCAAACCCCCGAGGACATACAAACTTATTAAATGGACTTATAATTTGATTCACTCTTGTCACCTGTCAGAGTTCACTATGAATTATTTTGATGCAGTCTAAAACACAGCACAGTCATTAACAGATATTAATGACTGCACGGGGAAGTAAAAGGAAGATAGAACATATCATATAGTTACAGATTATGTTCAAGGCTGGTGTTTTTCTGTGGTAGGTTCTATTTGTGCTATTTTTTTTATTTTTCTGGAAACAGTTTTTTGGAGGAATGAGGAAAGATGAGACATATAAAAAAGATGAAAATGCTTTTATACACGGTTTATCAAATCTACATGCTATGTTTTGCTGTCTGTAAAATGTAGTACATATTAGTCTGAGTAATTCCAAAAGATCTAGATAGATCAGAAGAAATTACAAACTAAGTAGGTTCTGATATAGGTGTTATTTCAGGAAGTGAACAACTATTTGTACGGCAACTTCCAGAATGTAGCCCCCACCTTCACCTCTGACAATAAGTGTGTCTGGGCAGCATACATTTTCAATAATAAGAAGGAAAATCTCACCTAAGGACAAGTTTAAACAAAAGTTATTATGGAAAAAAATAGGTAACTGCGACAAAATTGTTCTTAATTTAAATTCTTACAGACCTCACTGAACAAAATAAGGAAACATATTTTAAAAAGCTTATGCTGTGGTGTGCATGGTTTACAGCTGGTTACAACCCAACAGGTATCCAATGCACAATGTGGGCAGAAAGTTTAAAAAGTGGAATGCTCTAAGTAAAATTAAATTCTCAAAATCACAGGCAACTTAGATGCAACACAAAGTGGAACATAAAACTAGTTAAAAAAAACTAAGGAAAAGAAAATACTGATGAAGGTGCGATACAAAAAAATGAAGGGGATGTCGACTTTTATCAAATTGTGCAAAGATGGACACTGAGGATCTGAATATAAAAATCTTGCTGTCAGTGTGAGTGACTTAAATTCTAGTAAGTCTGTTTATAGATAGGCCTTACACCGGACTAAATTACCTACACTGGAAGCAAGTCTTTTGAAATCTGGTCCTTGTATCAGAATTTCGTAAAGAAACTTTAGGTGATAGAAGAATTCTAACTTGGATAATGCGAGGTCTTGTCAGTAAGACACTGAAGTTGTTCTTCATCTATAAAGATAGCTGCTGAAACTACTTCTGGAGTATTATGCACATATTTGGAAACTTGACTAATGCAAAGTAATTGATACAAGAATTATTTATTTATTACATCTGGCATTTGCATTTCTGGAAAATTTCATTAAAATGGCCCAAGGATGTACAACCTTAAAGTAGGCCATATTAAGTAAAGAGATGTAATGCAAAGCCTCAGCACAGCAGTATGTGATGCTTTACGAGTGATACATCCATTATTGTAAAAACAGTTTTTTTACTAAAATGCATTTCATGCAACTATAGTATAATCCAGAATGAATGGTATTCAAGGAGGGTCAACAAAAGTGGCCCAGGGACTATACCAGAGATAAAATGACAGAGTGAATAAAAAAAAATAAAATAATTGTACTAAACTAAAAATATATGTCCTTAAAGGAGAGAAAATACATGCCAGGGTCATTTGAAGGAGGAACTACAGAAAAAAAAGAGAGCACTTCCTGAACCTTTTTCATCTAATAGATACCACCTTCACCCCATCCCTCCTCCCTGCCACAGAAGTACAGCTCTCTCGATCTGTACCTGCTACAGCCACCCCTGCTCCTCCCCCTTTTCCCATATATCCTCCTGGAATTTGATAAAAACCCTCCCAACCTTTGGGTGCCATCTTTAAAACTTTGCCCGTTCTCGGCTGCTGTGCGTCCCTGGCTGGGTGTGTATTTCTACAGTAAGTAGATCTTATCTGCACTGTGTATCACTGTTTTATTGTCAATTCCATCGCATTCTTGCAATGAAAGTGCAAGGACAGTTATAACTTTGCTTGATAATATCAGATAAAGTAGATGTTTGCAGGTTAACTGATATGCTAGCCTCCGGTAATCTGCATTTGCTTTATGTTAAATTGCGTTATTGGGAATATCCCTTCCTTAACGCACTGAGTATCAAACTAGATGTGCTAGATTATTGTAATTCAGTTAATAGTTATTATCAGCTGTTTGTGGATTGAAATGGCTTTCGCATTCTAAAAACTCTGTGTGTATGTTGGTCAAATGTTGTGTTATATGCCAACTTCTACACGTGTATTACTCAGAGAGGAGCTATATTCTCAACTGCTATTTTAGTTAAAGCTATTATCAGCTGTTCCTGGTGTATAGTGGTTTATGCATACTGAAAACGCCGTGGTGTGTGCTGGTCGAATGTTTTTGTAATACGCCAACTTCTACGCGCGTGTTACTCAGAGAGGTACTACATTCTCAATTGTTTAGCCTAGGCATTGCTGCAGGGCATAGTGTACGGTGACATTGTCCTTCCTATTTTTGATAGTTCCTAATAGTAACCTCACTGCTATACAAGCTTTGTATTATTTAAATTAGCGCTGCCTATTTGTTAGTGCCTACTGGTAAAACTAAGTGTTGAGACGCAGTGAACTAGTTTCTCTGCTAACGCCAACTTCCATCACACTAGAATTTTTATATAGCGGCCCTTGTTTAACACTTTGCCTTATATGTAGTCTGTTAAATGAATGCCATACCTACACTTTGCTAATGTATCTTAGATAGCGAGTAGAAGCTTATATTTGTCCTGTTAACCTCTCTACAGCTGCCTTTAACTGAAACAAATTATTAGACAATAGGGATTTTATTCTCATAACACTGTTTTTAAAGTTTGTTGTAGCTTTGCTTGTATTATATGTTTGATACCTACCTAATTCTGCTACTAGGAGATAATGATGTTTTTATTCTAAAGTACTATCTCTCTTCCAACTTTCTCTCCTGTTCTCCAGCTTTTTGTCCTAAATTACCCCCTGTGACTTGGCCGGGTGGACACCTAGACCTAACCAACTGTACAAGCTCATCCAATTTGCACAAGTTATCATAACACCTCTGCTACCTCATCACTTTTTGAAATCGATCCCAGCTTCTCCCTGAGGAGTCCAAGGAAGTATGTGCATCTGCTGCTAAGCCTTAACCTACTTTATTTTTAAGCCCTGCTAGCTGTTTTAGATGCTCCTTGCCAGGAAAGCCAGCAGCCTAAAACCCCTCTTATTTCTGTACCTCCGTCCTTCCCCCTCATCTTGTTCCCTGAGATACACTAGATCCCTTCTCCCTTATCCAAATTAGGCCAGAGATTACCCTAGGGGCCAAAGTGCACTTCAGCATCTGTCCACTAGATGGCATCCTCTCCCTACTAATTTAAACCTCAGTTCACTAACTTCTTGTATTCTATCTAAGCTCTATTTTTCTTTTTATCTAAGCCCTATTTTTCTTTTTCTCACTCTCTATCCTAAGGACTTACAGCCCACCAAAACCTACCACTTCCAGGTCCCCTCTGCACACCCTTCTGCAACAATGCTCCACTGATAGGTTCTCGATCTTCTCCTGCCCTCCTTGGTTCTACCTGCTCCATTCTCCCTGCGGGCTCACTCTGCTCCCCTACCCTGCCCCCAAATCTCACCCGCCCCCAGCACATCTACCTTTATTCCCCCAAAACCACACCCACTGCCTTTCTTAGCCAATCAATCTTCCAACTGGGAAACACCCACTCCCTTATCCTGCCCAAATTTAACTTCATTCTCCTCCCCAAGATTATCTTCAGCTAGCCAATAGGCTTCCTTTTTCTCTCAACACCCACCCCTAACCACACCCTCTCCTAACATAAGATACTCTTCACTCCTTAACCACTATTGGGTACTTACCAGCTCCTCTATACATAGTCCTCTCTTATATCCATCTATAACTCAACAGCAACATTGCACCTCTAGTAAACCCATTTCATCATGCTCTCAAAACCTTTATCCTTCTGCTTTTTACCACTACTACTTCTTAATTTATCCTATCTTTACTACCTCACCCAACCCATTAACTCCCACCACTCACAATCCTTCCATGTAACCAACCATCTTAATTCGCCTCTCTCATACTCTAACACTCCTATTTCTCCCCATCTTTATCCTATAAAAAACCTTCTACTCTTCCCATACAAGCTCATTACATCTATAAATCATTCTACCCCCATAGGAACCAGTAAATCCTTCAAAATCATATTAGAACCTAATCTATTCACTAAACTGTCCAATTACCTATGCAATCCAATCCTACATCTGATAACCAGTCTATTATCAGGCGATATCCATCCCAACTCAGCCCCCCCACCACACCTACTACAGGCAAGTCCATACTACTAACTTCTTTAAACTCCCAAAGTATAGTAAACAAAGTCCCAAACCTCCATGCCTCGCTTATACACAATAAACCTGACATCCTATCCATCTCTGAAACATGGCTCAAACCCCATATAAAAGACTCTGAATTAATTCCGCCAAACTACTCCATCATTAGAAAAGACAGGTCCCACAAAAAAGGAGGAGGAGTAGCTCTCCTATACTCATCCTCCTTGTCAGTTACTTCCTATAATAAACCTACTCCACAATTTAACAATGCAGAACTACTTCTCACACTTCTCCAAGTTAACAAGCACAAACATATATGTATAGCTTCCCTCTACATCCCTCCAGGGGATAATATCTCTACACTTGAAGATATCCTCTCCTGGCTCTCCAACAATATCAGCAATGAGACAATAATCTTTGGAGATATGAATATTAACTGGGCCTCCATTCAGTCTACTACAAACCCACTTAACATCAACCTCTACAATTTTTCTCAGCTGATCAATTCTGTAACACACCCCTCCAATAACCCCTCTAGTGGCAGTATTCTGGATTGGATTCTAGTCTCTCATCCCCAGTATTTCTCTGACAGTGGCACTCTTCCCGATCCCCTTAGTGATCACTTACCCATCTTCACTCACCGACTCACCCAAATTCTACATCGCACTCATAATTACATCACTATCCATGACCAAAAAAACTTTAACCCAACAGCCCTTTCAAACTCCCTAAAAGCAATAAACTGGAACACTCTAAAAACATTATCTCTAGATAATGCAGTTGCCCACTTCATCTCAACATTCTTGAAACTACTAGACTCCCAAGCTCCCTTAAGGACAAAGAGGATAAAAATTAAAACTGCCCCTTGGCTTACCAAAAACACACTATCAACCATGTAGCACAGAGATAAAGTCTGGGCACATTACCTGAAAAACAAGAGTCCCCTACTCCATAATGAATACAAAATACTTTGCAATAAAGTAAAAAAGCTCATCATCTCAGATCGACAAAATTATTTCACCATACTCCAAAATAATAATAAAACAAACCCTCAAAAATTATGGAAAGGTATCTCTACTCTCCTTAACCCCAGCAAACCAGTCACCCCCACACCAGACACTAATGCTCCTGACATAGACTTAGCTACTCAATTTAACTCTTTTTCCATTGACTCTATTTCCAAATTAACCTCTACATTCTCAAGCACCACCACAATCTCCAATACACCCCTAACATCTCCCACTAACACTCTACCCTGCACCATTACCACTCCCTCATTACCATCTACTAACTCCCTATCCTCCACCTCGTCTCCTAGTCTGACTTCCTCAACATCCTCATCTCCCCTAAATACCCCCCCTTCCCACTCTCCTTTATTCTCATTAAAACCTATACCCACTTCTACTATAAAGAAACTCCTTCTAAAACTGAAACCATGTACTAATGCTCCTGACAACATCCCTTCTTACTTTCTCAGTAAAGCTACTGAAGCAATTGCCTACCCCAATAGCATTCTAATCAACTGCTCCATCCAAGAATGCATAGTACCTCAAATCTGGAAAAAGGCCTTTAGCATACCTTTACATAAAGGTGGCAACAATAACAATGTTACTAATTTCCGCCCCATCGCCATCTTGTCTCCCTTCTCCAAACTCCTAGAAAAATGTATCCAACATCAACTCCTACCACATCTCTTAGATAATCACCTACTAACCCCTACACAACATGGATTCAGACCAAATCATAGCACTATGACAGCCCTCCTCTCCTTCCTTGAAACTGTAAATAAAGCTCGCTACTCTGGCCAGATTGTTTCTACCCTTCTTCTTGACCTCTCTAAGGCCTTTGACACAATCTCACACAGCCTGCTTTCAACTAAACTCTCACAACTTAACCTTTCCCCTTCCTCTTTAAACTGGTTCTCCAGTTACTTATCTGATAGATATCAAGCAGTAAAATGGAAAAAGGCCACCTCCTCATTTCTTAATACCCCTACTGGAGTTCCCCAAGGCTCCATACTGGGTCCCCATCTCTTTAATGTATTTATAAATGATTTCCGCAACTCTAGCCCATTCTCAAACATCATCCAATATGCAGATGATTCTACTATTATCTGCTCTGCCACATCCATCCCCACACTGCTAAAGCTTACTCAAGATGCCTTCTCAGCCACTGAGCAATGGATGAGAAATAATCACCTAGCACTCAATGCCTCTAAAACCAAACTAATGCTATTTACCCCCTCTAAAGTCACTTCCTTCAATATAAACACTTTCTCTATTACTAGTCAAAATAACTCACCTCTAGAACTGGTGACAGAGACCAAGTTACTTGGGGTCCAAATTGATAACCAGCTCAAATTCAAATCCCACTTTCAACTAAATATCAAAAAAACCCATCAAAAACTAGGTATGCTCTACCGACAAAACCATTACCTTACACCTGCCACTAACATCACTCTTTTTACTTCCTTTCTTATCCCCTCCCTTCTCTATGGAGCTCCACTCCTAAATAATCTACAGTCCTCTCTAATAACGCAACTTTCCTCTTGCTATAACAAAATCACCAAATTCGCTACCAGTCACAAATCCTGAACCCACCACTGTTCCTCTCTCCAAAAACTAAAATGGCTAGAACTACCCAAACACCTCACCTATACTCAACTAAGTCTTGCACACAAGCTCATTTTCAACCCCTCCCTCTGTCCCTCCCTTTCTACTGCTTTTAAAATGCACCTACCTGACAGAGTATTAAGGTCCAACAATAAAAATCTACTAGAAATCTACATACCAACTCGTCCCCCAGGAAAAAATCTTCTATTCTATAGCCTAGCACGCCTCTGGAACTCCCTACCACCATCCATTCGCACAACCTGTAACCACTTCATTTTCAAAAAATCTCTCCATTCACATCTAGTATCTCAGTGGGAATGCTCTTGTTCCCACCCCACATAACTAACATTGGCAATGTCCATCTTCCTCCCTTCTGCTTACACCAGAAATTTACTTATTATTTTCACCTAACTCCTATGTTATTATTATTATTATTTCCTATGGTATTTCCAAAAATTCACTTGGCTGCACCTCCTAATGTGTATGCTTCCTAATATATAATGTATTTTCAGTATTTACTTTGCAACATTCCTCTCTTAGTCTGTATCATATGTAAGTTTCATCACAAGTCTGTATTACCTCTAATGTTTCATGTACTACTGCAATTGTTTGTTTGAATCTTAATTTTTGTACAATAACTTACTGTAATCTAGATTATTTTGGATCTTTTCTCCCCAGGACTCCATTGAAAATGGGTTCATTTTGGCCCATTGGACTATTCTGGTAAACCAACTGCAAATAAATAAATAAATAAATAAGAAAAACATTGAAGATAAGGAGGGATGACACAAGTGATATAACAAAGCAATTGTCACATGATATTACAAAGCAATTGTCACATGATATAGCAAAGCAATAGTCACAGAAAGAGTAGAATATGCCTAGAATGCCCTCCTTAAAAAGTCAGACAAATTAAAGTCATGAGAGAACTTAAGATCTATATTCCATAACTCTAGCCTTGTGTAAGTAGTAGTTTTCCTGAAAACACTGAAAAGAAAAAAGTATGATGCACTTCATCCTGTTTCCTACTCTGTTTCTAAAGTGTGGGAAAGCCAGAGATATGCCAAGGTATGAGTTAAGGAGATCTGAGGTAAGATTTAGCTATGGTGCGATAGTCCAGATTACAAAAGACAATAAGCTACAGAGGACTAGTAAAAGCTCATTTTTTTGCGGTTGCTGCCAAGCTTTAAGTAAATCTACATGATTTGTGTTTTGATTCCTTCTAACCTTACATTGAATAGTAGATAATTACACTGTAGTTTTCTGTTTGTATGGTCTTCTTTCTACTATAAATTGTTGAAAAGACAGGATAATCATTTGAAAAAGCAAAAGTTTTAAATTACTGCAGTTTCCACAACAAATAGAAAGCAGTCAGTTTCAAATAAGTGTAAGACAAATGATGAAATATATGAATAGCTGTTTCAATAAAATATTTAACCGATAAATGTAACACTTGATTTCTGAAGCAAAATACAAACGCGTGTGTGTTTGTGTGTGTGTGTGTGTGTGTGTGTGTGTGTGTGTGTGTGTGTGTGCGTGGGTGCGTGGGTGCGTGGGTGCGTGGGTGTGTGGGTGTGTGTGTGTGTGTGTGTGTGTGAGTGTGTGTGTGTGTGTGTGTGTGTGTGTGTGTGTGTGTGTGTGTCTGTGTGTGCAGTTCATCTTATGTCTAGTTGAATGAAATGAAACTCAGGATTAAAAGTTATCCCTGTTTTCAAGATCAGATGACACGGGTTCTGTTTCTTGAGTAGAATGTGGAAATGCAATGATATTAGACTGGAAAAGACATTTTCTAGCTTACAACTTCTCTCCTCATTTACCAGGTCTAACAGACCTGCTTTAGTCTCCCCCAGCCTCAACCTGATCCCAGTATGGGTTCAGTAAGGAAACCGAGGATGCCTGTGTGGTGGCACACTGAATGCCTGGGAGGGTGCCTTCTCTTCCCTTATGGCAGCCTTAGCAGCGCTGCAATGGCTGCTCTGGGGAGGTGTATGTGCACTTCCATGCACAGAACCTCCCACCCCCAAGCTAATGCAACATGGAGCCATCTAGTCCCATATGCAGCATAATTAACTGGTGAAACTCCTCCTCATGACAAGTGAGACAACATTGGCTGCTCACTCCTATTCTTACCCCACAGTCACTCCAGCATCCATGCTACTTATTAAACAGGGGTCTTTTGGGGCACAGCAAAGGCTTCATCCCTCTTAACCATGGGACTGATCAGTAATACAGACCTTAAACCAGTCTGAGGAAACAAACCAGAAGTACAGAAAAAGACTAAAGGGCAAATATTTATCACAGCTAGTACAGACATAACTAAAAATGAAAAGTGCTGATATTTGTTGAAAGTTATAGGTTCACAGGTTTATAGGTAAGTGCTGCGGTAGCGTTGTCGACTCACAGTAAGACGTTGTCCTGTTCGATTCTCAGCTAGAGCGTCTTCTGTGTGGAGACATGCGTGAATGGGCGTACCTTCGTTGAAGGTTGTACATCAGAGCTGGCAACTCGGCACGTAAAAATCTACTGCCAATTATTAGCAGACCAGAGTTCCGCTGTGGCAACCCCTAACCGGGAAAAAGCCAAAAGACACAACAACTAGGCTATCTGCCTGAGGGCATCTATAAGCCTAGCCAGAATGTGTTGGCTTTTGCCACCCCCTTAGATTAGTTCCCTGTGCCTCGGTCCAGCAGAGCCACTGCAGTGATCCCCAGGGTAAATTTTCTGTTTTCCATCCACTCGTCAAGATTTCTCTTGAAGAGTGTTAGTGAAGGGCTCTGCCTAATGTAGATTGGAATCCTGTTCCAAAGCATGGGGAGTCTCTGGGACAGAAATCTATCACTCCAGCATGTCCTATTTATCGTTGTGGTGAGGTTTAGAACCCTAAAGCCTTTGGCTCTTGGGGATTTGTTTTTTTTTTTTTAGGTGGAGTATGTCCATCAATTCTGGGTTGGACATGGCCTTATATGTCAGGCAGAGATCAGCTCTGAGTACGTGGTATGCAACCGAGTACAGCTGGAAAACTTATAAAACTTCATTCAAATGTTTTATATATATATATATATATATATATACATAGATATATATATATATATATATATATATATATATACATACACACACACACACACACACACACACACACACACACACACACTCACACTCACACACACACACACATATATATATATATATATATATATATATATATATATGTATATATATATATATATATATATATATATATATATATGTGTGTACATATATATAAATATATATATATATATATATATATATATAAATATATATATATATATATATATATATATATATATGCATCTGTATATACACATACATATATATATTTGCAGATCTACTTCAGTAGAATGATATAGCATAATGCCAAAATTTTGATTGCCAAGATGAAATGATCCCAAATGAACTTTAACAAAGCTTAACAATGCCAAAAATGTTAAAAATTGAAAACTTAATTCACACAAACCATACTATCACTAGCTAAACAACACAGCCCCCTTCCCTCCAACCCACACCTTCAAACAGTAATCTCCCCACTGCCTTCTCTTTTTCTCCTGTACCTACCTCCAACATAAAAAACTCTTAACTAAACTTAAACCCACCAAATTAGCAGCAGACAATTTCCCAAGTGAATACCTACAAATCACAGCTGATGATCTGGCCTACCCAGTATCCATCTTGATTAACTGATCTCTGTCAGAAAGTTACGTTCCCACACCTCCACAAAGGCGGCCCCTCCACAGAACTAACAAATTACCGCCCCATAGCTATTCTCTCTCCACTCTCCAAAATACTAGAGAGATGCATACACTCTCAGGTCTCAGACTACCTCTTTACTAACAACCTCCTTTCCAATACTCAGCATGGTTTCTAACCAAACCATAGCACCACCACTGCCTTACTCACCTTTACTAACACTCTCCTTCAGCATAAAAACAATGGCTATCTCTCCTCTGCTACTTTCCTAGACCTATCTAAACCATTTGGCATGGTCCCACACAAACAACTCATCTCTGTCCTCAGTAACCTATCCTTCTCTCAATCAGTCACCAACTGATTTCAGAGTTACCTGTCTGACCGCCAACAATCCGTTGTATGGCAGAATGACATATCTCCCCAACTACCTGTCTCCATAGGGGTTCCCCAAGGATCCATCCTTGGCCCCATACTCTTCTCTGTTTTCACAAATAATCTAGCCTCTGCCATCAAACATGGCACACTCATACAATACGCAGATGACTCAACCATCATCTGCTCAGCCCAGTCCCTACCCAAACTGCAAAAATTCACACAGGAAGCCTTTTCCTCTGTTGAAACTTGGTTATCCGATGCTCAATTAATACTCAAGCCAAACAAAACTAAACTACTCATCTTCCAACCCACCAAACATACTCAAAACAACTCTCACTTTAACATCACAGCAAAAGACAACACACTATATACCCAACTGAACACATTAAATTGCTAGGAGTGGAAATAGACAATAAACTAAAATTTGACATTCACAGATCCATTACCATAAAAAAGTCCACAAAAAAACTAGGAGCATTATAGAGAAATAAGCAACTTCTCGCCTTTGTGGAGGGGAATTATATGTAATACTTTCACCAAAGTAGCAAAGATTTCAATAGCAAATTCCCACCTTATCTCCGCCCTACTTTATGCCTCTCCAATATATACCAACCTAAGGCAATGCAATCTAAACAAGCTAGAGACCTACTACAACAAAATCACCAAATTCGCCACAGGGGCATCCTACCATAGTCACCACTGTCTCTCACTTGCTGAACTGGGCTGGCTTGAACTCCCTCACCTCCTCCAATGGTATCAACTCTCACTCACCCACAAACTAGTAAACCATCCACTGAATGTCCCATCCCTCCAGAATCTACTCCAACCCTATCGCACCACCAGACCACTAAGATCCAGCAACAAAAATCACTTGCAGATCACTAAAGCCAATAACTCTTCTGGTGAAGCACTATTCTCTTGCACCATAGCCAAATTATGGAACTCCCTCCCACCCACAATTACCTCCATACCATCATGCACCCACTTCAAAACTTTACTAAAAGCGCACCTAAAAACATGCTGGCTATGCCCTTGCAACTCCCACTCTAATATCACCCGCCCCATCCAACCACTACCTTTCTTTCCAACCCACTAACTACCTTGATTATAGCAAGCTCAGATGCTCATAGGCCTAGTACTTATACAGCAGGAACGTCTTATTGTAACATTTGTTAATGTCTGATATGTACTTCACAAATAAAGATTCTAGTTGTCTACTGATGTACTATGTTCTTCATCTGTAAATATGTTTGTAATTAATTGCTATGTTAATCAAATTAATTGCTATGTAATCCAATGTAACTACTGCCTGTTTATTTTAACTGTGGAGCTTTTCTCCCTGGGCTTCCGCTGAAAATGGACCTATGTCCAGTCAGACACTCCCGGTCAACAAATGTAAATAAATAAATTAATTAATATATATGTATGGAAGTAACACGGAAGTTTTCAATGTTTAACATTTTGAGCATTGTTAACATTCATTAAAGTTCATTTGCATCTCACCATATTAAATTTCAGTATTATGACA
>NC_056746.1:1273071022-1273101022 GCF_019279795.1 Protopterus annectens | reverse complement strand
ACCTAACGTTTAATTGGAGGCAAATACATTGTTTCATCTTTATAAAAAAACAATGCTTACAGATTTTTGTGTACTTCTAAGATTCATCATGAATACGATTAATCTTAGTATAACTGCCCCATAATGGTTGCTTGTCACATCACCCAGGATGTCAGTTAAAATAAACAAAGGATTATTCCAACAAAACAAAAGTAAATGCAAAAAGGAAATCCAAGTGAAACAGTAAATATTTGGGGAAATAAACTTAAGAAATATGGGAGCTGTCAGAATGGCAAAGAATACCTGAAATTCAGCAAATATGAATGTTCTGACACAGAGAGTCTGATTTCTGGATTTCCTGATAGAGATCCAGGGCCAGATTTCCAAAAGAGTTGCTCTTAGTGTAAGTCCTTTCTGACTCTGAAAGACTTGCTCTCAGTTTAAGTGACTTACTTTGGTGTAAGGCCTATCTATAAACAGAAAGGTGGCAACACTAACCATAAAATATTTTTATAGAAACTTGTTTGTGTCTTTTGGCTTTTCCCGGTTGGGGGTCGCCACAGCGGAACTCCGGTCTGCTAATGATTGGCAGTAGAGTTTTACGTGCTGGCTTGCCGGGCCTAACGCACAACCTTCAACAAAGAAATACCCATTCACGCATGTTGCCACACAGAAGATGCTCTAACTGAGAATCGAACGGACAATGTCTAACTATTAGGCGAAAACGCTATTGCAGCACCACCACTAATTATCAAAAACAAAACTATTAGAATGTGTTTATGAAAAATAGCAGCTCAGTTTCTAAAATAAATGTAGTGCAAACATATTTACTAAAAAAACTGAAAAAATGTTTTGTGGGAAAATGCAAAAATAATATAAATAGTTGTTTTCACCTCCTTAATACTTTAGAGGATATAATGGTTGTCCAGGGCACATTTCCACATTTAAGGTCAATTTGAATCAATTCAGTAATTAGCTAATTCAGTAATTAGCTAATTCAGTAATTAGCTTTACACTCATTTCCTCATTTTGCAATGAAATTAAAATGAATCTTGAAGTAAATAAAATTATTTCAATGTGCTGACAATTATCATTAAAAAATGTCATTTTATATCTATATACATTATATATAAGAAACATGCACTTTTCTTTAAATGACAGCAAATGAAAGGTCATGCTGCAAATGGTAGAATTTAAAATAGTACCTTTATGGCTGCAAACTCGCATTTGGAACTCTGTTCCTTTTAATATCTGATGTCAAGCTTGATGAACTACAAACAGATGAAATCTTCAGTAAGGAAAGGTATATTTAACTTCAGATGCAGGCAGTCTCCAATTTAGTACTGCTTAAGTGCTAGCCAGTTTGAACTTGATTTGTCATAAAATGATTTATTTCTGAGTCTGAAAATACATCTCTGGATAAAGAATACGTGATAAAAACAATAACGGCTGTCACAGTTGTGGGATGCAGCAGAAACGGAAATCATGTAAATGTGAAGTAAGAGTATTAAATCATAAGGCTTGTCTTTCAAGAATGTTGTCTGCAGCTGTATTGAAAGTTATTATGTTTACACCCATCTCTAGTTTTAAATCTACATAGTTTATTATAGATCACGTCACAGGCGTTCTAGCTGAGATACTATAACAAAACGGTACATGTCTTCATGAAGTTAGTGCTTTAGAATTTGCCTTGGTTGTTGTTGTTGTGTCTTTCGGCTTTTCCCGGTTAGGGCTCGCCACAGCGGAACTCCAGTCCGCTAATGATTGGCAGTAGATTTTTGCATGCCGAGTTGCCAGCCCTGATGCACAACCTTCAACGACGGTATGTGTTGTAGGAAATAGTTTGGAAAACCAGCCCTAGAAATATAGTGCATTAAGGCTCTTTAATGACAGATTGTCAAGGAACAAAAGACCCAGTTCTAAGAAGGGTCGTTGTTTTAATTTGCTCATATGATTGTTCAAGACATTTGTTGGTGAGGGATTGCTGGAAAATCCAAGACTACTAAAGGATACAGACAGGTGGAGGTTTTGTGAAATCTATAAATATTTTTCAACACTCATCAGATGGGGATAACAGCAAGAACTGGTGATAATCAGAAACAAAAAATGCTAACAAGGCTTATGTTTACATTGTAATGACTTCTAATGTCTGGCTATGTAAAGAGACATCAGGCAATGTGCAGAGTATTTTGTAACAGGTATGAGACGAAACAGTTACAAGTCATGAGTTGCTAATGAGAACCATCTTTAAATCTAGCATTTAGTCCTACTCTCTATTTTCTTACACTGAGTACCTAACGAATGTCCAGTTCCTGAGCTGTGTCTGAAAAAAAGCTCATGTCTGCAGTGGTCTTTCACAGATAAGAAACACATAAATTAAAGACAAAATAATAAAAAAAAGGTCCAGGTCAGAAAACTGTGGTGCTAAATGAAAAGTTTATGGTAGCATAAATAAACGCTTGAAAGAGTTTGATTTAAATAAATGAGTGTGGTCTGAGGGTATGAAGGTAGCAGATGAGAAAGTTACTGCAGGTACAACATATTGTTCTGAGACCCAATAAAGTAGATAACTGCTCATTTCTAACTTGGGTTTTGACACTACAGTGTTTAAGTTACAGCCAGAGACTAATCCCAAGGACTGCAGTATTTCTGCCTTGTGAAATGAGTATCAGGTCCCACAGAATGGTTTAGGTACATGAACAGAAGTGAGTACATGTCTTAGCATTTCGATATAAAATTAGTGTGAGGGTGCAGACGATATAACTGATGATGCTGGGATTGGGACATAAGCATGATTTCTCCTTATTGTTGGGCATAAAATAAGCACCAGGTCCTAATAAACACCTGACTGTATGTAGCCCTTATTAATTCCATGCGAAACAACTGTCAGTGTCTGACAGAGGCCGGGTGGGGCACAGATCCAACGTGTTTGTATATACTTCAGTACTGCCATTGTTCAGCACCTGTTTAATGAACTGTAGAACTTGCAACTCCTCCGGTTAGGTGAATGATGGCCACTCAACCCTCTGCTATTTCTTATCTCTGAATATGTTCAGAATGAAGGGCTAATATGGGGCTCATTATGAGACAGCAACTAAATGCAGGCTGCTGAAGGAATGCCTGACAAGGAAACAACAAAGTGAAGAAAAAATATTATGAAATGAATGAATGCCAAGATGCAGGTATTAGAAAGTACGGTTCTGGCCAAAACCCATCATAAACAAAGATATTTGATAATAAAATCAACTGCTGTTTTTTTTTTGTGCCTTTCGGCTTTTTCCCAGTTAGGGGTCGCCACAGCAGAACTCCAATCCGCTAATGATTGGCAGTAGATTTTTATGTACTGGCTTGCCGAGCCTAATGTGCAACCTTCAATGAATTAACGCCCATTCACGCATGTCGCCACACAGAAGACGCTCTAACTGAGAATCGAACAGGCAACGTCTAACTGTGAGGCGACAACGCTACCACAGCACCACCACCACGGAATCAACTGCTGTACTTTCTTTAAATTGGAGTAGTTTTTTTTTTCAGGGGTTGTGGTAATATCCCATGTGGGATAGTTTCACCCCCACACACAAATTATTTGACATGACTAACTGGTTACAAAACAGTATAGAAAGACAGGAAGGCCAAAAATAATAGGACTTTAAGCAAGTACTCCACTATCCATATACATGTCTATCTACAATGGTGATGGACAGGTTGACAGACGAGATCAGACAGGAGTCCCCGTGGACTATGATGTTTGCAGATAACATTGTGATCTGTAGTGAGAGTAGGGAACAGGTGGAGGAGACAATGGAGATATGCTCTAGAGAGAAGAGGAATTAAGGTCAGCAGGACGAAGACAGAATATATGTGTGTGAATGAGAGGGAAGATAGAGGAATGGTGAGGATGCAAGGAGTAGAGGTGGTGAAGGTGGATATATATATATCTTGACTGTGTATGCATAACTCCTACATTGTGGCATCTGTACCCACCCACCACAAATACAATACCAAATCTAGAATGCAATGCATATACATAACATGAACAGCCATATACCAAAAACACTGACTATCAAATAAGTACAAAACAGAGAAAAAAAATGAGTGACTGAAAATAAATGTTAAAACTCAAATTATGGAAAACCACAACCTTTTTGACTTTAAACATAATGCTACCAAACACCAGTATGTATTTTTTTTTTTTTTTTGCTGTGGGGACAAGTCCTACCCTCATACCCACCATTGTGGAGAGGCTGCATCTCCCAAAGCCCTAACATGTCTAACATGTATATATTATATATACCTACTCCAAAATCAAGCAGTAATGGAAAAAGGATAAATTTCCAAATCCCACCATCCTGTGATCTCGCACATGCAAAGGCTGGCAATGTATAATCACTTACACCTTCAACTGCTCATGCCACTCTTTGTCTTCATTTCACCCACTGAATATTGACCATATGAAATATACCCATATATGGATACCACGCTACTTGTTGAAGTCCCATGCATGTGTGTTTGTGTGGGTCTACTTTGGAAGCTCAAAGTTTCAAAACTTCAAATTTCATATGGTCGAGACCATAAGGTTAATGTTTTAAAACTTCGAATGGTTTAAATGGAGATCATTGTACAATGCAGAATGGGAATTAACAATTCTCTTCACTGCAGTGCAATCTCGGTGTTGGTATGTTTAATTAGCAGGGGGTGTGGGGGGGGTAAAAAAGTTGTTTTTATTTTTTTATTGAAGTTTCGAACTTTCAAAATTTGATGTTATGGTCTTGACCTGATGCCGGTACAAGTTATGAAAGTTTGAGTCTCCAAAATAGATCTGTGTGTGTGTGTGTGTGTGTGTGTGTGTGTGTGTGTGTGTGTGTGTGTGTGTGTGTGTGTGTGTGTATATGTGTGTATATGTGTGTGTTTATATTTATAGAATAAGCAGGCTGAACAATAACACCACTGGCCACCTGTGTAATGAATATATTTCATGCCTTGAAGAGAGGCCACTTACACTTTAGATTTATTTACATTCCCCTTCTATTTCTCGGTCTTCAAAATCTCAGTACTCTCTCTGTCTGTCTCTTTCTCTCTGACCTGAAATGGATGCATCTCTTCTATCAACTTCCACCTGTATAACAAAAAAAAAAAAAAAAAAAATAGAAAATAGCTTAAAAATATATATATATATATTTTTGGGTCTAGGACTCTTGCACGAACGCACTTTTTACCGAATCGCGAATGAGCAGCCATACTTACATGAAAATGCTTTTCACCAAAGCAGCATTTTCACGTATGTCTGTTGTGCCGGTCGTACTACAGTGCAGATAAGGGAAAATTTCCTTTTCCTCACTGCAGTGCGATCTCAGAGTGAGAATATTAAAGTAGGGGGGTGTGGGGGTGCAGGGGGGCTTGCCCCCCCCTGCGTAAAAGTAGATTTAATGTTTTTTTTTTTTACACACTTTAGCAAAAGCGTTTTTTTCGGTGAAAGCGCTTTCGTTAAAGTGTGCACGGTGATAGTGGATTCAGACTTTTGAACCTAGATCCATATTTTTAACTTTAGTTTAAACTACTAATAAAATGTAACAGTTTGAGCTGGCATTTTGACCTCGGTTGTCCACCACTAAATTAATTATGGTACTGAATTAGTGCAGCTGAACCCAAATGGGATAAATGAAAACTACTGTGATAATTAGAAGGGTTTCCACTATTATTACACTAAACAGTTCATAACCAAATTCCATGCAGTTAACTCAGTACAGTGACTAATGAATTATGTATTGTAAATAAATAATAATGTTTTCAACATCTCCCCATAATTTTGTCAAAAAGACGGCATACATATGAATCAACATAAGGTGGACTACAACACTGAATTCAAACAACTAAAATCCAAAACAGTTTATGAGAATGACTGAAATACATCTAAAAGTGAATTGTGCAATGACGTCCAACAGTTTCACTGAAGGGTCCCTAAAATAGCTACTATGAAAACTTCAGAGAAAATATCCCATCAGTTGAGAAGTTATAACTTACACAAAAATTAATTAGTCAGACTCGGTGGAGGAACTATTTTGTTACATGCTTTGTACTGTATTTTATAATATTATACAAAAACAACTAAAGGTAAGATTCAAACTGATGTCCACACACACACACACACACACACACACACACACACACACACACACACACACACACAGATACAGACACACACACACACAGATACACACACACACACACACACACACACACACACACACACACACACACACACACACACACACACACACATATGAGTTCCATGTTTTAATATATATATATATATATATATATATATATATGTTTTATATATATATATATATATATATATATATATATATATATATATATATATATGTATATATATATATATGTATATATATATATAGGTCCACTTCTTAATTTCAAAATATAACAATCTCGAGATTCATAAAATCGAATCCATAATCTCGAGGTTGTGAAATCTCAAAATTAAGAAATAAACAAAAAAAAAAAGGAGAGATGTAAAACCCTGCAACTTAAATATACTAACTCCGAGATCGTGCTGCAGTGAAGAGAACGGTAATAGAAATTGCTATACAGTGCAGAACGGGAACATTACCATTCTGTTCACTGTAGCATGATCTTAGTGTTGGTATATTTAAGGGGCAGGGGTGTGGAGGGTGCAGGGGGGCTTGCCTCCCTGCAAAAATATGGTTTTACATCTTTTCTTTTTTTTTTTGTTTATTTCTTAGTTTCGAGATTTCACAACCTCGAGATTATGGTAAATTTTATGAATCTCAGGATTGTGATGTTTCAAAATTAAGAAGTTGACCCATATATATATATATATATATATATATATATACATTTGTATATATATATATATATATATATATATATATATATATATATATATGTATAATATGGCTCTACTTCTAAATTTCCAACTTTCAAAACCTCAAATTACTTATGGTCGAGACCATAAGATCAAAGTTTTGAAACTTCAAAATTTAAATAAAAAATTAAAAGCAAAAAAAATTTTTTTTTACATTTTTACAGGAGGGGGGAGTCCCCCCCTTCACCCCCCACACTCCCTGCTAATTAAACATACCAGTTCCAAGATCACACTACAGTGAGGAAAATGGTAAATATATTGTTCTGTTCTGTACGGTCTGTATGGTGATCTCCATTTAAATGGTTCAGTGTTTCAAAACTTCGATCTTATGGTCTTGATCATAAGCAATTTGAGGTTTTGAAAGATGAAATTTAGAAGTAGAACCATATACATATTTATGTATATATATATATATATATATATATATATATATATATATATATATATATATATATATATATACATATGTACAAATATATCAGTGCTTTGTTTCGCCATATTTTTAACACCTGCTGTTTTTTTCTAAACATAAATTACAAGTGCTTTTAATGTAAAGAATGAAGATTTGGTTAACTGTAGTTCATTTCTTTACTGCTAAAAAACAATGGACTTTCAAGATAACATACCAGAAATATGGCAACAACTCCATTTTCCTTGTAGTTCTTGTCAGTTCTTCAGGTACCTGTAGGGGATAGGCAGGACATCAATGATCTTAAATAGGGTTGCCACCTTTGAAAGAGGCAAATTTCTAACAAAAGCTCTACCCTTTGGACCACCCATTGACTCCCACCCCAACAAGTAAATATCCATTGCTTCTGTTTCAAAGTTAATAATCATGCTAACAGCAGTTTTTAAGAATCATTTACTAATATGTTAAATACAACAAATGAGCAAATGTACAAACGTGTTGCACATCTTTAAAACTATGCATAATATTGTTTTGTTAACTGGTATGTTTGTTCAAGCTATTAAACTAGTTAGACATAGCTGTCTAAAAATCATGCTGCGGAAATGTAAACAAGCAAAAGAATGTATAAGTGTGCTCTGTTTCCTATGGGTCAATGTTTACTGATCGAATGGCATTTTCAGTGAACTGTCGTTCATCTTACGTATACCATCAAAATTTCTTTTCACTGAATGGTCATATGGTCATAAATAATTTCATCGAAGGATCATAGTTTGCCAACATAAACAAAATGGAATGTACTACATACCTATCTGTATAGCAGGGATAAGGAAATCTGCCCTTTCCTCACTGTAGTGAGATTTCGGAATTGGCATATATAATTAGCGGGGTGTGGGGGATGGAGCCTCCCACATGGGGAGGATTCGGTGAACACTGGAGCCTCCTTATAGTGTAGGCACCCCACACCCCTGCTAATTATATATACCAATGCCGAGATAGCACTACAGTGGGAAACAGCAGTTTTCCTAGATCATTCTATAGTGGAGAAAGAGAAGATTCACTTACCCTTGTCATACCGATAAGTATTTCGTACGTGCCATTTTGTTTATGTTGGCCAACTATGATCATTCGATGAAATTATTCAGGAACATATGGCCTTTCGATAAAAGGAAGTTTTGATGGAATGTGTACAATGAATGGCCATTCAATGAACATGCTGTTTGATCAGTATACATAGACTTGTTTCCTACAATGTATAATTTTCCTGAATTTATGTTTTATCAGTATCTGCAACATTCTTTATACCGAAGGCAAACAAACCATATGTAATTTTACCATAAAGAACCTAATGTTTAATTGGAGGCAAATCCATTGTTTCATCTTTATAAAAAAACAATGCTTAGAGTTTTTTGTGTACTTCTAAGATTCATCATGAATAGGATTAATCTTAGTATAACTGCCCCATAATGGTTACTTGTCACATCACCCAGGATGTCAGTTAAAATAAACAAAGGATTATTCCAACAAAACAAAAGTAAATGCAAAAAGGAAATCCAAGTGAAACAGTAAATATTTGGGGAAATAAACTTAAGAAATATGGGAGCTGTCATAATGGCAAAGAATACCTGAAATTCAGCAAATATGAATGTTCTGACACAGAGAGTCTGATTTCTGGATTTCCTGATAGAGACCCAGGGCAGATTTCCAAAAGAGTTGCTCTTAGTGTAAGTCCTTTCTGACTCTGAAAGACTTGCTCTCAGTTTAAGTGACTTACTTTGATGTAAGGCCTATCTATAAACAGAAAGGTAGCAACACTAACCATAAAATATTTTTATAGAAATTTGTTTGTGTCTTTTGGCTTTTCCCGGTTGGGGGTCGCCACAGCGGAACTCCGGTCTGCTAATGATTGGCAGTAGAGTTTTATGTGCTGGCTTGCTGGGCCTAACGCACAACCTTCAACAAAGAAATACCCATTCACGCATGTTGCCACACAGAAGATTCTCTAACTGAGAATCGAATGGGCAACGTCTAACTATTAGGCGACAACGCTATCGCAGCACCACCACTAATTATCAAAAACAAAACTATTAGAATGTGTTTATGAAAAATAGCAGTTCAGTTTCTAAAATAAATGTAGTGCAAACATATTTACTAAAAAAACTGAAAAAATGTTTTGTGGGAAAATGCAAAAATAATATAAATAGTTGTTTTCACCTCCTTAATACTTTAGAGGATATAATGGTTGTCCAGGGCACATTTCCACATTTAAGGTCAATTTGAATCAATTCAGTAATTAGCTAATTCAGTAATTAGCTAATTCAGTAATTAGCTTTACACTCATTTCCTCATTTTGCAATGAAATTAAAATGAATCTTGAAGTAAATAAAATTATTTCAATGTGCTGACAATTATCATTAAAAAATGTCATTTTATATCTATATACATTATATATAAGAAACATGCACTTTTCTTTAAATGACAGCAAATGAAAGGTCATGCTGCAAATGGTAGAATTTAAAATAGTACCTTTTATGGCTGCAAACTCGCATTTGGAACTCTGTTCCTTTTAATATCTGATGTCAAGCTTGATGAACTACAAACAGATGAAATCTTCAGTAAGGAAAGATATATTTAACTTCAGATGCAGGCAGTCTCCAATTTAGTACTGCTTAAGTGCTAGCCAGTTTGAACTTGATTTGTCATAAAATGATTTATTTCTGAGTCTGAAAATACATCTCTGGATAAAGAATACGTGATAAAAACAATAACGGCTGTCACAGTTGTGGGATGCAGCAGAAACGGAAATCATGTAAATGTGAAGTAAGAGTATTAAATCATAAGGCTTGTCTTTCAAGAATGTTGCCTGCAGCTGTATTGTAAGTTATTATGTTTACACCCATCTCTAGTTTTAAATCTACATAGTTTATTATAGATCACGTCACAGGCATTCTAGCTGAGATACTATAACAAAACGGTACATGTCTTCATGAAGTTAGTGCTTTAGAATTTGTCTTGGTTGTTGTTGTTGTGTCTTTCGGCTTTTCCCGGTTAGGGGTCGCCATAGCGGAACTCCAGTCCGCTAATGATTGGCAGTAGATTTTTGCGTGCCGAGTTGCCGGCCCTGACGCACAACCTTCAACGACGGTACGTGTTGTAGGAAATAGTTTGGAAAACCAGCCCTAGAAATATAGTGCATTAAGGCTCTTTAATGACAGATTGTCAAGGAACAAAAGATCCAGTTCTAAGAAGGGTCGTTGTTTTAATTTGCTCATATGATTGTTCAAGACATTTGTTGGTGAGGGATTGCTAGGAAAATCCAAGAGTACTAAAGGATACAGGTGGAGGTTTTGTGAAATCTATAAATATTTTTCAACACTCATCAGATGGGGATAACAGCAAGAACTGGTGATTATCAGAAACAAAAAATGCTAACAAGGCTTATGTTTACATTGTAATGGCTTCTAATGTCTGGCTATGTAAAGAGACATCAGGCAATGTGCAGAGTATTTTGTAACAGGTATGAGACAAAACAGTTGCAAGTCGTGAGTTGCTAATGAAAACCATCTTTAAATCCAGCATTTAGTCCTACTCTCTATTTTCTTACAGTGAGTACCTAACGAATGTCCAGTTCCTGAGCTGTGTCTGAAAATAAGCTCATGTCTGCAGTGGTCTTTCACAGCTAAGAAACACATAAATTAAAGACAAAATAATAAAAAAGGTCCAGGTCAGAAAACTGTGGTGCTAAATGAAAAGTTTATGGTAGCACAAATAAACGCTTGAAAGAGTTTGATTTAAATAAATGAGTGTGGTCTGAGGGTATGAAGGTAGCAGAAGAGAAAGTTACTGCAGGTACAACATATAACACACACACGCACACACACACACACACACACACACACACACACACACACACACACACACACACACACACACACACACACACACACACACAAAGCTTATTTCTTAAGGAAATGGATGATGAATTTCCACTGACTCCTCTGACTGTAAGAGGATGTATATTCCATATTCTTGGAGGGTACAGTATAACGTACATGTCACATATATTTGTTATTGATGCTAAATAATTACACTAGCTTCCCTGATATTTTTAGCTCCCAAACCACTCTAATCCAGGCATATAGTTTCGAAATAACTGGATCAGACATTGCTTTGCAGGCTATGCAGAGGTCACCTTTGAGTAACCTACAAGACCAAAAGTATAACTACTGGTCCAGAATAGTTTCAGAACAGTTTGTAAACAGTGTGCTTTTCTAGTAAGGAATTACTGCTCCTTTTCCAGTAAGGGATTACTGTTTCTTTTCCAGTGGTTTGATCAAAGCCTTCAATAATGCAGAACTGTGTCCAATAACGTACCAGATCAGGGAAATATAAAGTGACAATCTCACTGGAGTGACTATTTGTGGATTTTTGAATTTGCTGGGCTGTAAAGTTTTCTTTTTTGCCTATGGCAAATACTGCTGTTACTATATACTTAACTTATTCATGCCAATAATAATTATTATGTTTTTGCATTCTCCCAGTGGGCACCCGTTGCTCCTTATGGCATCTAGATATTTTTGGGTCTGTCATCCTTAACTAAGTAAGTCATCAATTAATAATAGACAGTATTAGAAAGTACAAGAAGCAAATTAACAAAATCATACTGAGATTGTTAATCTTAGATGTTCTGCAGTTAAAAAAATAAACATAAAACACTGATTTCCCCTTATTAGCCATATTTACATATTTGTCATTGTATTTTCATAACTGAGAAACTTACCTGGTATTGATGGGCGTAGTGTGAATGCCCTAGTGGGAGAAAGAAAAGCACATTGTCAATGTGCAATTACAGTGCATTGTACTGGAGATTTTGGTAGCTATTTGCTAGTAATGATGAAAATATGAAATATGTCCATATGTACTTAACTTTACTAAAGCTGGGTGACTTACAAACTATTGCACTGCATCAGATAAAACCTTAGATGATGTTGAAGAAAACTGATAGTTGCAAATCTTGAAAGATATAACAAAGGTAAGTTGAACAAATTACATCTAGGTTGCAAGGTTTAAAATATATGGCAATTAATAAACAAAAAAGAAAAGTATTATTCTGGGTTTGTAGGCATAACAATATAGCCCTGATGTAATATATGTGACTGAACTGCAAAGATTAACTTTTACTGATAACATTGCTGTTTGTACCATGCTAATGGCTTTTATTGTTTACAAAATATTTATATTTCTTTGTGTTATGCTTTTTAGTTGATTCTGAGTAAATGGTTTGTAATATAAGGATGTTTGAAGGTTACTAGAGGTGTAACATTCAACACTACATTGGTGCTAATGAGTTAATGATGGTGTCTCTTTTATGATTTGACTATTTATGTCCTTTTGTCAAAATGTCACAACGCTGCATTCATTAACATTAAAAGAGAGGTCATTAGTCCTGTACCAGGTATGTTTTTTTGTAACCAATCTTGGAGAACTTCAGCGTCATTTACTGAAGTAATTACATTACACTATTTGCGATCATCAGTGTACAAGATTTGTCACATACCAAAACTGAAGTGGCCACAGTACAACAGAGAACCCAGTGGGGCACTGCTGCTATCCGATAGGGTATACAAACTTCAAAGCTTGACTGTTTATTGCTTAATCAGTGTTTTACTCACTGAAGTACATATTAAATGACATTTAAAGTTACTGATAGGTCAGTTAATCCCTTATTCAAGATAGAGTTGAATGCATTAGCAAGGTCATAACAAGTAGTATATACCACCAATCCTTCAAAAAGTAATGCTCTTACTTTGTCAAGGAAAGCCTCATTATTCAAAAGGCACAACATCTCCTTAGCAACCATGTGTAACAGAAAGAGGCGCCATTTTGGATGAGCACTGTTATGAATCTCTCCACTATTTTATACAGAATAGTGATTAGGTTGAGAAGGCCAAAATAGTCCGATGGGATTTCCTCTTTGTAAACTGCTATGATTACAGCCTATCTGCACATATCAAGGATGTTACCATTTCACTTAATATGACTAATAGGATTAGTCTGATTTCCTTTGATTAGGAAGTCATGCGGTGGTGGTGCTGCGGTAGCGTTGTCGCCTCACAGTTAGACGTTGCCTGTTCGATTCTCAGTTAGAGCATCTTCTGTGTGGGGACATGCGTGAATGGGCGTTTCTTTGTTGAAGGTTGTGCGTTAGGCCCGGCAAGCCAGCACGTAAAACTCTACAGCCAATCATTAGCGGACTGGAGTTCCACTGTGGCGACCCCTAACCGGGAAAAGCCGAAAGACACAAACAAAGTATCATAGGATGTTAATAGACTAATGGCCCTAGAGCCTTTTTAAGCCTAGCCATTCATGTCCAAGTCAAATTACTAGGACACTTTGAAATTATTATCTATGAATGTATATAAGTGATGTCTTCCTTTGGTTCTGTAGCACTCAGATATATTTGTTTACTTAAATTTGACCAAAATCTTTTTGCAAGCATATTTGATATGTTATGTGACTGAATGATCACTTCCATGTGTGGGAAGACTTTTGTTTTAGTTGTGTGGACTGGGACAAAAGATGCAAAGCTTAACCTGTTCTTAAACATAAAGGACAGCTGGATTGTGGGAGTTACTCTGTCCTTGTCGAAGGGTGACTCTGTCCTTGTCGAAGGGTGTACAGCACTCTTTACATATTTATTTATGTCCTGTTAACTCTGCTGGGCAAATCCTGTTTTCAGAGGGGACCCAACAAGGAAAAGCTTCCAAAACAGGAAAATAGTACAAATAAAGCTGGACAGATTAGGCAGCTACCTGAAGTACAGAATAAAGAACTGAAATAAATAAAAATACAACAATTCATAGCTTCATAGGTGAGTACTAGGCTAATGGCCCTAGAGCCAGCAATAGCCTAGCCCAAGAATATTCCCAGTCATCCTGTTGCCGGAAGTTAGTTTCCTGTGCCCCTATTGAGCAAGGCTGTTGAAGTGATCCCTGGGGTGAATTTCCTGTTACCCATCCACTCATCTAGATTTTTCTTGAAGAGGGTTAGTGAAGTGCTCTGCTTGATATGAATGGGGATTCTATTCCAGAGTATGGGAAGTCTCTGGGTTAGGAACCTGTCCCTCCAGCAGGTTCTGTTTATTGTAGTGATGAGGTTGAGGTCTTTGGAGCATGTGGTGCGGGGGCATTTAGACTTTTACAAATGAAGCATGTCTAGCAATACTGGGTCAGACATGGCTTTGTATGCCAAGAAGAGATCAGCTCTAAAAAGGTGATACGAGACAGAGTAAAGCTGGAGTTTTTTAGTCTGTCTGTATAGGGCATGTGTTTGAATCCTGGGATCCTCTTTGTGAGGAATTTTTGTGGCCTCTCCAGTTGTTGTAGGTGTCTAGTGAGGTACATGCCAAATGGGCATTGTACTCAATAATGGGTCTAATGAGGGATGAGTAGAGAGAGATTATGATTTCTTTCTTTCTGGATGTGAAACCTTTTGTAATGAGGTGTGCCACATAGAAGGACTTTCTAACTACAGTAGCAACATGGTTGTCAAAGGAGAGGTTGCTATCTGTTTCCCTAGATCTCTTATCACACTTTAGGAGTTAAGTGGGCTACCATCAATATGGTAGTTTGTGGGCACTGTGTTTTTCCCAAAGGGGATAACTATGTACTTTTTAGCATTGAGCTTAAGACCATGGTTCTGGCACCAGTCATTGGTGTCTGTGAGGCCTTTTTGTAGGATGTCTTCATCAGCTTGAGGGTCAATAATAGCTCCCAGTTTGCAGTCATCCACAAATTTGGTTAACCAGAGTCCCTTGGTGTTGGCCTGAACTTCAGAGAAGTAGATACCAAACAGGAGAGGACCCAGGACAGATCTCTGTGGAACTCCACTTGTAATTGGCTGGTAGTTGGATTTTGATTCTGCTACTTTCACAGTGTGGGTTCTGTCCGTGAGCCAGTTGGCAACCCATCTTATGGTGTAGGGGTTTATGCCTAGGTTAGTGAGTCTGTCAATGATCGCTGAGTGGGGGATGGTTTTGAAGGCCTTGGGTAGATCGAGGTAGGCTGTGTGGACTACCTTGCCTTCATCGACTGCTCTGGTGACAGATTCAAAGAAGTCTATCAGGTTGAGCAGACATGATCTGCCCTTCACAAACCCAAACTGCGAGGGTTCCATGGTTTGAAGTTTCCCTATATCCCTATTTATGAGTTCCATGATGATGCGCTCCATGGCCTTACAGATCAGGTTCACTAGGCTGATGGGGTGGTAGTTTCCAGGGTCAGTAGTCGCTCCCCCTTTGTGGAGTGGAATGACTGTAGCAGTGCACCATTCGGTGCGAACAAAGCCAGAAGTGAGGCTGTGGTTGAACAACACACTCAGATGTGGTGCCAGTTCCCTTTGTAATTCATGTAGAACACAGACAGGTATATTTTCAGGTCCCATGGAAGCTCTATTTTTGGCTTTGGATAGTGTGGCTTCTACCTGTGCAGCCATGATATTAGGGATTTGACATTCCTTGGGTATTGGGATGGGCTTTTTAGGGGGTGAGGGGGGTAAAGTTTACGCTAAACTTGTCAGCCAAGATATTGGCAATATCTGTTGGTTCAGTAGAAGTTTTGCCGCTATGCTGTAGCTCAGAGCACATCTGGGTATTGTTATGCAGATTCGTGACATAGCTAAATAATGCCTTGTGGTTATCTTTAGCATCTGTAGCAATTTTGTTTTGTATAATGATGTTTTTAATTTTGTTTCGTATAATGATGTTTTTAATTTTGTTTTGTATAATTATGTTTTTGTATGGAGAAAGGCAATGTGAACAAAGTACAACACAGGAGTACAACATAATATAAGATAAACCTGCAACAGAATAAAAACACTTCTAATTTTTGTTTGAAGATGTAAGACAGTAGGGGACATAAATAGGGCACACTACGACTGAAAACAGTGAGAAACAAACCCACATGGTTGAACCATAATATCAACAAGCCTTATAACAAAAGGAAAATAATTTTGACCAAAAGTAAGATTAGCAATTCCCAGAATGCTAAAGCCTTTGTCTCTGAAATAAACAAACAACTCAGAAGCTTAATAAAATCCACCAAAGCCAAGTTTGTAGCTAAAATACCCCCCAAGCCAAAGACAATCATAAGTCATTTTTTAGTTATGTTCGTAATCTTAAAAGCACAAAGCAGCAATGTGCTGAGCTGATTGTGAATGATGTTACCTACACAGAGGCTGAAGATACAGCTATCCTACTGGTTAGCTCTAACTTTACTCCTCTCTCCCTTCCATCTATCCTCAAGCTATACCTGAAACTTCCTCACTTTCAGCTATTACACAAGCCTAAGTACTAAAAGACAGCTTGCATCTGTCACCCTTAGGCTTTCGAATACTGGCCAAGGCTCTTGCCACCCCATAGTGCCTTTTTTAGACAAGGCTCAAAAGACAAACCCACCACCGTAAATAGCACAAGTAACAAAAAACTGAGGGTAATGCTACTGAAGGCCAGAAGTCTAAACCTCAAAATGCATGCATTCGAGGCACTCCTCAGTATGGAGAAAATCGATATATGTGCAGTAACAGAAACCTGGTTTAACGCTCCATAGAGCACCCCAGCACTACCAGGCTACAACTCATACCATACATTTTGGCCACGGAACCGAAACCGAAATACAAAAGGCGGGGTCGTATCCATATTCATCAAGGACACCCATACCTCCAGGTTAGTGGCACAGCACGATGCTTCAGAGATCATCCACATAAAACTAACAATGGGCAAAACTGCAATTCAAATTGTAGCTTGCTATAGATCATCCACCATGTCCCAGGACCCCATTCCGCATTTCTGGAAACACTGGGAAACATAAAGGTCCTACCAAACACCCTAATATTGGGTGATTTCAATTACCCAAACATTAACTGGGAAAACTACTCAAGTGCTAACTCCCTTACCCAACGTTTCTTAGAATTTATAAACTCAAACGCCCTGGTTCAACTGGTCAACACTCCCACCAGAGGTGACAACATATCGGACCTGGTCATCACCAACATGGGCGACATGTTCCACACCAGAGGTCAACCCCTCACTGGTTAGATCTGACCATAAACAAATCACTTTGGATATCCATATTCCGCCCCCACCCCCAGACAAGAAAGCCACCGTGAAAAACTTTTCAAAAGCAAATGTCACGTTACTTAAGACTGAGGTGGAAAAATTTCAAAGCCCCCATGCTGAAGGATAACACTGTCCAATCTGCAAAATCCTTTACTAGTGCATTCTATGGGCAGCTACAAGAATGCATGGATTGTGCCATCCCAAGCAAAACCAAGACTCACTCCTCCAAGAAAAGGAAACCAGTCTGGTGGACTCCTGCCATAAACAAGCTATACAATAGAAGGAGGAAACTAATACAGAAAAGAGTAAAATCCCAAGAAGGGAAGGCATCCTTGATCAGTATCAGCAAAAAACTACAATCCCTCATAAAATCATCCAAGGCGAGCTTTGAAAGAAAAATTGCCAAGGACTCCAAAGATAACGACAAGGCATTTTTTAGGTATGTCAAGAATCTAAGTAGCAATACTCATATCTGCTCGGAGTTAGTGCAGAATGGCACAAAATACACTGAACTGACCAATATTGCCAACATCCTGGCAGACAGGTTCAGCGCAAACTTCACCCCCAAAAGGGCCCATAACCATATCAGAAGAATGTAGTGTCCCTGAAATCACAGACACTCAGATTAAAACAGCCCTCTCCAAAGCCACAAACATAGCATCAATGGGACTGGACAGTGTCCCAGGCTGCATCTTACATGAGCTCAAAGATGAACTAACCCCTCACCTAAACACACTGTTCAAACTCAGCCTCTCCACAGGCTACATACCCATAGAGTGGCGCACAGCAATGGTTATTCTGCTCCACAAAGGTGGAGCCACAACAGACCCCGGGAACTATCGCCCTATAAGCCTGACTAGCTTGGTCTGCAAGGCTATGGAGCGCATCATCATGGAACTCATTAACAGAGACATTGGAAACCTCCAAACACTGGACCCTACCCAGTTTGGCTTTGTTAAGGGCACATCATGCCTCCTAAACCTGGTGGACTTCTTTGAGACAGTTACCAAGGCTATAGATGAGGGAAAGGTGATACACACAGCCTACCTAGACCTCGCAAAGGTCTTCAACACCATTCCCCATTCTGGTATTATAGACAAGCTCACCAGCCTGAACATAAACCCCTACATCACAAGATGGGTTGCCAACTGGCTCATGGACAGAACCCACATGGTGAGAGTTGCAGGAGCTAGGACCAACTCTAAACCGATTACAAGTGGCATTCCCCAGGGCTCAGTCCTAGGACCCCTCCTGTTCGGCGTATACTTCTCAGAGGTACAGGCAAGCACAGGAGGACTATGGTTGACCAAGTTCACAGACGACTGCAAACTAGGGGCTATAATTGACTCTCCAGCTGACACAGACATCCTCCAAAAGGGTCTCACTGAGATGGATACCTGGTGTCAAAATTATGGCCTCAAGCTAAATGCCAAAAAGTGCATAGTCATCCCCTTTGGAAAAAACAAAGTACCCACAAACTTACCACATAGGTGGTAGTCCCCTAAATACGGAAGACGTAATAAGGGATCTGGGGACCCAAGTAGATAGCAATCTCACCTTTGATAATCACATTGCCAAAGTGGTTAGAAAATCCTTGTATGTGGCCCACCTAATCACAAAAGGGTTCGCATCCAGATCAAAAGAGGTCATTGTGCCCCTCTACTCATCACTCATCAGACCCATCTTAGAGTACAATGCCCCATTTGGGATGTACCTTACAAGACACCTGCAACATCTTGAAAGACCACAGAAGTACCTCACCAAGAGGATCAATGGCCTCAAACAGATGCCCTATGCAGCTCGACTGAAGAAACTACAGTTGTACTCGGTTGAATACCGCCTACTTAGAGGTGATCTCTGCCTGACATACAAGGCCATGTCCAACCCAGAATTGATGGACATGCTCCACCTAAAGAAAACCTTATCCCCTCAAGCCACACGCTCTAGGGATCTAAACCTCACCACAACAATGAATAGGACGTGATGGAGGGATAGATTGCTGTCACAGAGATTTCCCATGCTTTGAAACAAGATCCCAATCTACATTAGGCAGAGCTCCTTGCTAACATTCTTCAAAAGGAACCTTGATGAGTGGATGGGAAACAGAAAATTTACCTTAGGGATCACTTCAGTGGCTCTGCTGGACAGAGGCACAGGGAACTAATCTAAGGGGGCGGCGAAAGCCAACACATTCTGGCTAGGCTTATAAATGCCTTCGGGCAGGTAGCCGAGTACCCACCTATGAACCTATGAACCTATGAACCTAAAAGTACTATCAAAAGCTATAATTATTGCATTAATGGGTCCTGACAATATCCCTGGATGCATCTTAAATAACACGAAGTATGATTTAGCCACCCCCCTAACAACACTGTTCAATCTCAGCATCCATTCAGGCTTTGTACCAAGCCAATGGAGAACAGCTATAGTCATTACTTGCATAAGGGAGGACCTTCCATAGACCTAGGCAATTAAAAACCCATACGTCTGACCAGAATGTTGTGCAAAGCCATGGAATGAATCAAGCAGAATATAGGGGACCTCTAAACACTAGAACTGTCTCCATTTGGATTTGTCAAAGGACAGGTCATGCTTACTCAACCTGATGGATTTTTTTTTTTAAAAGGTCACCAAAGCAATGAATGAAGCCAAAATTGTACACACCTCAAACATTGAACTGGCCAAAGCTTTTGAAACAAATCCCCACAGAGGCATAGCAGAAAAGCTAAATCAACTGGAAATAAACTCCCTATGTAACCTGCTGGATTTCCAACTGGCTCACAGATAGAATGCAGGAAATCAAAATAAGGGAAGTTACCTCCACAAAGAGGCCAGTCACCAATGGTGTCCCCCAGGGTTCTGTGCTGGGACATTATCCTATTTTGATTCTGCTTTTCTGAAGTAAAAGCCAACGCCAAAGTGTTCTGTCTGACTACATTTGCAGATGAATTCCAACTCAGAGGATGATTGTATCCCCAAATGACTTAGTCGTCCTGCAGGATGGCTTGTCCCAAATAAATGATGTCAAAATCAATGACTGAAACTAAATGCCAGAAAATGCATCATTGTATCCTTTGGGAAGTCGTCTACCCCACGGCACTACCACATTACAAATACACCCCCTCAGAGTTGACCCAGTTGTTTGGGGTTTGGGAACTTATGTGGACAGTGACCTAACTTTTGACTAACATGTTTCTATTGCTGTAAGAAAGTCTTTCTATATTGCATAACTTATCAGCAAAAGGATTGTGTCTACATCTAGAGATGTCAATGTCCACCCTTACTCAGCCTTCATTAGGCCAACCATTGAATATACATGTCCTACATGGACAGGATCAAAGCTCTGTTATTGTACTTGGTATCCTACAGACTGCTATGAGGTCACCAGTGTCTGGCATACAATGCATCCGCCAACCCATTACTGATGGATTTACTGCAAACCAGCAAGTCAAATTGCATCAGAAATACTCAGTCTAGGGATCTAAACCTCTTCTGCAACATCAACAGAATGGTTTGGAGGGACAGGTATATTTCACAGAGGGTATCTCTGCAATGAAACAGACTCCCCACCTACATAAAATAAAGTTTATCCCTGTCCATTTTCAAGCACAACTTAGATCTATGGATGAGAAACAGAAAACTTGTCACAGGACTGCCCCCTGTACTACTAATGGACAGAGGCAGCTCCTAAATGCTTTATTCCATGCATGGTTCCCCTCAGATTATCTATGGTATGATCCCATTTATTCTCACTAGAGATAATATATAATTATCAACCATGGGATGGGCAAGGCTAATCTATTACCAAATGGAATAAGTTATTTTGAGCAAAAAAAGGGAAACTGCCTAGACTTTAATTGGCCCACAAGGGCAGTTAGCCTAGTAGTTACCTATGAACCTGTGAACCAATGGGAAGTATTCACCAAGGAAATAAAGCCAGTAGCAATGAGGTAGTAAAATATCTAGACAGGAGCAGGTTACGCCTCAGAACTCTTGGAGTACCAAGATAAAAACAAGTAAGTATGTGATACTATCCTGAAATATTCCCCACCTTCAGTCACTGACCTCAGAGCCTGAGCTGTATTAATAGTCCTTATGACTGGTTTATTTGAGTGCAGTGAGACAGCAATGTTACAATACCAAGTGGACTCAATGAGAGAATCACACCTGTCCAAGCCAGTAGAACACTGCTAGAATCAGACTTGCTCATCCATTTCTTGCCTTCACCATAACTTCAG
Organism: Protopterus annectens; assembly: GCF_019279795.1. Classification (NCBI taxonomy): domain Eukaryota; kingdom Metazoa; phylum Chordata; order Ceratodontiformes; family Protopteridae; genus Protopterus; species Protopterus annectens. Next base: position 1,273,079,381 of record NC_056746.1, on the reverse strand, counting down.
GAATTAATTGCATAGGGAAATGGAGTTCCCCTGAAGTGCTCAAATATTAAATGCTACTACTACACCTGATCAAGCACATTTGCTCAACTTTGTTTTCTTACACTTGTTTGATTGCTGTTTGTGACTCAAAGGCTCAAATAAAAGTGGTCACTGCACCCTCGCTTGCTGCTTCTTGCCCTAGCTGGCAAGTGCCCTAACTCCCAAAAGCCTGAGCCTAAATAATAACCTAGTCCAGCCACCTCCCGACCCACTAAACTGCACAGCCCCATCTCTAACCTGAAAACACCACCTGGTGCATAACACTAGCCTGGATGATACTTAATTTGGTGGCATAACAAGTAAGATTTTCAGTAGTAGGACAGGAGATGGTAGTAACATAGAGGAGAGGTAAAAAAAGATCAGAAAAATAAAAAAAATGATTATAGCTGGAGAAAATGAAGGGAGGGGTTGGCTGCAAGAAGGTGGATGGGGTAAAACTGTGGTTAGAAGATGAAAGTGGGGTGAAATAGAAAAATGGATTATATGAAGGGGACTGTCCTGGTGCGGAGCATGAGCAGAGCCAGGAATTAGTTAGAAATGTTTTTTAAAGATGTTATGAACATATGGAGGTTGGGTGATGACGCTTTGCTTGGAAGTAACATGAACATAAATGAGACAGATGGTCATTCAGACTTGCATAAAAAAAGAGTAAGGCAGGTTATTTTGCCTTTACAGCTGACTTTCATGTAGATGACCCCTATGTGAGGGCAATCCTGTATCTGGTCAGGAACTTTCAACTACTTCAGAATTGTGGCTGTTAATATATCCTATGTTACAGTCTGTGGATATGTCCCATAGTGTATTATATATATATATATATATATATATTATCTAGCTAGCTAGATATCTATAGCGAGAATGAATACAATGCAGTAAAGAACCTTGTGATGACCCTTTTTGATTTTCCCATTCATAGACACACAACCAGATGACAGACTAATGGGTTTAACAGACATCCTGGTGAAATGGGCCTTCCTAGCTGAAACTTAAAATCAGTGGTGCGAAAAGTCAACATTTGCAACTTTTTAGCTTATTTATTTCTAAGGTTCACTTTCAAAAGTCACCCTCATTGCACTGAGCTGATTAAAATATTCAAGTGAAACTACTGAATAACAACTGTGGATCAGAAGAAATTGTAAAAACTAACTCTTGTACACTATACAGGTGCTTGGCATCTCTATGATGAATGGGAAGCCAGTACTCAGCTTAGATATAAATACCAGTTGTTCACTGTTTTGATTACATGCGGCCCAAACCCTTCAGTATTAATAACACCTGTGCTACTGAAATGACCTCGACTAGACAGTGGTACTAGAGCAGTGCCTAGTAACACTACATCATTTATAAATCTGTTTTTTTTTTCTTTTTCTTATTAAATATCATCATTTTGAATATTTCTCAAAAGTCAAGCTGAATTGAGGGCCTATGACAACAAAAGTGCAGAATGCCAACTGCCAGTCAAAACTATGAGCTTTAAGAAAAGGGAGTTTATCTGTCTAGGAACACATTTTATGTGATCTATGCCACCATCTTGTGGCAAAATGTAAACATTACAAAAGAAAGGCAGTATAGTTCAGGCCAGAGTTTTCAAGTGAATGTATGTTAATACGGGAACTTTAACATTCCACAGGCTAGTCACTGAAATTCTTATACGCATGACATTTATTACAAATCACTGATATCCTGCCCTGTTGTGTGAAACAGCAGGGAAAGATATCATTTACCTAGATATATCACTCTCGGAGACCTCTGTATAACTCAGCCCTCAAACCATTAAAGACTACCCTAATACAGGCCCGGAGAACATGGGTATACAGTTTCTAAATGTCTCCATAGCCATCTTGGAAGATATGGGCATCCTGAGACAAGGTAGCAACTGTCTCATGTTCACAGACAGCCGTTTAACCCTTAATGAAACAAACACAGTATGTAAGAGATACACATACAAAATTTCCTTGGAGATAAAAATCTCATTTGCAAACAAGGTTGTCAGGAATTCACACACTGTATCTACCACACAAACTGTCCACCACACACATAGACCATTTTATGCTAAGGCACTAGAAAGCACATTTCCCAAATCTCAAAGACATCCTAACCCCACAAACGGCAACACCTATCCTCACCAATCTCTGAAGCACACACCAGAAAGAACACCAAACACCACACATACGCTTACACCTAATGGACACCCAAGAATGAAGTCCATAAAGCAAGCAACAACTTTACCCAGGACTCTTGATATAGAGGACTCCATTGTACTACACACAGATGTCCACTCACCCGACTGGACGAGGAGAAGATAACAGTCACTTGCTTATCTGGAGCCAGGATTCCCAGGTTATGCATGCACTCAAGTCAATGCACCACAGGTACCAGTATGATTCTATCATAGTCCATGTGGGTGAAAATGACCTGACATGTACCTCAATGGACTATATGAAGAGAGATGTTATAGATCTCTCTGAATATGTGTGTCAGACACGTAAGTGCCTTGCACTGAGCAGCATTCTACCTTCTCCAAGATGATGCCACAGTATGAACACAAATGATTGACTTTAAGAAACTGGCTTAGTTTCTGGTGTCATTCCAGGGGATTCAATATTTGTCAACAGGGAATGACATGGTTAGCAGACCACGGTGCTTAGTCAAGGATGGTCTGCACCTGTTGGCTTAAACTTTATATACCCCCTTAGAGTTGTCATTAAGTAATGCCAAATTGTCAAAATTACCAATTTAACAAATAAAAATCAAAGGAGCCTGGAGGTATTACTCCTCAATGCTAGGAACCTTAATGAGAAGTTCCACACCCAGCAAGCTTTCCTCACTCCAGAGAATATAGACATTTGTGCCATTACTGAGACATGGTTTAAAGCTATAGAAAGCATTCCAGCAGTGCAAGGCCTCAGTACCTTCCACTCATTTAGACCATTAGCCATACGGACAGGGAATAAAGGTGGAGGTGTCTCGATATACATTAATAACAGGGATACCTCTAGGCACATGCAAATCACCACAGATAAAGCCCCTAACCATACCCTAGCAAGCTATATGTCGTCATCTTTGTCACAGGAGTCCCATACTTATACCTAGACTTGTTGGAGGCAAACACCATCCAACCAAATACCCTAGTCATGGGAGCCTTCAACTAACAGTCTATAGACTGGGAAACATACACAGCCTCCACTTGCAGACACAATGTTTCCTGGACTTTAGTAACGCAAATACCCTTCACTAGATACTGTACACTCAACCAGAGGTTCAAACACACTGGACCAAGTACTCAGCAATATGGGAGTCCCTCACTGATGAAGTCAGATCACAAAGCTGCCTCCTTTGAAATAAAAATCAACTTGGAAAACCTGAGAACTATTCTAAAGCAAATTGCATCCTATTAAGTGACATTTTTGTCAAAATTTAATGCCCCTCCAAACCCTGAGTTCATAGCGGCCTATGCAGAATTGTTCACAAAAACCCTGTACAAACATGAATGGCTGCAAAGATGCTGCTGTACCTACCAAAGGAAAGCCCAAAACAAACCACATTAGTGAAATCCCAACTTTAACAAGGTGTATAACAAAAAGAAAAAAAATCACCAACAGGAATTCTCATAATAACAAAAAGTCACTAATTAAACTAAATAAAAAACTAAAAGTACTATTTAAATGCAACAAGGCCAGTTATGCAGTCAAGATAGCCCCTTAGACTAAAGACATCTACAAGCCTTCTACAACTATGTCCAAAGCTTTAAAGGTAACACATAGCAGTGTTTTGAACTGGTGGTAAATGGTACCACCTTCACCAAGCAGAGTGACATAGCGAATCTGCTAGCTAACAAACTCAGCCATAATTTCACCCCGCAATTCCTCCGTGCCTTTGCCCATGAAATCCATGCTAACATAACCCCTAACTACTAGCAGGAAACAGGTCATGACCGCACTCACTAAAGCCAAAAACACTGTCTCAATGAGCCTGGACAACATCCCAGGTTGTCTCCTAAACAGCTTGAGGCATGACTTGTCAGGACTACTTGAGTCACCTTACAACTACAGTCTCAAAACAGGCTATGTACCACATGAATGGAGGACAGCAATGGTTATCCCTCTTCACAAGAGTGGACCAGCAACAGACCCTGGAAAGTAGACACCCATTAGTCTGACTAGTATAATATGCAAAACTATGGAACAAATTATCATGGAAGCAATCAACAAAGAAACTGGCAACCTACTGGATACATCCCAATTTCATTTTTCAAAGGAAGGTCAAGCCTACCTAACCTGGAAGACTTCTTTGAGAGGGTCATCAAGGCAGTGGATGTGGGGAAAACAATACACACTGCCTACCTAGACCTGGAGAAGGCATTCGGTATAATACCCTACTCAGATATCGTTGACAAACTCACTGAATTAGGCATAAATCCCTACATAACTCACTGAATTGTCATCTGGCTAACAGATAGGACCAAAGAAGCCAAGACTGATGATTCCACCTCCACCAGGAGACCAGTCATCAGCAGACAACCTCAGGGCTCAATGCAGGTCTCACTCAAGATTGGCATCTACTTCTCAGAGGTCAAGATTAATGTCAAGCGGCAGATGACTGCAAATTGGAGGCTGTCATAGATTTCCCTCATGACACTCACATCCTGAAAGAGGGTCTAACCAAGGCAAATGTCTGGTGCAAAAACCACAGTAAGATTCACCTTCAAGAAGTATATTATAGTGCCTTTTGGGAAAAAATTCACCAGGTTAATTACTCCATCAATAAGACAACCCTAACAGTTGACCCAGTAGTTAGGGATCTGGGAACATATGCAGACAGTAATGTAGTCTTTAACCAACATGTAGTGAAGGTAGTAAGAAAATCATTTTATGTCACCCAACTTATAAGTAAGGGTATTTCATCCAGGTCCAAGGAAGTTATAGACCACTTGACTCAACCCTTATCAGACCCATCATTGAGTACAAAGCCCCTTCAGTGTTTATGTGATCAGGCATATGAAACAGTTGGAATTCCCACAGAGGATCCTCACCAAGAGAATCAGAGTATTAACATAGTGTCCTATACAGATCACCTTAATTCCTCTCTCTATCCTCAGTCTCCTATAGGTTACTGAGAGGTGATATCTATGTCTGGCATATAAGGCATCCTCAGATCCATCCCTAATGGACCTTTTGCATATCTGGAAAATGAATAGCACCTAAAATACTAGATTCAAGGATTTAAACTTTGCTTGCAACATAAATAGAGCACACTGGTGAGTCAGATGTGTGTCTCATAGGTCCTCCATGCTTTGGAATAGTTCCCCATCAATGAGAAGCAGAGTCCATCCCTAAACTTTTTCAAATAAAACCTTGACCATTGGATGAAAAGCCAAAAATTCACCCTGGTCTGGCTACCATGTATCTGATAGACTATAGGCTAGCAGTAAACATTCCCTAACTTAACATTTACCAACTTCCTAATATACCCCTCCAAATAGATGCCCATGTTATATGGAGACACTATTGGGTTGGGTTGTGTGGCTAGGCTTATGAAGGCCCTGGTGGCTATTAGCCTAACTATATATATTTATGAACATATGAACCTATGTACCCTTTCAAAGGAGGTTTCATCTAGTCATTTGTCAGTCTGCCAGAAAAATGTCAACTTTCATATATGCAGTTTGCAAAAGCTGAAAGAAAAGTGGATACCTGGGTAACAAGCAAGTATTAATAACCAAGGGATATCAGTGATATGTTCAAAATAATAAAGTGATGAAATAAAAACATGACATGGAAATAACAAGAATGAAATAATGAGCTACAGTGAAGGAATATTTATGTTATGAAGTTATCAGCTGCACACGAACAGTAAAGAACAGGTTTGCTAATGATATGAAATGTAAGAAGGGAGACAAAACAATGATTTCAATCACAATCCAACATTAATACATAAAAACAACAGTAAGTGCTTTCATCTTCAAGACATACACTGTCCCGACTTTATAACACTGTTGACAAATAAACATTTCCTTAAATAATCATTACATCAGGCATAACATTTGAAATCATCAGGTCAAATTTCTCTGATAACAATTACTTATTCTGAAGCATTTAATAAAACCTGCCAGCTAAATTCTTTAACTTCTAAATTATTCCCTATATGCCAACCTCTTAAATCTTTTTCCTGGCAGTCTAAAATAAACAGAAATGACATACTGATGCTCATAAATTCTAACTTGTAAAGGATATATTCTTGACCAGTATTGTATGGTACAGAAAACTAAGCAATGAAGGCTGAGAAGTCGAGGAAGTTAGAGGTGATGGAGGTTATGTGCTTGATATAGATGGAAGGATGAACACCGTGGGACAGACAAAGAAATAAGGCCATCAGTGCAGAACCCCAAGCAACTCCAGTTGTAGTGAAGGTCAAACAGAACAGATTACAGTGGTTTAGGCACATTTACAGGAAAGCAGAATGCAATCTGGCAAAGAAGACTTGGAACGGACAGGAAGAAGGCAAAAGTAAATGAGGGTGTCAAGGAAAGAGATGGATTGTGTGTGAGAGAAGACCTGCAACAATCAGGCATGACTGTTGAAGAAGGTAGAAGAAGGTAGAGGAGTGACATTGAATTAAGAGAAATGGTGACAATTGGTCTGGTACCCTAACCACATGTGGATAGGGAGGAAAAGGGGGTTGCTGAGATGATAATGAGTAGAACCAGTATCCAGAATGTGTCATTTGTCAGCATCACTGATATGAACTAACCCTGTGCAATTAAGGACCTATGGTCTTCACATCATATCTACCCCATTGTGGAAAAAAATAAGCAGGAAGGAAAATGTGATTATGAGATCACTTGGAATGGTACCAATCTGGCTGTATTGTACAAAGAGACTGGTAATCCTGAGAGTATGTGGTCAGAAGAAGCCCCTCTCTATTAAATCTCTCTTTCTCTCTCTCTCTCTCTGCTCTTGGAACCCACTTGTAACTGATAGATCACTAGATAGTTGTATCCATTCCTTCATGAGAAGAGTGGCACATTACCCCACCCAACATGGCTTTCGTCCTGACCACAGTACAACTACTGCCCTTATCTCTTTTTTTCCACTCTACTTCCCTTGCTAGAGACAGTAACAAACTTGTGTCTTGTCTCTTCCTTGACCTCTCTAAAGCTTTAAACAATGTCTCTCACCCCATGCTCCTCTACAACTCTACAACCTTAACCTCTCTACCTCAATCTTCTTCTGGTTACCAAGCTAACTCTCCAACAGACAACAATCTGTTAAATGGCTCCCTCAATATTGCCCTTCCTCCCCATCAAGATGGGAATTCCTCAAGGTTCTGTTCTCAGTCCCTTACTGTTCAACTTCTTTACTAACCATCTCCACACTTCCTGTCTTCACTCTAACCTCATTCAATATGCCGATGACTCTGCTATCATCTCTTCTGCTAACACCCTCTCTGACGTGCTCACCATCACTCAAAACTCCTTCAATTCCATTGAAAATTGGTTTCTTATCATTCATTCCATCCATTATAAGTCCTCCTTCTGCCCAAGCATCTCCTGTCTTATCTACCTCTACTCCCCAGCTAGAATCCTCAGGAGTGCTAACCAACATTTGTGTATATAAACCTAAAAGATCTATAGGCTATATAATCTATATAGCTACACTCCTGCCCTATTCTAGAATAAGCTTCCCTTGACCATCAGAAAAATAATACACACATGAATTGAAAATAGCTGTCAAAGAACATCTACGTACTTAACATCTGTACATATCACTGTAATAGCCCTGCTTGAACTTCCTACATTTAACGCCCTCAAATCTGCATCTCCCTGACCTCTCCAACTACAACCTCATTACTGCCCTTCTCACTACTTCCACGAAAATGCTCTACTTCTGGCTGCCACACGTGTTCTCAACTTGTTGCTACTGCTCTCTCTACCTCTATCACCTTACATCTTCTCACTAAACTTCTGGACCTTTCCAAACTCGGAATTTCATACATCTAACGTTTTCCTTTATTGCATATATAAACAGCTTTCAGCAAACTGGTTACATTGTCAATTAATAGCATTATTGTTTGTAAGCAAGTGTAGCCAGCACTTTATTCTCTCTCTGTAACTTTGTAGTTTTTGTACAAACTGTTTATTTTTGTAAAATTACTATGTACTATTGTGGAGCTTTTCCCCCGGGCCTCCGCTGAAAAAGGGCTGTAGCTCAGTCAGACATTCCTGGTTGGCAAATGTTAAATAAATCAAATAAATAATAAAAGATACATGATATGTGCATCCAGTCACTTGGACAACTAGATAATTCCCACCATGGTCCTG